>NW_026728472.1:3487941-3836275 GCF_030684315.1 Stegostoma tigrinum
TTATCCAATGTCTCAGCATCCACTGCAATCTGGGGTCATGAATTACACATGTTCACAATCCTTTAAGGGAATTAAGTTCTCCTCATCCCCACTTGTGATCTGCCTTGCCTTATATGAAAGCTATGGCCTCTTGTTCTAGATTGTGCCAAGTGTGGAAATATCCACTCCACATCTACAGTCTCAATCATGTTTAGCTTCTTACAGATCTCAATGAGATCTCCTCTCATTCCTCTAAACTCCAGAGAATATACAAGGGGTCTGCTCAATCTCTCTCCATAAGACAAACTCCTCGTCTCTGGAGTCAATCTAGAGAACCTCTTCTTAACAGCCTCCAATGCAACTTCATCCCTCCTTCAGTCAGGACTCTAAACTGTACACAGTACTCCAGTTGAAGGAACAATAAATGCTTGCATAATTGCAGCAACGCATCCCACGTTTTATAAACTGTTTTTTTCTTTGAAGAAAAACATGCTGAAATTGCACTTGCATTGAGAATTACCTGCTGGTTTGTGATATATAAACATTGGGCATGTTATAAAACCGGAAATTAAATATAGAAATTTGTGGGTACTCCAGTAATAAAGGACAGATTCAATTTTCCTTAGAACTGCATTTATCCAAGCCAATGTTAACGTTGGGAAAAATGCACTTCATGAGCGTGTACGAGATGGCTTGCTTTAACAACACGTTGAGTGTCAAGTTAGAGATCAGGCTATTTAGGTATGTGGGTTTTCTGTGATATATACAATGAAGATCAGATCCCTCTGCACCGAAACACTCTGAAGTTTCTCTCCATTTAGATCATAAGTCGCCTTTATATTCCTGTGGCTAAAATGGATAACACCATACTTACACGAGTTAAATTTCATCTGCCAGATGTTGGTCCTTTCACTGCACAGATTCCAATCCATTTACGCATTTCATATATTTTCATAATATCCTGTTTCTCCATCTATTTTCGAGTCTTCTAAAATATGGCTATACAATTTTCCCCTTATACAGGTCATAACACAGATTGCAAATAGTTTGGGACTGGGAGCTAAAGTGTGTGGCACCTCAAAAGTTGTCAACACGAAAAGGACCATCTATTCCATCTCTGTCTATTTTGGTTGATCACCATTCCACTATCAAAGCTAAAAGGTTCCTCCTAACCCCATGTGCTATTATTTTATGGATTAATCATTTGTCTGGCACTTTCTGCAATGCCTTCTGCAAGTCCAGATGTATTACATCTCCAGGAGCCTCATTATCCACCTTGCTTGCAGTGATAAAAACCGAGCTACCATGCTGCCATCTTTCGAGGACTCGAGCAAATAATTTAAACTTAAGCAAATATTTATCCTTCATGAAACCATCCTGGCTGTGATGGCTTGTCATTTGACTTTGCAAATCTCCTG
This sequence comes from Stegostoma tigrinum, assembly GCF_030684315.1. NCBI lineage: Eukaryota > Metazoa > Chordata > Chondrichthyes > Orectolobiformes > Stegostomatidae > Stegostoma > Stegostoma tigrinum. The sequence continues at coordinate 3,489,339 of NW_026728472.1, forward strand.
TTATTAATTCCCTCACAGTGGATTCTAACAATTTACCTTGAATCCCAAAACTTTGCTCATTACTTTTTGTCCAGAGTGAAGCATTCTAACTTTTTCCATTTCTTTCACTTCTATCTCTATTTCTGTGTCATGGGTACACAGCTCTAAAAGGTCATGTCTGATTGTTGTGCAAGAGGCACGGATGGCTGAATGGATAAATTCTTTGTAAAAATAAGTTTATCTTTCAATCTTGTAAACTCCAATGTGTACCGGGTCAATCTCATCATCCTTTCCTTATCGCTGTTGTGAAGTTAGGTCGACTATTTGTGGACTGGGAGGCGGGATGTTCGTATTTGATCCTTGTAAAATATTGGCGTTCGTAACTTGCAGTGGGAATGGTTAAAAAAAAGTATGTTTTCCTTTTAAAAGTCCATGTGCTTTTTCTCTATGCTTCAAGCTTCAAAATTCACATCTTTGGGCTGATGCGGGAGAGTTTGAAGGTGCACAGAGCACCTGAATTGAAGCATTTGTGTGAAAGGGCAGGGTAGTTAGCAAGCCAAGTATCAGATTCATTTTCTTTTCAAGACAACGAGTTTTGAATGTATGCAATTGATATGACCCAGGCACTTAGAGAACCAAAACAATAAAATTGAATCTCATGATTTTAACAACATAGGACTAATCCTCTTGCATGAAATTGATATGTTATCAAGGGTATAAAATAAGAGGTTATTGGACAAGGACAGGAGATTAAACTGCCGGCCGCCGAAGTTAACAACTTTCAATATACAGAGAGAATCACTGGCTCTCACAGAACTCTCTCAGCCTCAGAGAAAACAGAACTGAAATCAAAGTACCTACGGTGCAACTGCTTAATATTTTGTGACAGAACACTCAACACAGAAAATATTCCTGAAAGAACATTCGACAGAGAAGGCAGAGCATTTCAAAAGTTGTAAGACAAAATTCTATTTCTAATCTTTTTTACACACAAGTGGGAGTTATATTTATTGGAGTAGTATGCCATTAGTTTTTGAATTGATTGGAAATATTTAGTCATTAGAAGGTGTGAATTTGGGTTGTTAATAGTTTAGCATTTTTTTTTCAGGATTGCAGTTAAATAAATAAATTGTTACTTGTTGATTGTATTATGAGTGTCAGGGATTTATTTCATTCAACAGTTAAAAGTTGATGAATAAAAAGATTACACCACTTTCCACACTGCCTTTTGCAGATTATAGCGCGAGGTACTCCTCTCTTGGTGTTTCAGTTTTATTTCTCAAACAGGGGTCCACTTCTGTTTTAAGACACATTCATTGATGGAATCAATTGAGGGAATCTTCTCTGAGCTGATTCCAATGCAACAATATCCTTTCTTCAATAAGGAGACCAAATCTGTACATACTATTCCAGATGTGATCTCACTAAATTCTGTAGAGTAGAAACAACATTTTGTCAGTCTGTTATAAAGTTCCTAACCCAGATTAGATCAGTGTCAGCTGCCTGGATGAAGGCACAGCATTGTCGAAATAACATTACCCTTGCGAGTTTTGAGAAGATTTGTAGCTCAGGTTGAGGTTCTGGATGTGAGTTTGCTCGCTGAGCTGGAAGGTTTGTTTTCAGACGTTTCATCACCATTCTAGGTAACATCATCACCAACCCAAGGAAACCTAACCAGATAAATAGAAAGTGGGACATAACACTAGCGCTTCGTTGGAGGCTCACTGATGATGATGGTGACGAAACGTCTGAAAACGAACCTTCCAGCTCAGCGAGCCAACTCACATCCAGAACATTGTCCTTCTCAATGAGAGATCTGGTAAAAATTTCACAATGACACTTGTGAAGAATGAATAATACGTGGTGAGATGATCTCAACATTGAGATCGGCCCTGCAAAATATCCTGATAGAATCTACATCGAGGCCATATCATTCAGATTCGTTAATGTGATAAAATGGAGCTGAGAAACAGCAAGGGGAAGCAAACAGTTATGAGAGTTATTTTTCAAAGACAAATCCGCAATATAAACATTGATTATGTTATATAACAAGAAATTAGATATACAAGTTTGTGGCTTCTGCAGTAATAATGGACAGATTCAATTTTCCTCTAAACTCTGTTTATCAATGCAAATGCTAAGGCTGGTATAATGCACTACATGAGTGCCTGTAACATGATTTGCTTTAACAATACGTTCAGTGCCAAGCTAGAGATCGGGCTATTTAGGAAGTACCATTGTGTGATCAGAACAGCAAATTGAAAATCTTGCTGAAAAGGAGCTCCTGGGAGTGTTGATCTTGATTGTTACATGTTATCTGGATTTTGTTTTTTTTGTAATTACAGTGAGAAACTTGTTTCAGGCATTCAATGAAGGTATGAGAGGCAAGATGACTTCAGTGAGTTGGAAAATTACATGGAAAACGTCTTAATGAAAAACAGGCAATATCTGTGATTCACAGAAACATTGTAAGGTGTACAATATACATATACCCCCAGAGTTCAAACAGCAAAAGGGAGAGAAGACTGAAAGATTGTTAATGAAAGAAGTTAAAAATTGCATGAAATGCAAAGAAGTAAACTGTGACAATGCCAGGGATAGTGGCAAACCAATGGATTCAGAGGCATTTAACCAAGAAACAGATTTTTAAACATCGAAAATAGAACAAGAATGTAAACTAATAAGAAGTATAAAGGCATCTAGAAAGCAAAAATGAAAACAAGGTCAATTATGGAACAGTGAATGTATGGACAGCAAAATTTATTGCAGAGAATGGAAGCATTAGAGGGAAACTAAATAGTAACTTTGGGCCTGTCTTCATGGAGGAAGATCCAGGAAATCTCCCAGACATATTAAGTGGCTGTGGGGCTTGTGTAAGTAAACACTAAAATCACCCATAACAGTGATGTAGCCGTATTTGAAAACATAGCTGGTTTGAACATCGAGAAGTCTGACCAAGTGTACGTCATCATAGAATTTTGGAAGAAGCAACATTAGACATATTGATAGAACTGGGTATCACTGAGTTATTTTCCTATACTTTCTGCAAAGGCCGGAAGCCAATCTGGATATCTGGAAGATTATAAAAATAATCAAACGGTTTAAAAAGAGAAGAAGAGGGACACAAGCCAACTATGGACCACTTAACATGTTATTCACAGGAGGGAATCTGTTAGAATCTATTATGAAAGATGTGACGTTGGATGTTTAGAAAGTAATGGCAAAATGAGACAGAATACAAACGAATTTATGAAATGAAAATTAAAATTGACAAGCTTTCACTTTCAAGCTGTTTAAATATGTTTCTTACAGGTATAGACAATGGTGAACCAGTGGATGTGGTACATATGAATATTCAGAAGGATTTTCCAAGAGATCACACAGTGAGTTAGTAAATTGAAGCAAAGGGTGTTGGGAGGAACAGACGCAAATGGAAAGTGAAATCGAGGATTCCCATCATTTATAGGGAATCGGAATACAGAAGAAAAGATGTCCTGCAGCAGTTCCATGGAGTGTTAGTGAGGCTGTACCCGAAGAAATGCGTACAGCATGGCTTTGGCTGTTATAAAATTGTACAAATCCCTTACTCTGGCTGATTTGCATCACAGGAAGCTGTTGGAGACAGGAGAGGGAAATCCCTGATCCAGATTTATAAAAATCACCACAGGGGAGGTGCCAGAGTTCAAGAACATCTCGTGTAGTACCTCTTTACAGGAAGGGTTGCAGAGATAGATTGGGCAATGATAGACCAGTGAGTATCAGATCAGTGTTAGCAAAACAGTGGGAGGAAATAGGAAAGGAGAAAATTGTTCTGCATTTGGAGAGACAAGGTTTGATCAAGGATAGTCAGGGTGACTTTGTTAGAGGAAAGTCATGCCTAAGAAATTGGATTGATTTCTTTAAAGATAGTCACTTGTATGGTTTTTCAGCAAGGCCTTTTGACAAAGTCCTACATGGGAAACTGATAAAGAAAGTAAAACACAATGGTATCAATGGTAATTTGGCAAGTCACATTCAAAATTGTCTCAACGGCAGGAGACAGAGGATAGTGTTAGAAAGCTGTTTATATGACTGGAGACCAGTTCGTTGATGAGGCCAAATCTCGAACATTGTGCGGTATTGTGTGCAGTTTTGGTCCACTTACCTCATTAAGGATAAACTTCATATTGAGGGAGTACAGTGAAGGATGACCAGACAGATCTCTGGGATGACAGGCTTATTGTTTGAGCTGAGTTCAAGTTAACTGGGCTGAAATTCCATGAGTTTTATGGAAATGAATGAAAATCTCAGTGTATTGTATAAAACTCTCACAGAGTGAGACATTTTGGAAGCAGGGAGAATAATGCACTTGGCTGAGACATGTAAAATAAGGGCAGGCCACTCTGAAGTGACATGAGTATTAATGTCTGAATACAGAGACTGGTGAACCTTGGGAATACTCTTCCACACAAGGTTCTAGACACTAAATGGGCAGACAACAGAAGTATAGGAGAGAGGATGAGCATCATTATGTTGAGTGTTGGGTAAAATCAGTCAACCAAAGGAATTATGGCAGTTCCTACTTTATATTTTTTACAAGTTTTAGTCACATGAACGGATATGTGCACTGTGTGGGAGAAGTGTATTGAAGAGATGTTCAGCCATGACCTATAATGGGGAACACTAAATGGGTTGAATGGCCTTCTTCTTTCCCGATGTTTCTGTACCATCTGTGGGAAAGCTCTTTAAATGTTCTCACAAGCTCTGAGATATCAGGAAGGAGGCCTCTGTAGGTTCAACACAACAGTGTTTCTTTTTCCCTTTTCCAATACCAAAGCTGGGTCTACCATGCAATTTTATCCTTGAAGACATCAGAGCAGTTTGATACAATTGAGTGTCTTGCTTGGCTGTTCCAGGGAACATTGAAGGGTTCATTACATGTCTGTGTGTCTGGAGACGCTATTCAGCCAGATTAGGACAGCACGGTAGATTTACATCCTGAAAGTGTGTTGGTGAATCATATTGATGTTTACCATCGATATTGGCTTCAAGGTCACTTTTACAGACACCAGATATGAGACTTTGATATTTCATTAACTGTTTTTAATATCCCCCAGCTGCCAAAGTATTAGCCCTGTCTGGATTAGAAATCCAATTATATTTCCACAACAGCACCACCTCCACATGGGGAACTGTCTGAAACCACTCCGAGCAGGTTATTTCTGTGCTGCTTGGCAGCTCTGTCAAAAACAACTTCCAACAATTCGACAATCGGAATGAGACTAAGGGCATAGCAATGGGTCAGATTGCAGTTATGCTCCACTTAGGAAACGGGGCATAGCTGATAATTTTTCCACCTTGCCAGGTAGGTGTCAAAGTTGGAGTTGGAATGAAACAGCTTCCCCCAGAGGCACGGCTTGTTGTGCAGCACAAGCCTTCAGTCCTATTGTAGGAATGGCATCAGGGCCAGTTATCTTTTTCGTATCTTTACTTTATCGTTATATTTTTCTTGGCATCATGTGCAGCGAATCTAATTGGTTAAAGACTAGCATCTGTGATTTTGTGGACGTCATGATGACGGTGAGGTGAACCATCAAATCGATACTTCTGGCTGAGGATGTTATGGATACTACACCCTTGAAGATGCACTGATGTGCAGGGCTGTTCCATTATTTAGGATGGGGATATTTCTGGAACCCTCTCCTCCAGGGAGTTGTTTAACTGACCATGCAGATGGCCGAAAACCCCTCCGCTTCATCCTCTCCCGCAGGCCTGACTAGTCCCCCACCACCGACACCCTTAACTACCTAACCAAACTCATCCTTACCCTTAACAACTTCTCCTTCAACTCCTCACACTTCCGACGGATGAAAGAGGTGGCCATTTACCCGCATGGGCCAAAGCTATGCCTGCCTCTTTGCAGAATATTTGGAACAGTCCCTCTTCCACAGCTACAGTGCAATATCCCCAACATCCAGCATTACATCGATGCCTGTATCAGCGCCGCCTCGTGCTCCTACAAGGTGATTGAACAGTTCATCCAATTTACTAACACCTTCCAACCCAACCTTATGTTCACCTGGGCCATCTCTGATATGTCTCATTCCTTCTGAGACCTCTCTGTCTCCATCTCTGATCACCACCTGGAAACTGATGTCTATTTTATGCCCACCAACTCCCACTGTTACTCGACAACATTTCCTCTCATCCACTTCCTGCAAGAATATCATCCCCTGTCCCCAATTCCTTCACCTTGGCCGCATTTTTCTTCAAGAAGAAGCGTTCCAGTCCCAGACATCCCAGATGTCCTCGTTTTTCAAGTGCCACAATTTCCCCGAAAAGTAGCTGTAATCGCCCTCAACTGCATCTCTTGCATTTCCCGCCCTTCAGCCCTCACACCCCATCCCTGTGATAAAAACAACGACAGAATTCCCCTTGCCCTCACATATCACCAAATCAACCCCCAGATTCAATGAATCTTTCGCCACGATTTCTGCCACCTGCAATCTGACCCCAGTTTGAAGGACATATTTCCCTCCCCACCCTGATCTGTCTTTCAGAGGGACCACTCTCTCTGTGAGTCCCTAATCCGTTACACATTCTCCACCAGCCCCACCAGCCCCACCGCCCTGGCACATTCCCCTGCAACCGCAGAAGATGCTACACGTGCCCCTACACCTCCCCCATCACACCTGTACCAGGGCCCATGAAAACCTGCCACATTAAACAGATGTTCGCCTGCGCATCCGCTAATGTGATATGCTGTGTCTGCTGTTCCCGATATGGCTTCCTGTACATTAGAGAAACCAAGCAGTTGTTTGGGGACAGGTTGCGGAGCATGTACGCTCGGTTCATGACAAACAACAACAACTCCCAGTCTTGAATCACATCATCTCCCTGCCCCACTCCTTGGACGACATGTCCATCCTGAGCCTGCTCAAATGTCACAACGAAAACTGGAGGAACTGCCCCCTAGGAATCCTACTACCCAATGGTCTCAATGTGGACTTTGCAAGCTTCAGAGTCGCCCCACCATAACATCATCGCAAGACCAGCTCTCCTGCTCGTCCCCGCCTCCTCGACCTGTCTGTCTTCCCTCACACATACCAGCCCCTCCCTCATCACTAACCAACCCCCATCACATCTCCCTACCTAAACTCATCTTTCCTGGCTTCATCCCCGCCTTCTTGACCTGTTTGTCCTCTCTCCACTCGTCCGCTCCACTATCCACCTTCCAACCACCTCCCCTCTCTCACTATTTAATTCAGAATCCCTTTCCCCTCCCCCAATTCTGAAGAAGAGTCCAAACCTGAAACGCCAGTTTTCCTGCTCCTCTGATGCTGCCTGGACTGCTGTGTTCATCCAGTTCTACACCTTGTTCGCTCAGACTCTCCAGCATCGGCAGTTCCTACTGCCCCCATCACCATTTTTGACTGGTTGGAGCACGATAGTTGGTCTGTTGATCTTGCAATCATTTTGCCCTGTCGTTAATGCATTAGTTCTGCTGTTTGTAATGCAAGCAGTTGAATGCAGTAGCTATAACCAGTTGCCATCAGTTTCTGGTGAATATGATTCTGACCCTGGCATGCCTGTCTGCATTCATCACTGAGTCATTGATCAGCTTCATGGTAATCCGGGACAAAAAGCCACAGATTCTAGTGGAATACAATTCTGCTTCTGTTGCTGCTGTGGTTTACATCACCACTTGAATGTGCAGTTTTGAGCTGTGTAAGTGCAATGTAATTCAGCTGCCTGTCTCACAGTTCAGACCAAATCCCCACTGCCCTTGTATGCAGTGACCTCCTCAGTTTTCAGATGTGGTAACACTTCCATTATAACATTCTCATTCTTCTGTGGCTCTTTCCATGGTGTCACACCTCCAATTTGTCACATTCCTCAAAACGCTTTAACACATTCATCTGAACCGTTTCCCTTCCAGGAGGTGTATCTTCGGGTGTCACGGTGGCTCAGTGGTTAGCACTGCTGCTTCAGAGTGCCCAGAACGGTGGGTTTCCTCCAGATGGTCTGGTTTCCGCCCACAGTCCAAGATCTGCTGGCGAGGTGAATTGGCCATGCCAAATTGCCCATTGTGTTGACGAATGTGTAGATTAGGTAGGTAAGAGGGGAATGGGTCTGGATGGGATGCTCTGAGGGTCGGTGTGGACTTGTTAGGCTGGAGCAATTGTTTCCACACTGTAGGAGGGTTTTAAAGTGATTGTTTCTCTCCCTGACCATGATTAAGAGCTCTGTAATGTCAATGATGCCACCGTTATGGAGTTTCAGAGCCAATTAATTTGTGCACCTTGCTCTGTCATTCCTTTCTCAGTGTCTGGTGATCCATGTTGGACAGGGTGTTTCAGTAGCTTTGATACACGCTTTTGAATGTTATTCGAAAACACAAATTGCTGAAGAAACTAAGCAGATCTGGCAGCATCTGTAGAGTGAAAGCAAAGTTAAACTACTGGATCCAGTGATGCCTTTTCAAAGCTCCTAGTTTCTCCAGCAATTTTTCTTCTTGTTTCAGATTTCCAGGTTTCTTTGTCTTGCTGAAAATTCAATTCGTGCCGATTCATTTCTGGAGAAACTCAGCAGGTCTACAGCATCTGTGGAGAGAGAGAGACAGAGTTATGGTTTCAAGTCCAGGAAGACCCTTCATCAGAACTGAAAAGGATTGGAAAATGATCTTTGTAATAACTTGATAGAGGTTGGAGGAGTGGTGACAGAAAACAGAGGGTGTGAGGGTGCAGTGAAAAATACAAATGGACTTTTAATTGTGGTGAAAGAGAAACAGATGTACAATGGGAGTAAATAAAGGTGTGAATGGGGGAGATGGGCTCTCTCTATTGAGTGCAATGTTAACAAGACACAAACAAGACAAGCTCACATCGTCTGCATCATATTGTGTTCACCACGTCTCTACTAATAACTCTGAATGTCTTGCACATATATGAACAATCTTATCTATCTGCACGCACACACTGTCTGAACAGTGTATATAAAATCATTTCTCCTCAATTCCATGACAAATTATCATGTTTTGTTTACATTTTCAGTTGCCATTTCTTTAGCTAAATGTATTATGTATTTTTTTCTCTCTGCGTTTTATTTTATTCCATCTATAAAGAAGATATTTGCTACTGGAAAATGTCACGTTATTCCTGCCGAGTCTGCGCAGCCACTGTCTCCTCTTCTTTATTGTTTCTTAATCAATCACATAGATATTGTCTCTGATCCTTTACTACAATTAGCAAAGCATTTGGAAATGTTTACTTTTGGGCGAAGGCCAAAAAATTGGTAAAGAAAAGCTGTATAAGCTACAAAAAATAGTTTGCAACTTTAGAAGCAAACTATTGAAAGTATTGTGCGAAAGATAAAATGTCGCTTTATTAGAGCAGTGAGAGGAAAGTTCAGTGAGATCCACATTTCCTGTCTTTCTCCAGGCAGTTGTGGCCAGAGACAGTGTTTAGATTGGCAGTTGTTGTGGTGGAGGAGACTTCAGTGCAGTAACAAACTCTCAATTGGCTCTTAGGAACACGGGTCCATATGGCATTGCATGTGGATAACACAGCAGAATCCTCGAGGCTGCGCAGAGAAAGCATCACCTTTCTCCTCCAGCTCTATCATTGTGAGAGTAATTGGAGATGGGCACTAAGACCAACAGCAGGCAATGTCAGCATCCCACACAGACCAGGTAGTGTTGTTACAATAAAAGTGTCAGAGTAAAAAGGGGTTAACTGGAGCTGTTTGTTCCATGACTCGAATTAATGTCAGTCTCCAAGGATACCAACTGTGTCACTGGAGGATTTCCCTCTTCTACTAAATAGGGGTTTCTTCCAAAATAATTGTAAAATAATTGAGTCATTACTGTTTGTTATTTCGGCTTCTTTTTTTTCAATAAATCAGTGATACATTAAAATGTCACTGGGTCCTCAATCCAACTGGTAACTTTGCCTCCAGGCTGATGCATTATTTATTTGCTTTCCTTCCTCACAGTTAACGTAGTGACGTTCCATGTCCTGCTTTATAAAGATTGTGGATTGTGTCCATGTGTCAGACGTTACCTGGGGGCCATTATCCTTGACCTGATATGGAGACACATTCCCATTCTTTATCTGCAGCAGTTTAATTTCCTGCTGTATATCCCTGTGTGTAATATCCACGCCGTCCTGCTTTATGCAGCCACTGACTGTTCCGTCTGGTTCACCGTCACTTTCACCTTCGATTGATTTGTGGCCATTTGTTGCCAGAAGCTGAAAAGTAAATATTGCAGTGAGAACACGGCGGCTGTGGTTCTGGGAACAGTGACTGTGCTGAGCTGTTTAAAGAACATTTTCTGGTATTTTATGCTCACAGCTCGCTATTGGCTGGTGAACTTCCCCGGTTTTGTGAGGGAACAATCGATGTTTATGACTCTCATGCCTGGGTCAAAATCGAGTTCCTCCACCACATTCGAACCCCGGATCTCCCATTTCTCCCGATTCTGCTGCTCAATGTTTTCACCGTCAGACACATTTTCGTGACCAGCAGAGCCCGCAGGAGACTCCGGGCTCACACCAATGGGAACGGTCAGTGTGACACAGAAATGAGAAATCGAAAAAAATCCATAATTTTACTGTTTGTGATCTCGGCCAATTTCATCCTGTTGTGGTCAATGTTAATGGTGTTTTCTATTTGGTTCCGGCTGCAGTATATAATGTATACTCCTGTGTATCTACATTTCTTTGTGCAGGAATTGGGCTTCATGCTGCAGCCCCTCAGTTGCTGCACAAACACCGCGATTTATGCCGTGACCCAGACTAAGTTCAGGCAGCAGCTGAAGAATGTGCTGAAATATCCCTTTACCCAAATTCATCAATCAATCAAATTCACTCAATAATCAATCCATACAGGATTTTCTCATTTCAGTTCAATGTCTCAGCAAATGATGCAGCCAGTCGCTATGGTAACAGACTGAGGGTAGTGCTGGTTTATCCAACCTTATCCCACAGTGGGTCACAGGGAAACATGTCAATGTTTCTCTCAGCTCACAGGCCAAAGAGAAAAGGCACCATTCCACTGACTGCATCCATAACTTCAATATGTAATTAACGTTCATTAAAAAGTGCCAAGCAGCACAGCAAACTATATTGTTGTTTGTGTTGGTGAAGCTCAGCTGGAGAGACACAGACCCGGCCCCAAGGGAATGGGAGGAATTCGGGACTGTGCTCAGGAGTTGGGTTTGAGGCACTCTGTCCTTGCGGTCCTCTCTGGTATATTTCTGTCTCTTCCTCTATCTCCTATTCCTCCTTGCTCGGTCTCTCCCTCTCTCCCTCTCTGACCAACATTATTCCATACTCCCCGTCCCTCTCTCCATTCTCTTCCTTTTCTCTTTCCACCCAAACTCTCCAAACCACTCCTTCTCTCTCTCCTTGCGTCCTGTCTCTCTCTCCTTCCTCCTTGAATATCCGCACCCACTTCTCTCACCCTCTGCCTGTGTGAAACCCATCCCCCACTCTGTATTTTCCCTCTGATCCTACCTCTCCCTAATCTCCTATCATACTCTTTCCTTCGCTCCTTCCCCCTGCCCCTCTCTATCTCTCTCCCCATCCCCCTCTGCACCCTTTGACTCTCTCCTCCCGCCTCGCTCACACCTCTCAAGCCTTTGTTTCCTTGTCTCCACCTCTCTATCTCTGACCCACTTTCTGTCTCTCTCTCTGCCCCCCCCACCCCCGTCCTCCTTGTGCTTCTCTCTCCCTTCAAGTTCCTCATTTGCCTCTGTATACCGCTGGCTCCCTGGCCAGCAGCCCTGCATCTGTCTCCCTGGGCCCCGACCCCTGTACCCCAGCCTCTGTCCCTGTCGCTCTCTCCGTCTCTCTCCCTCCCTCCCTGTCACTTGCTCCTTCCCTACCAGTCGCTCACTCCATCGGTCCTTCCCCATCGCTCCAATCCTGTCCCTCGTTCCCACCCCGGCCTTGCCCGTCCCTCGCTCCCTTGCCCCCATTGCTCACTCCACATCCCTCATGCCATGCCCATTCATTGTTCCCTCCCTCCCCATCCCTCTCTCCTTCCCTTCCCGTCCCTCACTTCATCTCTCCCTCCCGGTCCCTTGCTCCCCCCTCCCCGTCACTTGCTCCCTCCCTCCCTGTACCTCGCTCACTCAGTCCGTCTCTCATGCCCTCACTCCATCCCTTGCTCCCTCCGTGCCCCTTGCTCCCTCCCCATCCCTCACTCCCTCGCCAACACTTGCTCCCTCCCTCCTCCACCGTCCCTCACTCTCTCACTCCATTCCTCACTTCCTTGTTCCCGTCCCATCAAATGGTCCCTCTCCCTCCCTCACTCCATGCCCATCCTTTCTCCCTCCATCACTGTCCATCGTCACCTCCCTCTCTCCCTTTCATCCCTCACTCCCTCCCTGCCTGTCACTCTGTTACTCCCTCCCCAAACCTCCCTCTCTCCCTCCTTCACCGGCCCTCAAACCCTCCCTGTTCCTTGCTCCTTTGCTAACTCCACGTCCCTTTCTACCTCACTCGATCCCTCCCCGTCCCTCATTCCATCTCTCCCTCCTGCCCCTCGTTCCATTGCTCCCTCCCGGTCGCTCACTTCCTCCCTATCCCTCACTCTATCTCTCCCTCCCCACTCCTCACTATCTGATTTGATCCTTCCCCAGACCTCATTCCCTCCCCGTCCCTCACTCCCTCGCTCACTCCCCGCCCCTCACTCCATCTGTCCCTCCCCATCCCTCAATATCTGATGCAACCATTCCCCAGCCCTCGCTCACTCCCTGTCCCTTGCTCCCTCCCTGTAGCTTGCTCCCTTTCTCCCTTCCCCTTGCTCCCTCCCTCTCCATCCCTCACTGCATCTCCTCTCCCTGCCCCTCACTCCCTCATTCTCACCCTTGTTTTCTTGCTCGAATCCTCACTACCTGCCCATCCCTCACTCCATCCCGATCCTTCGCTCCATCGCTCCCTCCTCATCCCTTGCTCCCTTGCTCCGACCATCGCTCTCTCACTCTGTTTCTCGCTGCCTCACTTCTTCTCTCGCTCACTTGCTTCCTAGCACCCTCCCCTCGCTCACTCACTCCCGCCCCATCCCTACCTCCCTCTCTGTCCCTCACTCCCTCCATCCATGTCCCTTTCTCAATCTCTCCCCACCCCTACCTTGCTCCCTCCCTCCCTCTCTCCCCATCCTTTGCCCTCACTCACTCGCTCCCTCCCCGTCTCACTCCCTCCCTGTCCCTCGCTCCCTCACCCCCTCGCTCACTCCCCATGCCTCACACCACACCTGGCCCCCTGATCCCTTCCTCCCCATCCCTCTCTCCTTACCTTCTCATCCCTCACTCCTCCCCGTAACATGCTACTCTCCCTCCCTGTCCATTTCTCCCTCCTTTCCAGTCCCTTGTTCCCTCCCTCCCTCCCTGCCTGTCTCTCTCGATCCATTCCTCGCACTGTCGCTCAATTCCTTGCTCCCTCACTCTCTCACGGTCTCTGTCCTTTGTTCCCTCTCTACCACCTCAGCGTCCCTCTCTCCATCCCATCCTTCGCTCCCTCCTCATCCCTCACTACCTCGCTTGCTCCCTTCCTGTCCCTCGATCCATCACACCCCGACCCTTGATCCCGCCCTCCGTCACCATCCCTCATTTTCTCGCTCCCAACCCATCCCTCGCTTCCTCGCTCCCTCACTGCTTCCTCATACCTTGCTCCTTTGCCATCCTCGCTCTCTCAGCCCCTTCCTGTCCCTCACTACCGCCCTCCCTGTCCCTCGTTACCTCCCTCTCTCACTTTCCAACCCTCGGCTCCCTCCCTTCCTGCCCCTCACTCCCTCCCCATCATTCACACCCTCCCTGTTCCTGACTACCTCAATCGCTCTCTCCCCATCCCTTGCACGCTCCCTCCTTTCCCGTTCCTCACTCCCTCACTCATCCAATCCCTCCCCATCCCTCACTCCTTTCTGATCCCTCGCTCCGTCCCTCCCTCCCCATTCCTTGCTCCCTCACATCGACCGTTGCTCTCTCAATCTTTCCCCCACTCCTTCACTTCATCTCTCACTCACTTGCTTGTTCGCACCCTCACCGTCCCTCCCTCCCTTTCTGTCCCTCCCTCGATCTCCTGCTCCCTTCCCATCTCAGGCGCTCTCCCTCTCCCTCACTCCCTCCCCATTATTCACTGCCTTCCTCCCTATCCCTCACTCCCTCCCTCTCTCCCTCTCTGTCACTCACGCCCAACATCTCTGTTCCTCCATCCCTCACTACGCTTCCCTCTCTGTTCATTGCTCCCTCACTCCGTCCCCATCCATCACCTCTTCATCATCCCTAAATTCCTCGCTCTGTCCCCATCCCTCTCTCCCTCCCTGTCCCTTGCTCCCTTGCTCATTCGCACCCTCACTCCCCTACATCCCTCATTGCCTCATTTCCTCCCTGTGCCTCGCTCCCTCACTCTTCCCTCCCCATCCCTCACTGCCTCACTAACCTTGCTCCCAACCTCTCATCCCTTCCTCCCTCCCTCCCACGCCTTCCCACGTTCACTCACTCCTTCGCACCCACCCAATTCATGGCTCCCCCATACCCAATCCTCCCTTGCTCCGTCCCCATCCTTTGCATCCGGCCCTCGATCCCTCGTCGTACATCACACAGTCCCCGTCCCTCGCTCCTTCCCTGTCCCTCAATTCCTCACTCCAACGCTCCATCCCCGTCCCTTGCTCCCTCGTTACCTCTCCATCCCTTGCTTGCTCCCATTCTCTCACTTGTTCCCTTCCCTCACTCCTTCTCCCTCGTGCCCTCCCCATTTCCTCATTGACTTTCCGTCCCTTGCTCCTTCCCTCATTCCCTCGCTGTCCCTTTTTCCCTCCCTTGCTCCCATTCCATCCCGCACTCCCTGCCTCACTATCCCTCACTTTCTCCCTTGCTCCCTCCCTCCCCACTTCATTCCCAGCCGTGCTCGCTCTCTGTCACTCAATCCCTCCATCTCTGTCCCTTTCTCCCTCCATCTCCTTCTCTTCCTCCCTCTCTCCCTGTCCCTTTCTCCCTCTCTCCCCATCACTCACTCCATCCATCCTGTCATTTGCTCACTCGCTCCTCCCCATCCCTTGCTCCCTCGTGTCCCTTGCTCCCTCGCACACTTTGCTCACTCCCTGTATTTCGCACCATCCCCGTCCCTCGCTCCCTCCCTGTCCCTCGCTCTATCCCTCACCATACGTTTCTCCTGTCCTTCCCGTCTCTGACTCCCTCCCACCCTCCACGTCGCTCTGTCCCTCCCTGACCCTCACTGTCCTTCTCCCTGTCCCCCTCCCGGACCCCGTTCCTGTCCCTGTTCTTGGCCCCGTCTCTCCCTGTCCCTCCCTGTCCTTGTCCATTGCTCCCTGTCACTGTCCCTCACTCCCTCCCTGCCCATCCCTGTCCCTGTCCCACCTCTACTAATATCATTCCCGCCTCCTTGACTGTCTATCTTCCCTCTTACCTATCAACCCCTCCCTCCTCACTGACCAACCCCCATCCCAACTCTATACCTACGATCACCTTTACTGGCTCCATCCCCACCTCCATGACTTGACAGTCTTCTCTCCATCTATCCGCTCCTCTAACCACCTTCTATCACCAACTCCCCACTCTCTATTCTTCTCAGAGCTCTCTTCCCCTCCCCCATTTCTGATGAAGGGTCCAGTCCTGAAATGTCGGCTTTCCTGATCCTCTGATGCTGCCCAGCCTGCTGTGTTCATCCAGCTCCACACCTTATTATCTCATACCCCAGCACTGGCAGTTCCTTCTAACAGCAAACGGTGCCATCTATCTTTTGTGTCCTCTCTCTGGGCAGGGAGCTTGTAGTGTCTACCACTGGGCTGGGTATGTCCCATCACAAGTTGGTACCTCAGGGTATACAATGACTCATAGACAGTGGGAAGAACGACCTGATTTATTCAGGAATGTTACTTTTGCCTGTGGTACTGATTTTCACATCTTTTAGTGTGGGTCATAAGTTTTGGGGTGGGTGCAATAAAGGAAAAATATCTCTCCGAAATTGAATTTGTTTGTTTGAGATGTTACCCTGTACAGAGAGTGATGATGTTTGTAAATATTTCACAGAGTAATAGAAAGAAAGACAATGAAGATGGGAGAGTCAAATCAAACACAGTGCCCAGATGCAACAGAGTTAATCAATTCATCAGGACCAGAAGGGAATATGTTTATGTAGTATAACTGTGGAAGAAAAAAAATCAAACATCAGTGTGAGTGGGAAAGCGCCAACACCCGCACACTGACACACCTGATTCTGAATGTTCCAGTGAGCTAACTGCAGAAATTATTCAACATCATCCAGTTAACATTCTGGGGAATAAAAATCCACAGAGCAGGGAAACTGTACACACATTGTGTTAATGGACAAGTATTAGACAGATCATATAATTTGGAGAGATGCCAGGAGATCAGCATCATGGAATAACCGTGGAAATGTGTGGATTGTGTGAAGGGATACAGATACCCAGGCCAGCTGGAAGCTCACCGTCACAGTCACTCCAGGGAGAGGCCATTCACCTGCTAAATGTGTGGGAAGGGATTTGCTCAGTCACACAGCCTCGTGTCACACCAGTGGGTTCACACTGACAAGAGACATTTTAAATGCTTTGACTGTGGTAACAACTTTAAGAGATGTCAAGATCTAATTCAATATCAACCTGTTCACACGGGGGAAAATTCGTTCAGCTGTTCCATATGTGGGAAGGAATTCACTTGGAGATCCAGCCTAATGTCACACAAAACTCTTCACGGGGAAGGAAGTTTCCTCTGCTCTGTGTCTGGGAAGTGATAGAATTCATGGTCCAGCCTCATGTCCCACAATCGAGTTCACACTGGAGAGAGATCTTTTTCCTGCCCTGTGTGTGGGAGGGGATTCACATAATCTTCCAGCCTAAAGTCACATAAGCTGTCTCACACTGGAGAGAGGGCGTTCATCTGCTCTCAACTTGGGAAGAGCTTCAGTCAGTTTTTTCAGTCACCCAGCCTCACTAAACATTGATGTGTACACAGTGGGAAGAAACCATTCACCTGCTCCATGTGTGGGAAGGGATTCTCCTGTTCTTCCCACCTCACTTATGACAGGCCTGTCACACTGGAGAGAGAGCATTCATCTGCTCAGTGTGTGGGAAGGGATTTATGAAACAAGCACAGCTTCTGATACACCAGCATGGCCATGTTAGAGAGAGACCGTACACCTGCACTGAGTGGGGGAAGGGATTCACTCCGACATCTGATACTCAGTGAACACCAGCCATTCACACTGGGGAGAAACATTTTACTTGCTCCATGTTTGGAAAGGGATTCACTCGGCCCCCCAATTTCAGCGGGCATGGGCTTAGTCACATTGATTCACCCAGACTGAAATTTCGTCCTGTCCGCGATTTCTTTGAGGAAACATTTTATCCCGATTTCATTTTTTCTTCATTCTGGTGTGAAATCATTTACTTGCAGCAGCTGAAAGGAAAGGAAGTGAATCCAGGGAGGGAGCAGAATCTGTCCAGAAAAGAAGTGATGGGCAATTAGATTTGACTTTTGATTTTTTAATTTAATTTCTAATCTGATAATAACAACAACAATTAGAATAATAACAATAATACCAACATCAACAGCAATAATAATAGTAGTAATTGTTATTATTATTATTATTATTATTATTATTATTATTATTATTATTATCATCATCATCATCATCTTTTTGTACGATGGTAGAAACAGAAGATTTTCAGACAAAAGTCTCAAAACAACCATCACATTAAGATCCAATGGAGTCTCTGAAATCAGCCACACTTGAATATCATTGGCTTGAAACCATAGATCAAGAAATGTCTATCAGTTTCAAAAGATTTGAAACAACAGTTTGTCTGGAAATGTACTGAAACACATACACCCAAGCGACAGACTTCCAGTGAACTGATAAAAATTTACTTAGTCTGAAAGAAATATCTTAACATTCACAGCAGGAACTTACAGAGACACAAGATCTCCTGTAAAATGGAGAACCATGGAAATGTGAGAAAGGATTCCATTGCCTGTCAGTGCTGGAGTTTCATCAATGCAGTGACATGAGGCAGAGACCATTCACCTGCTCTGATTGTGGGAAGGGATTCCTTGGTTCATCTGCCCTGTGGAAACGTCGATGTGCTGCCACTGGAGAGAGGCTATACACCTGCCCTGAATTTGTTTTTATCCATTCATATGATGAGGGCATCGCTGGCTAGGCAGCATTTAATGCCCATCTCTAATTGCCCAGAGGGCAGTTCAAAGTCAACGACATTGCTGCAGGTCTGGAGTCACATGTATTGCAAACCAGGTAAGGATGGCAATTTCTTTCCCTGAAAGACATTAGTGAAGCAGATGAGTTTTTCCAACAATTGACAATTGATTGACAGTCATTATTAGATTCTTAATTCCAGATATTTATTGAATTCAAATTCCATCATCTGCATCCACACAGGGAAGACGTCCTTCAAAAGCTCCACGTGTGGGAATCAGTTCAGAGATCCATCTGGCCTACAGGTATGCCAGCGAGTGCATACTGGGGAGAAGCCATTCATATGTTCTAAGTGTGGGAAAGGATTCATGCAGTCATCCAGTCTGTCGAAGTACAAGAAAGTTCACAAATAATCCAGGAGTTGGATCTGCTGTTAATCTGCATTATATATGCTGCTAGACAGCTCATTTCAAACAGAAAGTATCCATTGCCGAGAAAAACAAGTGATGCAGTTACATGAGACAAACATGCTCCAGCATGCTCTTCTCAATACTGCACGCGATTCTCATTAACAGGATGCTAGAAAGGGAAGATCTGCAAAACAGAAATCTCAAAGTGGCCACCACATGAAGATGGAATGGAGTCACTGAAATACCTGGGACTTGAATATCACATTCTTCCATATTGTCTGTTCCTTTACTCTCAATCATTCAAAATCAGGAACTTCTCCCAAACAGCATTGTGGGTGACCCTACACCTCAAAGACTGCAGTCCCAGAAACCACCATCTTCTCAAGGAGGACAACTGGGATGGGCAATAAGTGCTGACCTCGATAGTGATACTAAATCCCATGAATTGAATTGAAAATGAGGGAAAATCACATCCAAGACTGAGCCATGTTCATTCTGACAGTGAGTAAGTGGGAGGGACAGAGGGATTCTTTCTGCTGGACTGGCCACTCTCACCACTTTGCTTCCAGTGAGGCTGATGTACTTTGAGTCTGGGACTGTGCATTCCCAAGGAACCGATGAAGTAAATTTAATTTGTCCTGGATATGAAACAATGCATTCCTCACAACTCCAATTCGATCAGATATAAATATGTTTGTCTTTATTCCATTGAGTCTCTCGCCCAATCAACTCAATTAGTGTCTGTCAGTATTTACGCTCCACATCTTTCCCTTTTGTGTCGCCCATCAACAGATCTGTCTATTCCTTTCTCCCTCACGTACGCATCCAACTTCTCAAATATATTCCTCTGTTCACCTCCATCTCGTGCTATTGGAGTGAGTTGCACATTCTGACCTGTGGCAGGGTAAAGAGGTTTCTCATACAACCACTATTGGATTTTTAAACCCTTCATCATTTTAAAGGCTACCATTAGATTATCCTTTAGTCTTCTCTTTTCTGGAGAAAAGCTCCCCAGACTTGCCTGAGGGTTACATGTTATCTGTTTTGACAGTGTCTTTTTGAATCGGCGTGACACATTTCCAGTGCCTCTGTTTCCTTTGACCAAATGGCAGTGATAAATGTTGACCGTGCTCCCAGTGGAGTCAAATTTTGATTTCAAATAAGTGCAACATCATTTTCCTCCTTTTCAATTCTATCTCTGCAGAAAGGTTCCCAAAAATGGGCTGTGCCTTTGCAGAAAGCCGTTAAGTTCAGAGAGAAGTTTGAGACTGGAATTACAGGAATGTCATCAGGGATTCAGGACTTCAGTTGGTTGGAGAGACTGGAGCAGCTGATTTTGTTCTCGTTGGATCCTAGAGTCATTGCGGTCGAGCAGAGAGAGGGACAATTCAGCCTTCTGATGTCATGTTGGCTCTGTTTATAATAAATGTTAGACATTGTTCAATCGAAACAACCCTGCAAGTTTATATGCATCAAAGAACCTCCAATTTTCAAAAAGAAAATAATGAATATGTTGTTCAGGATGATAAATGAACTGGAATAATTAATTTCAGGTGTAGTTCAGGAGAAACTTGCAATATAGTATCCACCTATGTTGTAGTTAAAACATGGAATGTTGAGATGGTATCAATAAGTTGATATCTTTACTTTCAAAACTTACATTTTATTTTTGTTCTAATTTTGTTTTGTGAAAGCACATTTGACAATCTGGCCACTCCCTGACAGATCAGCGCGTCATGGGAAGATGTTGAGACAGACATCCATTTTGATAAATGCACTTGAATGTTAATATGTGCCACGATGTTGGACTATCAGTGGATGTGTAGTTATAATATTTTATATATGAAAGAAATTGCATGTAAATTCACAGTGAACCTGCACTGCAGAGAGGGCCCCAACACATGCAGCTCCTTGAGAAACAGCCGGACATGAAATGGTTAATGTGGCCGGGGGTAACAAGGCAGCATTGTGACATCATCAAGAGAGTGACACGTTCTCCCGAGAGAAACTGACCTGAAATAATCCGCAGAGAATTCATCCCACAGGGAATGGTCAGGAAGTCATTGAGGTTCATTAGGAAGGGGTTGTACACTTAGATTGGGATCATTAAGAACTGTCCACATTTAGGACACAGGTGAATAAAACGATTATAGAATCTTTACAGCCATATTTGATCTGTTGCTTGAAGCTCACGTATCTGTGTACAAGTAATTTATAAACTCATGGCACTCCTCAAGGGAAGAACAGGTCAAATCGATTTGACCCCAGCAGGGGCAAGAACAGAAGTGGAAAATAACAAAGTGCAAATGATAGAGGGGTTATAAAGAGAACTACACTCCTTCAACATTGGGTCTGTAAATATTCTGTTCTCGTTTTCTTGCGAATTAGCATATATTTACATGTGATAACAATTTTATTTGCTTATGAGACATTAGCATTGCTGGATTGGGTCAGATGTATTGCCTATCGCAAAACACCCAGGAGAGGATGGGGCCAGCTATAGCCCACGTACTGTTGGTAGATCCACCGTGCCATTCAGGGAGACTTCCAGGAATTTGACCAAGCAACGCAGAAGGAACATGATATATTCCCAGGTCAAAGTCAGAAGTCACACAACATCAGGTTAAAATCCAGCAGGTTTATTTTAAATCATAAGGTTTCAGGGTGTTCTTCTTTCATCAGGTGAAGCGCTACTTTATTACGTTGTTACACATCTTAAGAAAGTGATAAAGTCAGGTGCAGCATTCAGAAAGCTTGTATTTTCAAATCAACCTGTTGATCTATCAGCTGGTGTCATCTGATTTCTGAATTTGCCCACCCACAACTTCACTAGCATCTCCACGTCACACTTCCAGGGCAGCACGGTATGTGGCCTAGAGGATATCGAACAGGTGGTAGCATTCCCATGTGACTGCTGCCCCTGACCTTCTGGATGGTAAAGACTGCAGATTCAGAAGGTGCTGTTGGAGGAGCCTTGCTGAGTCACTGCAGTACATCCTAGTGCAGTGGCTGCTACCACTTTTCATCAGTGGTGTAGGGAGTATGTGGATGGCATTGAGGTGCAAATCAAGAGGGCTGTTTTGTGTTCGATTGTATTAAACCTGATGGAAGACTTTTGAAATAAAAAATAACATTTTCATATAAAACTGTCGACAAAGTGAAATACTTGTTTTTGGCAGCTACCTCTGGATCAGACAAGTGAATGGAAGGTCGTCAAGTTGGAAAATGATATCAAAGTGGGAATAACGGACGTCTCCTGGAGACAGCATCAGAAAGTGATAAAGTCTCAGACGAGACTCCTTCAGAAAATCTTCTTCCCAATGCCAGCACAAACCCCTCTTCATCCTTTCCTGGCCAATTCATCCATATTATGTACCAATACTGAAAATGAGAATTAACTTTTTGTCAACACTCCCTGTGCCATCACTGTTGGTGAAACATAATTTCTAACCCAGAGCCTTCTCTCACTTCACCCTGGCACATTCTGTGTGGTTACAGCAGAGGCAGGGACAGGATGTTCATTCCCCTGCTCCCACTGCTCTGGGTCTCAGTGTTGTACAATTCCCAAATACTATTTTATCATTACCAATGTAGAGGAAACCTCAACCTGAACTAGACAGTTCACTTCCAGTCAGGAACAGATCATTCATTTACACTAATCTCTGATTAGAAGCGCATTTTCAGCATTCACTGTTGTACTTCCCCTGACTCTAAACCTAGTTGGAAACGAGATATTGTTCCGTGCCGAGGAGCTGTGAGCCATGGAAAACAGTAGCTGGGACACATTTCTTACACACAGCAGGATTAACCCACACTGTGGCTTGGCTGTCAGTGAAGAGAGACGTGAAAGAGTAAAGTGCCATCTGACCCCCTCAGTGTGAGCCTGAAGGATTTGCCCCGACTGAAGCTCTATTGCTGTGCATGATTCCCCTACCCCCAACCATGAGATTGTCCTTTCTGAGCTCCAGGTGCTGTTCAACCCTCAGGACAAATACAACAATCCACAGTGATGTGTTTGTGGCAAAACTGACTTGTTTTAGATTTCTCCAGTGTCCTAAACTCTAGTTTAATTTTAGGGTTACAACCATCATCAGAAACAAACTGTAAATGCTTTCTAGGCTCATCAGTGAGATCAACAATTTCAGACTGTGAACCCTGCCCCAATTTGTTCACATTTCTTGTTTCAATTTGTGTCTGGGTCCACTGCACACCTGGCTCCAGGCACATCTTTTATTTATTTATTTATTTTATTTCCCGCCCTAACTCCATTCCCTGCAGCATAGAAGGACGAATAACATTTCTGCAATTTAATCTCTCCTGCCTTCCTCCTGTGACATCTGCCTTTTCGCCCTTGTCTCACCCCCACCTTGCTCAGAATCTGTTATATTTCTGGTCCCAGGCCTCTGTCAAATCAACACACCCGCGGGTCAGAGTTTTGAATTTGCTTCCTCCAGAGCGAATCTGAAATCGTTGTGGGTGCAGCTTTCCCCAGATTTTAATTTTGGAAACAAAAACCTGGAAATTGATTTAGAGTTAATGTTTGTTTTTTTTGGCCTTAATCCACAATATCACCTCTTTCGAGCTAAAATGCGATCATCCCACAGTCCAAAAATGCAAGTTAGGTGGATTGGCCAAACTAAATTGTCCCTGAGTGTGCAGGTTAGGTGGTTGGGTTAGCTGCGGTAAAATGTGGGTTTGTGGGGAGTCGGGTGGGATAGAGGGCTATTGCAGACTGGATGCACTGAATGACCTCTTTCTGCACTATCGGGATCCTGTGATCTTAACCATTTGTGATCATGGTCACATTTTCCTCATGACAGCCCACACATCACCATGTTCATTCAGCTCAAGCTTTCATGCTACCTTTGTATTTTGAGAAGCTCTGTTGTTGGAATGGGAGCTTTCTTTGATGTGGCCTCTCCTCATACTTCTGTCCACTTCCCAGTTCCCTGCGTTAATTCCAGTGTTCTCTCATTTTCCCAAATGGAGTTGTTGAAGATCTCAAAAGGCACATTGACTGAAATTGCGAAATTAAAGAGTCAGAATGAAAGAAGAAGTGGAAATAATAAACAGGTTTGGGAGATCTCAGGGGAGTGAGGAAGGGCCACAGATGCTTCCAGACCTGCTGAACTATTCCAGTAACTTTGTTTTTGTTCCAGGAGAATGAGACTCCAGGATCCTCCTGTTGTGACTTTTCACACAGTATTTTTAAAATTAATTTGTGAGATGTGGGTGTCCCTGGCTGGCCAGCATTTCTTGCCCATCAGTAGTTGCCCTTGGGAAGGTGGTGGTGAGCTGCCTTCCTGAACCACTGCAGTCCTCCTGATGTGTGGTGACCCACAATGCTATGAGGGAGGGAATTCCAGGATTTTGACCAAGCAACAGTGAAGGAACGGTGATATATTTCCAAGTCAGGATGGTGAGTGACTTAGAGGGTAATGAGTAGGTGGTGATCTTCCCATATATCTGCTGCCCTTGTTCTTCCAGATGGAAGTGGTTATGTGTTTGGAAGGTGCTGCCTGAGGATCTTTGGTAAATTTCTGCAGTCGAGAAAAAATTCTCTGATGAGAGTCAAACCCGGGCAGGCGAAGATGGGGCACTGAATAGTAACAGACTGAGTTCAAACACAGGAGATTTGTTCAGCCAGTAAGAGCACATAGTGTAACAGTCAGGGATGTGAAACGAGTAGTGAGGGGAGATAATGCCACGTGCTGCAGATGGAGAACTTTTATTGGAACAGAAATAGATCATTCAGCCCCTCAAGCCTGTTCTGTCATTCAATGAGATCATTGCCTGATCTGTGTCCCAACTTTCAATTTCCAAAACCCACCAAACCTATCAATGAGGCTCCTCTGAAACAGACAAAGTGAATATTGAAAAAAAAAACTGCAAATGTAGGGAAATCAGAAACAAAAACAGAAATTGCTGGAAAAATTCAGCAGGCCGAGCAGCATCTATGAAAGAAATCCGAGTTACCATTTCAGGTCCAGTGACCCTTTGAGTGACAAGATACGGTTGACCATCCCCCCTTTCCTGTAACACCCTCTGGAACAGGTGATGGTGTGAAGGCCATGAGGTTGTCAATAACATCAGAGAAAACAGTTGGGCATGCTGAATCAGAGAGAGAAAAAAAAACATTTTGGTCTTTCACTTTTAAATCAATTGCAACAATTTATTCACTATTGCTTCAGAAACAGGACAAGAGACCAGAAAATCAACTAAGTGCCATTGGGTCTGGGGCCATTCTTATTCTGACCGACATGTGATTCCATGCTATAGTCATTAGTTTGATTCTGAACCATCCTCTGGCCAGTCAGAACGGATGATAAAAGTTTGCTGAGCTTCTGATGCCATGATCCCATGAACAAGCAAAAGAAATATCCAATTACAGAAGTTACTTGTGAACCTGCTGGTGTTTCATCAAGCTATATGACTAAGTGAATTTTCTCCCATACACAGAGTAGGTGAATGAGCTCTCCCCAGTGTGTATTTGCTGGTGGACAGTGAGGGTTGATGATGCCCTGAACCCAGCCTCACAGTGAGAACACATGAACGCTCTCCCTTCAGTGTGAGCATGTTGACAGTCCATCGGTCCCCTTGAGCTTTTATGGCATCTCCCACAATCTGTACATTTAACTCTGTTCAGAGTTAACCTGTCGGGGTTTCAACAGGCTGGATGACCAGGAGAAATCCTTCCCACACCTGGAGTAGGTGAATGGTCTCTCCCCAGTGTGGACCCATTGGTGTGTCAGCAGGTGGGATGGCAGAGTGAATTCCTTGCCACTCCCACAGCAGGGAAACAGCCCCTTTCCAGTGTGAAACCGTTGTGAATGCCTTCTCACACATCAAGCAGATCAACAGTCCCCACGGATCCACAGTTGGATGAAGGAAAATCCCAAGGCATTCTATATTTATGTGAGGAACAAGAGGATGGTCAGAGTAACAGTGGTGCCTACCAGGGATAGTGGGAGGGAACTTGCGCTCAGAGTCAGACATGGTCGGAGAGGGCCTTGATGAATACTTTGCTTCAGTATTCACCAGTGAGAGGGGCCGTAACATTTGTAAGGATAGCATGAATAACGCAGATACACTCGAACAGGTTGATGTTGGGAAGGACGATGTGCTACACATTTTGAAAAACATGAGGATAGATTGGTCCCCTGGGCCCGACAGGACAAGCCAACGGTTGTTTCAGGAAGGGAGGGAGAGAATGCTTTGCTTTGGCGATGACCTTTGCGTCCTCACTGCCTACTGGAGTAATACCAGATTTTTGGAGGGTGGCAAATGTTATTCCTTTGTTCAAGAAGGGAAATAGGGATAATACCGGGAATTACAGAATATCAGTCATTCTGTGGTGGGCATATTATTGGAGAGGATTCTGAGAGACGGTATTTATGTTTATTTGGTCAAGCACAATTTGATTAGAAATAGTCAGTGTGGCTTTGTGAGGGGCAGGCCATGCCTCAGAAGCCTTACTGAATTATTTGAGGATGTGGCAAATGACATTGATGAAGATCAAGCACTGAATGTGGTGCACATGGATTTTAGAGGAACATTTGACTTGGCTCCCAAAGGTGGGCTCATTTAGAAAGCTAGGCGACATGGGATTCATGGAAATTTGGCTGTCTGGAGACAGAATTCGCTGTCCAATCGAAGCCAGAGGGTTGGAATAGATGGAAATTATTCAGCCTGGAGCTCGAAGATCAGTGATGTTCTGGAAGAATCTGTTCTGGGAACACCACTATTTTGTGATCTTTATAAATGACTTGGATGAGGAAGTGGAAGGGTGGGTTAATCGGTTTGATGATGACAGAAGGGTGGTGGCGTGGTGGGTAGTGTGGAGGGCTGTTGGATGTTGCAATGGGACATTGGCAAGATGCAAAGTTGGGAAAAGAAGTGGCAGATGGAAATCAACCTGGAAAAGTGTGAAGTAATTCATTTTGAAAGGTTGACTTTAAATGCAAAATATAGGGTTAATTGCAGGATTCTTGGCAATGCGGAGAAACAGAGGGATCTTGGGGTCCACAGCGATAGACCCCTCAAAGTTGGTACCCAAGTTAACAGGGTAGTAAAGAAGGTGTATGTGTGTTGGCTTTCATTGACCAGGGAATTGAGTTTTAAAGCCAAAAGGATAGACTGCAGTTGTTTAGACGCTGGTTCTACCAAACTTGAAATATTATGTTCAGTTCTGATTGCCTCATTATAGGAAGGATGCGAAAGCTTTACTGGGGGTGCAGAGGAGATTTACCAGGATGCTGCCTGGACTGGAGGGCAGGTCTAATGAGGAAAGGTTGAGGGAGCTCGCGCTTTTCTCTTTAGAGTGAAAAAGGATGAGTTGTGACTTGATAGAGGTAAATAAGATGATGAGAGACATAGAAACCATGGATACCCAGAGACTTTTTCCCAGAGCACAAGTTACTATTGTGGTGAGGGCGGGGGGCATACTTTTAAGGCGATTGGAGGAAGGTATTATAGAGATGTCAGTGGTAGGTTCGTTACAGAGAGAGCAGTGGGTGCCCGGAATGCACTGTCGGCGGAGGTATTCGAGTCAGATACATTCAGGGCATTTAAGCGAGACCTGGGCAGGTGCATGGATGATCGTAAAATATAGAGTATGCAGGGTAGTTTGATCTTAGAGCAGAGTAATATTTCAGCACAACATTGTCGGCCAAAGGGCCTCTGCTGTCCTCTTCTATGCCATATGTGTTCAATCACCTAACCCGCGTACGTTTAGGCCATGGGAAGAAATTGAAGCACTCAGACGCGGACATGGTGAGAATGTGCAAACTCCATGCTGACATCAGCTGAAGCTGAAATCGAAGCTGGGTCCGTTTTGCTGAAAGGCCCCACAAATGCTTGGATCAGGCCCAGTAGGAAATTAATCCCCAGTCTCCCTCGTGAAAGGCAGGGATACTGACCACAATACTAATGAGGGCATCATGTGCAAATGCCCCTTCAGCCCTTAACGTGTGCACCAATCAAATATAATTGCGTAAGTTTCCAAATTCTATTTCTTTTGTTTCGCCCACAGTCATCAATACCATAGCATCACAAATTCGCATCTGAATACCTCTTAATGTCATCAGGATGTCTACCTTAAGGACACTTGCAGGCAATGGCTTCCAGATTCCAGACACCCACTGGCTGAAAGCATTTATCTGCAAATTTACTCAAAACTTCCTTCGTCTTACATTAAATCTATTGTCCCTGGTGCTTGATCCCTCCATCAAGGGGTAGCGATTACATGCGTTTGCCAAATAAATATCACTCATTATTTTGTACATCTCCTCTGCTCTCAGGAAAATGACCACAGTCTGTTGGACTTCACTTCATAACGGAAGCTCTTCTTGTGCAGACAAAACCCTGGTAAATCTCTTCTGCACCGTTTCTGGTGCTATCACATCTCACAATAATGTGAATTACAGAACTGCACACAATACTCTAGCAAAAGCCAAATGAACAAATACAATAAATGATCCAGAAAGCCACAGAAACGGGTCTTTTCTGATGAAGTCCATTTTGCTCATTATTGCTGTGGGTCCTTTTCCTGTCTGACGTTCCTGTAATCATTGCTCTGTGTCAGTTAAAGATGCGACATGAGTCTTGAGTCACCATCCCAGTATCTAAATATTTCATCTGGTTTAGAGTTCCTGGTGGTGAGACATGCCATGTTCACTCAGCAACACTGACCACAAGACAGAATGAAAAATGTCAATGTGAAAATGGATGCTAGATTGTGCAGTGCCTCAGTGAAGTGGAAGGAGGGACGTAAAGGAGAGTTCGTGATTGTGGGAGGGAGAAAATTCTCTCAGTGGTGGATTTGAATTCTGACACATCAAATGCAGATATGTGAGAGAGCCGGGGTTGAGAGATGATTGTCACCACCTCAAAGAATATTTTCACGTAAAAATGTTTGATACTTGCCGCATTTCTGTGGCCCAGGCACAAGGATTAAAAAGAAATACAGCAAGCGCCCACTGCCATGACTCAGCTTCGAACCGAGGTTGCTGCGGCCACAACACAGCGGACTAACCATTAAACGATCACGGCACCACATGAGTTCGCTGGTGTGCAACAAGCAACAACTACAGTGGCAGAGGATATGTTAGGAACAGCACCAGATCCACAACAGGAATTCTTTCCCTGCAGTGCGCTGTAATGTGGAGATTCACAGAGGACTGGAATCTGTAATTACGATGCTACCAGAGACTGTGGAGATTCCATCAATGAGAATATTGAATGCTGAGATATATAGATTTCTTTTAAATATCAAAGACTCAGTGTATAGTGCCGGCTCTTGTTGAAATGTACCTTTCAATAGTAATCTGGTTTAACATCGGATACTTCATTGGCTCCCTCACACAAGGAAGTAGCCATTACTGCATGCGACCATATAATCCCACTTTCCATGCCCAGAACCGGGGAAACTCAGTGACCCAGCGCGAAGCTATAACCAAAAATGGGGATGGCAATGAGCGTGCAGACATACACTGTGATAATAGATGACGGAATAGTCTGCGCATTATGAGCCAAGACAATGTGACAAAATCGAGACAGAGCCATGGGGATGATGTGCAGAAGTATGAGAGATACAATGGTGAATCAGACAGTGACCAGGGGGATACAGATAGAAATGACACAATCGATAAGCACTCGGTCCTTCTTTGACGATATTGAGGTGCGTGAAATGCTGAGTCTGTGAGCTCCAACCTCACCTGGAGCAGCTTCTATTGACATGGAGCAGGGATGATTGTGACCTCAAGCTGTATGAAAAGATACACAGCAATTTTAATCTGAGGTAACATAGTTGTTGGCTGCACAGTTATTTGTACATTGAGTGAGGACCTGTCCATGTAAATGTCACAATTATAATGAAAAATGCTGCAAATGTTCAACTAGTCAAGAGAGAAATCTGTGCTGGGCGAAATCGAGGTAACGTTTTTGCTCTCTTACTTTTGTCATATGGCTGACCCTGCACTGGGTTGAATTGTGGGAAGGGAATTTTTTTTGCTCATTTCATATGATTCAATTTCATGCAAACATGCACATGTCACTGAAGTCATCTAAACTTCCGAAAAATATTGGTAATATATGATGTTGTGAATAGGCTCGAGTTTACCTCAGGTTATGGAGGAAAAGCAGGAAAGCGGAGTTGACATTTATCAGATCAGCAGCGATCTCAGTGACTGGCTGACCAGACTCGATCAGGTGAATTGTAGCTTCCTGACGACAAATCATCATGTTTTTACAGCACAGAAAGAGGCTCAAAATCCCAGTTTCCAACCTTTGCCCATAGCCTTGTGTGCTACGAGGCGATGGACCGGCCATTTCAGATGTTCACGTTCCCTTGAGGAACTGGGCCACATGTTCACCCTCAGAATGTAACACACAGACAAATTTCCCAGAAGGTGACAAAGGCATCAGCAGAGACCAACCCCCAGAAAGTAGAGTTTCAAACATTTGAGTTCTGTAGTCCCATTTCACTCTTTAAAACCAGAATCTGACTACAGCAAAGAAATAAAGCATTCGGCAGCTCCCCTCTCCGTGTTGCTCCCCCATTGTTTCCTTGTCAACCTGCAGTTTATAATACCTCACCTCACGTCACTGCTGGCCTGTGGGGGAAATGACTTTGGCATAATTTCAGACAATATTGAAAGACCTCTTTTAGGTGTTGGATGCTGCAGTTGTACAAACATTCTCATCTCCTCCAGTTAGATTTAACCTCATGACCGGTGCTTTACAAGACCATTGCTTTCAATCCTGCGCTACAGAGTGAAGACTGTGCCCTGTAAGGTAGGGTTTCATGCATTAGAAACTGCAATGTAATAGATGGCAGGATAGTCTGTGCAGTATTAACCAAGACAATGCGACAACTCCGTGATGGAGCTGAGGGGAACATGCAGAGAAGAATGAGAGACACAATGCTGAATCAGGCAGTGACAAGGGTGATAGAGATATAAGTCTATAAATCACAGTCTGCTGATTAGGATTCAGTGCCTTCACTGCCACGGGGTGTGAACATTTGAAACGGCTGGTCCATGGGGTGTTCGTGGTTAAAATTTGCAATGCTAACTCAGAAATATTGACTGACCTTTAGAAGCAGAATTATGTCATAGACCAGGTGGTATCACTTGAATCTATATCCCAGATCTACATCAGCGTTGTCTGCTGTAATTGTCTGACGTGCAATTTATTTAAGACAAGAACAGGGGAGGTCAGGAAAAGTGAAGGACAACAGTGCTTTGTAAGAGATGACTGTGGGCCTCATGGAGCCAGGCTCAGTGTGGGTGCTGAAGACTGTTTCTTTGCTCCTGTTTACCCTGGCATACAGATCACTCTGGAGTAACCAAAGTGTGCCAGGATGGCTGAGTGGTCTAAGGCGCCAGACTCAAGGAATAGAGTCCTCCCACTAAAAAGCTGGGTGTTTTGGTCTCTGACTGGAGGCGTGGGTTCGAATTCCACTTCTGATAATGACAGCCCCTTTTGCATGTCTCACCTCGGCTCAGTGCCCTGATGGGGTCTGCCTCTTCCTAAGCAAATTTTACTCCAGTCAGTTTTGCAGCCTGATATTAACATCATGCTATTTCGGAAGGAGGGAAGGAGTGAGGGATGGTTCAGGTGTGAGGGAGCGAGGGATGGGGAGGGGGTACGGTACAGAGCGAAGGACAGGGTGGGAGTGAGGGATGGAGAGGGAAGGAGTGAGAGAGACGGAGAATGGGCAGGAGGGAGAAAGGGAGTGAGGGGCTGGGAGGGAGTGAATGAGGGATGTGTAGGAACCGAGGGGCAGGAAGGGAGCGAAGAACACGGAGCGAGATACAGGGACGAAGCAAAGGATATGGGTGGGAGAGGGATTGGCACAAAGAGGGAAAGGGAATGAGCAAGGGGCAGGGAAGGGTACAGGGAGGGAGAGGAAGAGGGAGCAAAAGAGATGGAGCGAGGGATGGGGATGGAAAAGTAGGGGAAGGGATCGGGAGGGAGCAAAGAACAAGGAGGGAGGGAAAGGGAGGGTGTGAGGGAAAGGGTGGGAGTGAAGGGTGAGGGGGCCAAGGAGGGACTGAAGGCCAGCGAGGTAGACAGGGTTCTATGGACAGGAAGGGAGCGAGAGTCAGGGAAGGAGTGAGGAACAGTGGGGAGAGCACTTCAGGGACAGGGAGGGACAGGAAAGGGAGCAAAGACCAGGGATAGAGTGAGGGACAGGAATTGGAAGGGGCAGGTAAGGAGCGAGGGAAGGGGACAGGGGAGAGACAGGGTGTGAGCGAGGCAGCAAGGGGTGGGTAGGGAGTGAGGGACGGGGAGGGATTGAGGGAGGGACAGATGAGGGGTGAAGGAGCGAGGGATGGGGAGTGAGGAAGCAAGGGTTGAGGAGTGAGGTGCAGAGAGCAAGGGAGAGAGATGGAGGGAGTGAGGGAGGGACAGGGAGTAGGGTGGGAGGGAGCAAGGGAAGCCGAGGGAGCGAGCCAGATGGAGGGTGCAAGGAAGCGAGGGATGGGGAGCGAGTGAGGGACAGGGACTGGGACAGACAAGGAGGGGGAGGGACAGGCAGGAAGCGAAGAACAGGTTGGAAGTGACAGGGAGGGTGTGTGGAACAGGGAGGGAGGGAGAGGCAGGGACCGATGGACGGAGAGGTAGGAAGTGTTGGACAGTTAAGGAGGGAGCGAGGAAAAGGGAAGGAGTGAGGGACAGGGAGGGAGCGAGGGACAGGGGCTGGGAGTTGGGCAGGGAGGGACAGGGAGGGAGCAAGGGTCAGGGACATGGAGGGACAGAGCGGTAGCGAAGGAAAGGGATAAGTGAGAGACAGGGAGGGACAGGGATGG
The DNA here is from genome assembly GCF_030684315.1 of Stegostoma tigrinum. NCBI lineage: Eukaryota > Metazoa > Chordata > Chondrichthyes > Orectolobiformes > Stegostomatidae > Stegostoma > Stegostoma tigrinum. The sequence goes on from NW_026728472.1 coordinate 3,521,718, forward strand.
AGTGAGGAAGTGAGGGAAAGGGAGTGTGCGAATTACAAGGTCAGAGCAATGGGGAGGGATCGAGGGACAGGAAGAGGTTGAGGGAGGGACAGATGGGGAGGGAGGAGGGAACGAGGGACGGGGAGGCAGGGGCGGGGAGTGAGGGACGGGGAGGGAGGGAGTGAGCGAGGAATGGGGAGTAGAGTGGGGGAGCGAGGGACTCTGAGGGAGCGAGGCAGAGTGAGCGAGTGAAGAAGCGAGGGATGGAAAGGGAGCCGGGGACAGGGACAGGGATGGACAAGGAGCGGGAGGGACAGGGAGGAAGCAAAGAGCCGGTAAGAATGGACAGGGAGGGTGTGAGAGACAGGTAGGGAGGAAGAGTGAGGGAGCGAGGGATGGGGAGGTCGGCACGGTTGGACGGACAGGGAGGGAGTGAGGGACAGGGGATGGGAGGGACAGGGAGGGATCGAGGGTCTGGTGTAGGGAAGGACAGAGGCTGAGCGAAGGAAAGGGACGGAGAGAGGCATAGAGGGACAGGGATGGAGTGAGGCAGCGAGGGATGGGGAGGAAGCGAGGGACTGGGAGAGAGTGAGTGACTAAAAAAGAGTGATGGGGAGGGAGGGAGGGACAGGGAGAGATTGAGGGAGGGATGGATGTGGAGGGAGGGAGGACAGAACGAGGGACAGGGAGAGAAGGACGGGGATTGAGGGAGCAAGGGGCGGGGAGCGAGGGAAGGATAAGGAGGGAGTGAGGGAGGAACGGGGAGTAGGGCGGGAGGGAGGAAGCGATCAACAGCAGGGGTGCAAGGGAGGGAGGGATGGGGAGGGAGTGAGATACAGAGCGAAGGACAGGGACGAAGCAAGGGATGGGGAGGTAGGGAGTGAGGGAGGAATGCAGAGGAGAACAGGAGGGATGATGGTATCGAGGGATGGCGACGGAGCGAGGGACAGGGAGGGTGCGAGGGAGCGAGAGACAGGGACGGTGCGAGGGAGGGGGATGGCAACAGGCAGGAGGGAGCGAGTGACATGGACAGGGAGGGACAGGGAACAAGGGGCGTGGTGGGAGCGATGGACAGGGAGGGGGCGAGGGACAGTGCGATAGCGAGGGACTGGGAGTGAGCAGGGGATGGGGTGCGAGCGAGGAATGTGTAGGAACGGAGGGACAGAGAGGAAGCGAGGGAAAGGGGACAGGGAATAGACAGCGAGGGAACAAGGCAGCAACCAATGGGAGGGAGCGTGGCATGGGAAGAGAGCAATGGAGTGAGGGGCAGAGAGGAAGGGAGAGTGGCAGGAAGGGATGGGGATGCAGCATTGGATAGAGAGGGAGTGAGGGACCAGAAGGGAGTGACAGGGAGGTGGTGACGGATGGGGAGGATTGAGGGAGGGGGGAGGGAACGAGTTACAGATAGGGAGAGATGGAGAGTGAGGGAGAAACGGATGGGGAATGAGGGACAGAAAGTGAGGGACAGGGAAGGATGGAGTGCGGGTGGAATGGAGCGTAGGGCAGCATGGAGGGAGCGAGTGAGGGACAGCATTGTAGCGAGGGTCGGGGAGGGAGTAACGGACGGGGAGGGAGGGAGTGACAGGGAGTAGGGCAAGAGGGAGGAAGGGAGCGAGGGGCAGGAGGGTGTGAGGGAGTGAGGGACGGAACGAGGGACAAGGAGGGAGTGAGGGACTTGGAGCAAGCTACGTGGTGGGATCAAGGGACAGGGAGCGAGGGACTGGTAGGAGCGGGGGACCAGGAGGGAGCGATGGACAGAGAGGAACGGATGGGTCTTGGGGGATGGGGTGGGAGCAAGGGATGGCGACCAAGCAATGGGGAGAGAGAGTGTTGGACTGAGTGACAGGGATTGGGAGAGCGAGTGAGCGAGCGACTGGGAGGTAGGGAGGAATTGACAGGCTGGGAGGGACTTAGAAAGCAACAGGGAGGGAGTGACAGTGAGGGTGTTTGGGAGAGACAGAGTGGCAGGGGCACGGGCTTGGGTACAGGGCCCAGGGAGCCAGAGACAGGGCTGGGGAACAGGGGGACAGGGGACAGGAGCCATGGGGTTACAGAGATAAGTGAGGGACTTGAAGGGAGAGAAGAGGAAAATGAGGAGGGGCAGAGTGAGAGAGAGAGAGAAAATGGGTCAGCGATAGAGAGGTAGAGACAATGAAACAGAGGCAGAGTGAGAGGTGAGAGCGAGGTGGGAGGAGAGAGACAAAGGCTACAGAGGGGAATAGGGAGAGAGGTAGAGACGGGGAGGGGGACAGAGAGTGAGGGAGAGTGTGACAGGGTATTAGGGAGAGGTGGGGTCAGAGAGAAAAATACAGAGTGGGAGATGGGGTTCACATTGGCAGAGGGTGAGAGAAGGGGGTGCGGATATTTGAGCAGGAGGGAGAGAGAGACAGGAAGCAGGGAGAGAGGGAGGGAGTGGTTTGGAGAATGTGGGTGGAAAGAGAGAAGGAAGGGAATGGAGAGAGGGATGGGGAGCACAGAGAAACGTGAGTCAGAGAGGGAGAGAGCGAGCAAGGAGGGACAGGAGAGACCAAAAACCACAGAGATACCAGAGGTGGATGCAAGGACAGAGTGACTGAAACCCAACTCCTGAGCTCAGTCACGAAATCCTCCCATTCCCTTGGGGCCGAGTCTGTCTCTCTCCAGCTGACTTTCTTCAACACAAAGACAAACAACAATATAGTTTGCTGTGCTGCTTGGCACTTTTTAATGAACGTTAATTCCATATTGAAGTTATGGATGCAGTCAGTGGAATGGTGCCTTTTCTCTTTGGCCTGTGAGTTGAGAGAAACATTGACATGTTTCCCTGTGACCCACTGTGGGACAAAGTTTGATAAACCAGCACGACCCTCAGTCTGTTACCAAAGCGACAGGCTGCTTCATTGCTGAAACATTGAACTGAAATGAGAAAATCCTGGATGGATTGATTAATGAGTGAATTTGATTGATTGATGAATTTGGGTAAAGGGATATTTCAGCACATTCTTCAGCTGCTGCCTGAACTTAGTCTGGGTCTCGGCATAAATCACGGTGTTTGTGCAGCAACTTAGGAGCTGCAGCATGAAGCCCAATTCCTGTACAAACCAATCCAGATACACAGACTCATACCCAATATTCCACATCCGGAACCATATAGGATACACTATTAACATTGACCTCAACAGGATGAAATTCGCCGAGATCACAAACAGGAAAATGATGGATTTTTTACGATTTCTCATTTCTGTGTCACACTGTCCGTCCCCATTGGTGTGAGCCCGCAGTCTCCTGCGGGCTCTGCTGGTCACTAAAATGTGTCGGACCGTGAAAACATTGAGCAGCAGAATCAGGAGAAATGGGGGAGCCGGGGTTAGAATGTGGTAGAGGAACTCGAATGTGACCCAGACACGAGATAATTGAATGTCGATTGATCCCTCACAAGACCAGGGGCCGTTCGCCAGCCAGTAGTGAGTTCTGAGCAGAAAATACCAGAAAATGTTCTTTAAACAGCTCAGCACAGTCACTGTTCCCAGAACCACAGCCGCCGTTTTCTCACTGCAATATTTACTTTTCAGCTTCTGGCAACAAATGGCCACAAATCGATCGAAGGTGAAAGTGACAGTGAACCAGACAGAACAGTCAGTGGCTGCATAAAGAAGGACGGCGTGGATATTATATACGGGGATGGAATCAGAGAATTTAAGCTGTTCCCGATAAACAATGGGAATGAGTCTCAATATCAGGTCAAGGATAATGACCAGTAGATCCGCCACTGCCATGGAACCCAGGTAACATCTGACACAAGGAGATAATCCACAATCTTTGTGAAGCAGCACGTGGGTCGTCACGACGTCAACTGTGAGGAAGGAAAAAATATAGAAAATAGGAACAGCCTGGAGGCACAGTAACCAGTTTGGTTGAGGCCCTGGTGACATTTTCAAATGTATCTCTGATTTATTGAAATGAAAATGAAGCTGCAATAGCAAATAGCAATGTCTCAATTTTGTTTTACAAATATGCAGTGTAAAACACAAGAAAATCTGCCCCCCTCCAAAAGACACAAAGGCACAACTATAAGAATAGATGTGTCCTAGAACATTCTCACACACGATTACTCGAAAGCAGGCACAGGTCAATCTTGACAGTTTGTGATACAGAGGGCGAAGACGTTGACGTCCTGAAGGAATATCTCCCAGTTCCTTGAAGACAAACGGAGGTTAGAAATTTCGCTCTCTTCATCGAAATTGTGGTCAATTTTGGTTGTGAAGAAACATGAGCACAGGGAAAATGTATTCACTGCTTTAAATGCGAGGGTGGATTTAGAAACAGTGTTTCCTTCTCCCTGGAATAGGATCCTTTCCCTCAGGATGTCATCTGTTGTTCAATTAACTGACATCCAATTGTTCACAAATAATGCGGGTTAAAGAATGTTCCGGGGAATATCAGTTATAGAATATGATGGAATCATAAAGACCCACATCACAAAGGCGCTTCTGCCCATTAGTTTTGGTGAGACTCACTCAGCCTCGTGTTGGAAATCTCTCCCCATTCCCAACACAACTGGCAAATACAAATTAAAGGCATTGCCAGATCAGCAGAAGTGGTCAGTTATCTCACATTCTCAATCCACCTCACAGAACCAGCCCAGACACCACAAACCCAGATGGAATATCTGTTGAGCATGGAGCACTGTGCAGACCAGGCTGGTGTCCTGCTCAATACAACCCGGCAATCTGTCCAGAGTGGGACACTGTGCAGGCCGCACCAGCCAAAGAGATATCAATCCAGCACGGGGAGTTGTGCAGACTTCACCAGTGCATTGGTTATATAAAATCTGATCAGGTATCTCTCCAGCACGGGGATCCGTGAAGTGAACACCACTGAACTGATCTGTATACCCAGGGCCTCTGCTCTGCAACACTACCAAATGTCCTAATGTAAATTGTATAAGTCCTGTCCGTTTTTGCTTTACCAAAAGCAATGTCTCGCATTTGTGCAAATTAAACACAGTCTGCCAGTCCACAGCCCAGTGAGTGATATTCTCACCGCCAAACCTGACATATTTTGAAAGGCCCTCCCATCTCCAGAAGGCCTCCAAACTCCGTCTTTATTTTCCCAAAGACCCTGAGCTTTGTTTGCCTTTCGTGGGCAGGAGGAGGCCGGTTGTGGGTGGATTGCAGACCAGCCGGTGGTGAGGAGACTCATTTTCATAAGGTAAGAGTGGTTGCCATAGGAACCCAGATGGGCCCGAGCCTCGCCTGTCTCGTCATTGGGTACGTGGAACATTCCTTTCCCCTGTCTTATTCTCGCCCCCACTGTCAACTGTCTCGCCAATGCATTGATGATATCATCAGTCCTGTTTCTCTCTCTGGTCTGGAATTGGAAAACTGCAAATATTTTACTTCCAATTTCCACCCTGCCCTCACTTTCACCTGGTCGACCTCCAACCCCTCCCTTCCATTTTTCAACATTTCTGTTTCCATTTCTGGGGATAGACTGGCCGCTAATATCCATTCCAATTCCACAGACTCCCACAGCTACCTGGACTATCCAATCTCACAACCCACTTCCTGTAAGGACTCCATCCCATTCTCTGAGTTCCTCCAATTCTGTCGCATATGTTCAGATGAGGCCACCTTCGACAAGGGAGCCTGCGACTTGTCCACCTTTTCCTCAACCGAGGGTTCCCCAGCTCCGTGTGGACAGGGCGCTCAAACAGGTCTGACCCATCTCCCACACTTCTGCCCTCAATTCTTCTCTTTCCTCTCACAACAGGGATTGGGTTCCCCTTATCAAAGCCGACCATCCCACCAGCATCGATATCCAGAAGATCATCAGACACCATTTCCACCAACTTCAGCAAGATGCCACCACCAGACACAAATTCTCTCGCACTTGTTTGCCTTCTGCAGGGACCATTCCCTCCAGGATACCCTGGTCCACAATTCATTCACCCCCAAAACAGCCCCACAGCCCGACGGCCCTTGCCCTGTAACTGGCGAAGGTGCAACACCTTCAGAAATGGGGGAGAGGAAGGGGATATTGGAATGAATAAAGAGAGAGGGGGGATGCAGGTGGAAGATGGATAAAGGAACAGATTGGCAGAGAGGAGACGGACTGGTCATGGAGGTGGGGGTGGAGCCAGTAAAGGGGAGTACAGGTGGGGAGTTAGGGTGGAGGTTGGTCAGCCAAGGGAAGACGAACAGCTCAAGGAGATGGGGTGAGGCTGGTATGTTGGAGGTGTGGGTGAGGGTTGAGGTGCATGGAGTGGATAGGTGGGAGGAAGGACAAACAGGCTAGCGAGGCAGGGACGAGCTGAGATGGTTTTGGGGTGCAGTTGGGGGCGGAGAAATTTTGGAGCATGTGATGTCCACATTGATACCATTGGACCTGCAGGGTTCCCAAGTGAAATATGAGGTGCTGTTCCTGCAACCCTCAGATTGCATTATTGTGGCACTGCAGGAGGACCAAGATGGACGTGTCATCCAAAGAGTTGGGGGGAGTTGAAGTGGTTCACGACTGGAAGGTGCAGTCGTTTGTCAAGAAACGAGCATAATTGTTCTGCAAAGCGGTCTCTGAGCCTTTGCTTGGTTTCCGTGATGTAGAAGAGGCCACATCAGGAACAGGGCATACAATGTACCACATGAGCAGATGTGCAGGTGAACATCTGTTTGATGTGGAAGGTTTTCTTGGGGCCTGGGATGGGGGTGAGGGGGTGTGTCGCGACAGGTGGCATGGCGCCTGCGATGGGAGTTAGGGGGTGTTTCGGGACAGGTGTAGCACTTCCTGCAGTTGCTTCAAAAATATCTGGGGGTGATGAGGCTCATGGGCAGCGTGGAGTGGACAAGGGAGCCACGGAGAGAGTGGTCTTTCCAGAAGGCACATAAGGTTGGGGAGGGAAAAATGTCTTTGGTGGTGGGGTCAGATTGCAGGTGGTGGAAGTGCTGGAGGATGATGCATTGGATCCGGATGTTCTTGGGGTGGAATGTGAGGAGAAGGGAGATTCTACTTTTGTTGTTATTGCAGTCAGGGGGCGTGAGAGGTGACTTGTGGGAATCACCGGAGATGTGGTCGATGGGATTTTCAACCATTGTGGAGGGGTATTTGCGGCCCTTGAAAAACGAAGATATCTGTGATGTCTGGGAGTAGAATGCCTCATCTCAGGAGCTGATGCAGCAGAGGCGAAATATTTGGGAAAAGGGGAGAGTATTTTTGCAGGAAGTTGGGTGGGAAGAGTTGTGGGGTCAGTAGGCTTGAAATGGATACCGATTTCCAGGGGGTTTCCAGAGATGGAAACAAAGAGGTCCGGGAAGGAGAGAGAGGTGTCAGTGATGATCCAGGTAAACTTAAGGTTGGGGCGGAAGGTGTTGGTGAAGAAAATGGTCTGTTCAAGCTCCTCGTGGGAGTACAGGGCAGCACCGATAAAGTCATCAATATAACGGAGGAAGAGGTGGGTTACAGGGCCAGCGTAGCTTCAGAAGAGGGATTTTTCCACGTGCCCCACAAGGAACCAGGGATAACGTGGGCCAATGCGGTTATCCGTGGCAACACCATTTGTCTGCAGGAAGTGGGAGGAATTGAAGGCGAAGTTGTTAAGTGTGAGGACGAGTTCAGTAAAACGCATGAGGGTGTCAGTGGAGGGGGACTGGCCAGGCCTGTGGGACAGGAAGAAGTGTAGGGCCTTTACGCCACCTGCATGGGGATTGCAAGTAGATAGGGACTGGATGTCCATAGTGAAGATAAGGATTTGCGCACCAGGGAATCGGAAGTTTTGGAGGAGGTAGAGGGCGTGGGTGAAGTCACAGACTTAGGTGGGGAATTCCTGAACCAAGGGGGATAAAATGGAATTGAGATAAGTGGAGATAAGTTCAGTGGGATAGGAGCAGGTGGAGACAATGTGTCAACCAGGGCTGTCAGATTTCTGGATTTTGGGAATGAGATAGAAGCGGGCGGTGCAGGGTTGGGAAACATTGAGGTTGGAGGCTGTGGTTGGGAGGTCACCTGAGGTGATGAGACTGTGGATGGTCTGGGAAATGATGTTTTGTTTGTTGGGGGTGGGGCCATGATGAAGGGGCGGAAGGAGGTGGTGTCAGAGAGCTGGCCCTGTCCTCACCAATTTTGAGGTCAGTGTGCCATAATACAACTGCACCTCCCTTGTCTGTGGGTTTTATGGTGAAGGTGGGTTTGGACAGGAGGGAGCGGAGGGCTGCACGCTCTGCACGGGACAGGTTACAATGGGTGAGAGGGGTGGAGAGGCTGAGGCAATTGATGTTTCGGTGTCCATGTACACAGATCCTTGAAAGTTGCAACCCAGGTTGACAGGGCTGTTAAGAAGGCATACAGTGTTTTAGCTTTTATTAATAGACGGATCGAGTTCCGGAACCAAGAGGTTATGCTACAGCTGTACAAAACGCTCGCGCGGCCGCACTTGGAGTATTGCATACAGTTCGGGTCACCGCATTATAAGAAGGATGTGGAAGCTTTGGAAAGGGTGCAGCGGAGATTTACTAGGATGTTGCGTGGTATGGAGGGAAGGTCTTACGAGGAAAGGCTGAGGGACTTGAGGCTGTTTTCATTAGAGAGAAGAAGGTTGAGAGCTGACTTAATAGAAACATATAAAATAAACAGAGGGTTAGTTAGGGTGGATAGGGAGAGACTTTTTCCCAGGATGGTGACGGCGAGCACGATGGCGCATAGCTTTAAATTGAGGGGTGAAAGATATAGGACAGATGTCAGAGGTAGTTACTTTACTCAGAGTAGTAAGGGAATGGAACGCTTTGCCTGCAACGGTAGTAGATTCACCAACTTTAGGTACATTTAAGTCGTCATTGGATAAGCATATGGACGTACATGGAATAGTGTAGGTTAGATGGGATTGAGATCGGTATGACAGGTCGGCACAACATCGAGGGCCGAAGGGCCTGCACTGTGCAGTGACGTTCTGTGTTCTACATATTGGCGGCAGTTGGAGATGAATGTGTTGAGGGAGTGTAGGAGGCCTTGCGGTGGTGTCCTGGAGGAGATGATGTGTTGGCGATGGCAGAAGGGGTGAGTCGAGGGAGGGCTAAAGATAATAACCGCTAAAGCTGGAAATCATAGCCAAGCAATTAAAGATGTTAATAATTTATCTCAATGTGACAGCACATGCCATCAACATTCTGTAGTTGGGGCAAGTACCTTTCAATTGTTCAACACTGAAAAATCTTTCCTGTGTAATTCAGTAAAGTTAACCAGAATTTGATGAATCCAAACTCAGCTGAAAGCTGGCATGCAATGTGTGACCGAAAAATCTGGGCATGACTTCAGTCTTGTGTAATGAGTAGAATACCTCTGTGCCAGAGCTCGGGATTATATTCCCGTCCCTGAGCCTGTGGCAACGTCACCAGCTCGGAAACAAAACTTCTGGATTCAAGTCTTTCCACTTGCAGATATGTGTCACAGCCTGTCAGAACAGGTTGATGAGCAAATACACAGGAGAGTAATGTTACTGATTCAGGGGCCATCGCATTATGGTAGTAGTGTCTCCATCTTTGGGCCCAAAGGTCAAGATTCAAATCCCACAGATGGATTTCGTAAAATATCTCAACAAGTTAGATAAACGATTTTTTTTCCTCGAATTGTGACTTGACCGAGAAGGAAGTGGTATCAGTGTTGAATTTCAGAATTCAGGCCCGGGATAACAGAAAGCACAGCCATTCGTGTTGATTGGAGTAAAATGTGCACCTTATATATGTTTATAAAATCATGAAGGGCATGGATAGGGTGAATAGTCAAGGTCTTTTTTTCCCCAGATTATGGGGAGTCAAAAATTAGAAGGCACAGGTTTAAGGTACAAGGGGAGAGATTTTAAAAACATATGAATGAACTGCCAGATGAATTGTTGGAAGCTTGTGAAAACAACAATTGAAAGGTATGTGGATGGGTATGTGGATGGGTGTATGGATTGGAAGGGTTCAGAGGAATATAGGCCAAATGCTGACAAATGGGACTAGATTAATTTCGGATACCTGGTCAGCATGGACATGTTGGACCAAAGGGATTATTCCCACACTGTCCATCTTTATGATTCATTCATGCAGCTGGACAATATCTCTTTGTGATCTTGGATAACCTTCCCTGTCGACAGTTCAAATAATCTCAGTGGCATCCTTAAACTTGATACCCATGCCTTCTACAATTTTCATTTAAATCATTTATTTAAATGACAAACGAAAGTAAATCCACCACCGATCCCTGTGGATCACTGCTAAATCACAGGCTTACAGTCAAAAGAAGAATCCTCCATGACTACCCTGTCTCCTGGCGCGTGCGCACAGACACAAAAACACACACACACACACAAGCATAATCGAACTGCAGAGCAGACTTGATGGGCCAAATGGCTAATCTACTCCAACTTCTCAAGCTATCTGATCTGAAAGTATCGGGAATATTTTCCCAAAATGGCTGAGATTGATAAATAATGTACTGAACTGAGTCAATCGGAATGTGGAGTAGGTTTGAGGTAACGAATGACCAACATCTGCTCCTATTTGTTGTGCTCTTTAAAGAGGAGGTAACCTGTTGTGAGGCTAACACACTTTAAGGAGTCTCCTAATTAAGATTGAGATACAAATGTATTTTTCTCTTTAATATTTTGCTGTCTGTGGAGTTCCCATCCCCAGGGAACAGTGAAGACTGGGTTGCTGAAGATATTGAAGGCAGAGCTCAACTGAACTTTAATGGACAGGAGCGTCCATTGCAGGGATTACACAGGAAAGGGGTGTTCAGCCACAAACAGATCAGTCATAAACTTTCTAAACTGAGCAGCAGGCCAGAGTGTCCGAATGGCCAACTGCAGTTCCAATCCTGTGTGGTGTTCTCTCAGTCCACCCCTCGAGGTTGTTCGAAAAGGAAAGGAAGTCCCCATTTAAACAGTCCTGGTTGTTATACCGAGATAGGAGATCATTCTTCTCCCCTTCGGAGTTACACAGGACTAGAATAAAGTATTCAGGCATGGAGTCAGAGACATAGAGATATACAGCATGCAAACAGACCCTTCGGCCCAACTCGTCCGTGCCATCCGGTCATCCGAAATAAATCAAGGCCCATTTGCCAGCAATTGGCCCATAACTTTCCATAAGCTTCCTAAACATATACTCACCCTGATGCCATTTAAATATAATTGTACCAGCCTCTACCACTTCCTCTGGCACCTCATTCCATAAACACACCACCCTCTGCATGAATATGTTGCCCCTTAAGTCCCATTTAAACCTTTCCCCTCTTTCCTTAGAGCTGTGCCCTCTCGTTTTTGACTCCCACAACACGGGGAAAAGACCTTGGCTCTTTACACATCTGTGCCCCTTCTAACTTTACAAACATCTGTAAGGTCACTCATCAAAGTCATTTTATTTTATTTTATTGTGTACGAATTGTGGCAATTTTTCCACACAGCGCCGACAGCCAAAAATGAAATTAATCATTAAGATTATCTGTACTTGTGGTGTTTGTAAAGAGACAAAAGTAAACCAGGCTTGTCGGAAATCTCCCCTCATCCTCAATACATTTCCGGGGGAAATTGAGCACCTGATTGAGATGGCAGACTAGATTTATCACAGATTCTGAAAGGCAGCATTTTTGACGTGCAGTATACTACTCAAATGTCAGTCTGTATTCTGTGCTTGTCTTTTAAACGCTCAAGGAGCAGAATCACTGACAGTACAACCTCTGCCTGATGATCTGACGACAAATAGCTCTCATGGTGTGTTGCTGTGCTCAGAAACACCTCAACAACCAGCTGCACACCACAGGAGAGGCCCTGCAACCTTTCTAGGCTGCTACGCAGTGAGCCCAGGTTAGCGAACAGGAAATGCAGATTCGAGATAATAATTTATTTTCAGTTTGGAAAGCTGCAAATAGTGGAATTCCTCAGGGATCATTGTGAGGCCATGAACAGTTGACAATCTAGATTAATAATTTGGACAAAGGTCTGAAAAGGTTGGTGCTGAATTTCCACGCACACCAGTGTCGTCATCCAATAAAATGCCAAGTGGAGGCAGATCATGTACAATGGGATATAGACAGGGGATGTTCGTGAGCAAACTTTCAGCAATGCAAATAAATCAGTACAATGTTTTGGGATGTTTGTGTTTTTGGAAAAAGGATAAAACGACAGTAGATTATTTAACTGGGGGAGAACGCAGAGCTCGGTACTCCAGAGGGATTTGTGTGTCCTGGTACATAAATCATACAAAGTCTGTCTGAAGATATCGCAAATGATTTGGAAATTAAATGGAATAGTGCTGTTTCTTGCAAAGGGTGCTGGGTATGATCTTCGGCAAGTTTCCCTGCTTCTGTAGAGGACAATGCTGAGATTCCACCTGGTGCACTATCTGTAGTTATGATTCCCTCAACTGAACAAAAAAAGTGGCCATCGAAACTTTTCAGAGGTGGTTCTCTCTATACTGACCTGTGATGAAGGCATTACGTTTCTGGAGGATTAACAGTTTCGGCCTGAGAACGAGAAATGCTCTTGACCATATAAAATCCTGAGGAGAGTGTAAATGATGAAAACCTGAGAGATATTTGCTCTTGTATGAAAGAATAAAAGGGGGAAATAAAGTAAAAACAAAAAAAACAGGGTCTGAGGAAGGTTCACTTCGCCTGAAACATTAATTCTAATTTCTCTTCATAGATCCTGCCAGGCTGCTGAGCTTTTCCAGTAATTTCTGTATTTCTTTGGGAATAAGACACATTCATTTTAACATAGATATTGTGAAGATATTAAACATGTTGTTTTTAAATTATGCAGGCACATATAAACATATCTTTAAGACAAGTGGGGCCTTTTTTTGTTAAGGAAATGGCTCTGTGTATGACAGCAGCAACGATACACTTACATGAAGCAGGGAATGTGATGGAAGCATATAATTCAGACAATGTTCAAGGAGACCTCACATGTTCAAGTTTGGGGACTGGATAACATTATTGTGCGCTTCAACTCAGACGGGAAAAAAAATGCAACCCGCCTCAAAAGCAACAGCCTGTTGTTCCCTCTCTATTTCCTTGTTCCTCATCACATCAACGTATGACAGCTGAAAGCGAAACAATCATCTTTACCACCCCTGAGGATTCATCACAAGGATTCATTGGAATCTCCACCTGCCTGAAGCAAAGGGAATTCAGCCAAACCTAACTGTTCCAGGAAATAACCCCATTCCCAAGAACTTGTGAGAGCAGAATAAAGAGTTTGTGTGTGTGTGTGTGTGTGTGTGTGTGTGTGTGTGTGTGTGCGTGTGCGTGTGTGTGCGTGTGTGTGCGTGTCCGTGTGCGTGTTTCATTCTTTAGTCCATCATCATTTGAGTAAATTTGTTTTGGTCATAAACATGTTGTTTTGGCAGATTAAGGAAAACTGCCTGATTCGGTCCTGGCTCTGACCCTGATCCAATCTGAGAACGACATCATCGGCCACATCACCAATCTGGTCACATTTAAAATTTCTTGTGACCAGTGGAGGAATGGGGCTGAAAAAGGAAACAGTGACCCGACAAGCCAGGGAATCTCAGACCAGTGAGCCTGATGTGAGTGCTGGGTAAGTTGCTGGAGGGGATTCGGAGGGATAGGACTTACATGCACTTGGAAAGGAAAGCATTGATTAGGGATGGTAAGAATGGCTTGTCTCACTAACTTGATTATTTTGAAGAGGTGATAAAGAAGATTGTTGAAGGCAGTGTGGCAGACATCTTCTATATGGGCTTCAGGAATGTGTTCAGTAATGTTCCAAATGGATGTGAGTTTGCTCGCTGAGCTGGAATGTTCGTTTTCAGACGTTTCGTCACCATTAAAGGTAACATCATCAGTGAGCCGCCGAAGCGCTGGTGTTATGTTCCGCTTTCTATTGATCTGGTTAGGTTTCCTTGGCTTGGTGATGTCATTTCCTGCGTTGGTGAGGCCATTTCCTGTTCTTTTTCTCAGGGGATGGTAGATTGGTTCAAAATCAATGTGTTTGTTGATGGAATTCCGGTTGGAATGCCATGCTTCTAGGAATTCTCATGCATGTCTCTGTTTGGCTTGCCCTAGGATGGATGTGTTGTCCCAATCAAAGTGGTGTCCTTCCTCATCTGTATATAAGGATACGAGTGACAGTGGGTCATGTCGTTTTGTGGCTAGCTGATGTTCATGTATCCTGGTGGCTAGCTTTCTGCCAGTTTGTCCAATGTAGTGTTTGTCACAGTTCTTGCAAGGTATTTTGTAGATGACGTTCATTTTATTTCTTGTCTGTATAGGGTCTTTTAAGTTCATTAGCTGCTGTTTTAGTGTGTTGGTGGTTTTGTGGGCTACCCTGATGCCAAGAGGTCCGAGTAGTCTGGCAGTCATTTCGGAAATGTCTTTGATGTAGGGGAGAGTGGTTATGGTTTCTGAGCCCGTTTTGTCTGTTTATTTGGATTAATTGCTGAGGAGTCGGCGGGCTGTGTTCATAGGGTACCCATTCTTTTTGAATACGCTGCATAGGTGATTTTCCTCTGCTCTGCGTAGTTCCTCTGTGCTGCAGTGTGTGGTGGCTCGTTGGAATAATGTTCTAATGCAGCTTCGTTTGTGGGTGTTGGGATGGTTGCTCCTGTAGTTCAGTATTTGGTCCGTATGTCTTGTTTTCCTGTAGATGCTGGTTTGAAGTTCCCCATTGGCTGTTCGCTCTACTGTGACATCTAGGAATGGCAGTTTGTTGTTGTTTTCCTCCTCTTTTGTGAATGTTATGCCAGTAAGGGTATTATTGAAGGTCTTGAAGGTTTCCTCTAATTTGTTTTGTTTACTGATGACAAAGGTGTCATCCACACAGTGGGCCCAAAGTTTGGGTTGGATGATTGGCAGAGCTGTTTGTTCGAGTCTGTGCATTACTGCCTCTGCTAAGAACCTTCAAGGCCATCAATAATACCCTTACTGGCATAACATTCACAAAAGAGGAGGAAAACAACAACAAACAGGAGCAGATGTTGGTCATTCATTACCTCAAACCTACTCCACATTCCGATTGACTCAGTTCAGTAAATTATTTATCAATCTCAGCCATTTTGGGAAAATATTCCCGAGACCTTCAGATCAGATAGCTTGAGAAGTTGGAGTAGATCAGACATTTGGCCATCAAGACTGCTCTGCAGTTCGGCCAGGAGACAGGGTAGTCATGGAGGATTCTTCATTTGACTGTAAGCCTGTGATTTAGCAGTGATCCACAGGGATCGGTGGTGGATTTACTTTTGTTTGTCATTTAAATAAATGATTTAAATGAAAATTGTAGAAGGCATTGGTATCAAGTTTAAGGATGCCACTGAGATTATTTGAACTGTCGACAGGGAAGGTTATCCAAGATCACAAAAAGATATTGATCAGCTGCATGAATGAATCATAAAGATGGACAGTGTGAGAATAATCCCTTTGGTCCAACATGTCCATGCTGACTAGGTATCCGAAATTAATCTAGTCCCATTTGTCAGCATTTGGCCTATATTCCTCTGAACCCTTCCAATCCATATACCCATCTACATACCTTTCAATTGTTGTTTTCACAAGCTTCCAACATTTCATCTGGCAGTTCATTCATATGTTTTTAAAATCTCTCCCCTTGCACCTTAAACCTGTGCCTTCTAATTTTTCACTCGCCATAATCTGGGGAAAAAAAGACCCTGACTATTCACCCTATCCATGCCCTTCATGATTTTATAAACATATATAAGGTGCACATTTTACTCCAATCAACACGAATGGCTGTGCTTTCTGTTATCCCGGGCCTGAATTCTGAAATTCAACACTGATACCACTTCCTTCTCGGTCAAGTCACAATTCGAGGAAAAAAAATCGTTTATCTAACTTGTTGAGATATTTTACGAAATCCATCTGTGGGATTTGAATCTTGACCTTTGGGCCCAAAGATGGAGACACTACTACCATAATGCGATGGCCCCTGAATCAGTAACATTACTCTCCTGTGTATTTGCTCATCAACCTGTTCTGACAGGCTGTGACACACCTCTGCAAGTGGAAGGACTTGAATCCAGAAGTTTTGTTTCCGAGCTGGTGACGTTGCCACAGGCTCAGGGACGGGAATATAATCCCGAGCTCTGGCACAGAGGTATTCTACTCATGACACAAGATCGAAGTCATGCCCAGATATTTGGATCACATATTGCATGCCAGCTTTCAGCTGAGTTTGGATTTATCAAATTCTGTTCAACTTTACTGAATTACACAGGAAAGATTTTTCAGTGTTGAACAATTGAAAGGTACTTGCCCCAACTACAGGACATTGATGGCATGTGCTGTCACATTGAGATAAATTATTAACATCTTTAATTGCTTGGCTATGATTTCCAGCTTTAGCGGTTATTATCTTTAACCCTCCCTCGACTAACCGCTTCTCCCATCGCCAACACATCATCTCCTCCAGGACACCACCGCAAGGCCTCCTATACCTTGTTCTTTGTCGGGCGTGTGGAAAAATCCCTCTTCTGAAGCTACGCTGGCCCTGTAACCCACCTCTTCCTCCGTTATATTGATGACTTTATCGGTGCTGCCCTGTACTCCCACGAGGAGCTTGAACAGACCATTTTCTTCACCAGCACATTCCGTCCCAACCTAAAGTTCACCTGGATCATCACTGACACCTCTCTCTCCTTCCCGGACCTCTCTGTTTCCATCTCTGGAAACCCCCTGGAAATCGGTATCCATTTCAAGCCGACTGACCCCACAACTTTTCCCACTCACCTTCCTGAAAAAATACTATCCCCTTTTTCCAAATATTTCGCCTCTGCTGCATCAGCTCCTGAGATGAGGCATTCTACTCCCAGACATCACAGATATCTTCGTTTTTCAAGGGCCGCAAATACCCTTCCACAATGGTCGAAAATCCCATCGACAACATCTCCCGTGATTCCCACAAGTCACCTCTCACGCCCCCTGCCTGCAATAACAACAAAAGCAGAATCTCCCTTCTCCTCACATTCCACCCCAAGAACATCCGGATCCAATGCATCATCCTCCAACACTTCCACCACCTGCAATATTGACCCCACCACCAAAGACATTTTTCCCTCCCCAACATTATGTGCCTTCTGGAAAGACCACTCTCTCCATGGCTCCCTTGTCCACTCCATACTGCCCATGAGCCCCATCGCCCCCAGAAATTTTTAATGCAACTGCAGGAAGTGCTACACCTGCCCCGAAACACTCCCTAACCCCCATCGCAGGCCCCATGCCACCTGCCCCGACACACCCCCTCACCCCCATCCAAGGCCCCAAGAAAACCTTCCACATCAAACTGATGTTCACCTGCACATCTGCTCATGTGGTATATTGTATGCCCTGTTCCTGATGTGGTCTCTTCTACATCACGGAAACCAAGCAAAGGCTCAGAGACCGCTTTGCAGAACAACTATGCTAATTTCGTGACAAACGACTGCACCTTCCAGCCTTGAACCACTTCAACTCCCCCCAACTCTTTGGATGACATCTCCATCTTGGTCCTCCTGCAGTGCCACAATGATGCCATCTGAGGGTTGCAGGAACAGCACCACATATTTCACTTGGGAACCCTGCAGGTCCAATGGTATTAATGTGGACATCACATGCTCCAAAATTTCTCCGCCCCCAACTGCACCCCAAAACCAGCTTAGCTCGTCCCCGCCTCCCCAGCCTGTTTGTCCTTTCTCCCACCTATCCATTACATGCACCTCAACCCTCACCCCAGCCTCCAACCTACCAGCCTCACCCCGCCTCCTTGTCCTGTTCGTCTTCCCTTGGCTAACCAACCTCCACCCTAACTCCCCACCTATACTCCCCTTTACTGGGTCCACCTCCACCTCCATGACCAGTCCGTCTCCTCTCTGCCAATCTGTTCCTTTATCCATCTTCCAACTGCATCCCCCCTCTCTCTTTATTCATTCCAATATCCCCTTCCCTTCCCCCATTTCTGAAGGTGTTGCACCTTCGCCAGTTACAGGGCAAGGGCCGTCGGGCTGTGGGGCTGTTTTGGGGGTGAATGAATTGTGGACCAGGGTATCCCGGAGGGAATGGTCCCTGCAAAAGGCAAACAAGTGCGAGAGAATTTGTGTCTGGTGGTGGCATCTTGCTGAAGTTGGCGGAAATGGTGTTTGATGATCATCTGGATATGGTTGCTGGTGGGATGGTCGGTGAGGATAAGTGGAACCCAATCCCTGTTGTGAGAGGAAAGAGAAGAATTGAGGGCAGAAGTGTGGGAGATGGGTCGGACCTGTTTGAACGCCCTGACCACACGGAGCTGGGGAATCCTCGGTTGAGGAAGAAGGTGGACAAGTCGGAGGCTCCCAAGTCGAAGGTGGCCTCATCTGAACATATGCGACGGAATTGGAGGATCTCAGAGAATGGGATGGAGTCCTTACTGGAAGTGGGATGTGAGATTGGATAGTTCAGGTAGCTGTGGGAGTCTGTAGAATTGGAATGGATATGAGCGGCCAGTCTATCCCCAGAAATGGAAACAGAAATGTTGAAAAATGGAAGGGAGGGGTTGGAGGTCGACCAGGTGAAAGTGAGGGCAGGGTGGAAATTGGAAGTAAAATATTTGCAGTTTTCCAATTCCAGACCAGAGAGAGAAACAGGGCCGATGATATCATCAATGCACTGGAGAAAGAGTTGATAGTGCGGGCGAGAATAAGACAGGGAAAAAGAATGTTCCACGTACCCCATGACGAGACAGGCTAAGATCGGGCCCATCTGGGTTCCTATGGCAACCACTCTTACCTTATAAAAATGAGTCTCCTCACCACCGGCTGGTCTGCAGTCCACCCACAACCGGCCTCCTCCTGCCCACGCAAGGAAAACCAAGCTCAGGGTCTTTGGGAAAATAAAGACGGAGTTTGGAGGCCTTCTGGAGATGGGAGGGCCTTTCAAAGCATGTCAGGTTTGGCGGTGAGAATATCACGCACCGGGCTGTGGAGTGGCAGACTGTGTTTCATTTGCACAAATGCGAGACATTGCTTTTGGTAAAGCAAAAACGGATAGGACTTATACAATTTACATTAGGACATTTGGTAGTGTTGCAGAACAGAGGCCCTGGGTGTACAGTTCAGTTCAGTGGTGTTCACTTCACGGAGCCCCGTGCTGGAGAGATACCTGGTCCGGGTTTATAGATCAATGCACTGGTGTGGTCTGCACAACTCCCCGTGCTGGACTGATATCTATCTGACTGATGAGGCCTGCACAGTGTCCCACCTTGGAAAGATTGCCGGGTTGCATTGAGCAGGACACTAGCCTGGTCTGCACAGTGCTCCATGCTGAACAGATATTTCATCTGGTTTTGTGGTGTCTGGGCTAGTTCTGTGAGGTGGATTGAGAATGTGAGATATCTGACCACTTCAGCTGATCTGGCAATGCCTTTAATTTGTGTTTGCCAGTTGTATTGGGATTGGGGAGGGATTTCCAACGCGAGGCTGAGTGGGTCTCACCAAAACTAATGGGCAGAAGCGCCTTTGTGATGTGGGTCTTTATGATTCCATCATATTCTATAACTGACATTCCCCGGAACATTTTTTAACCCGCACTATTTGTGAACAATTGGATGTCAGTTAATTAAACAACAGATTAGATCCCGAGGGAAAGGATCCAGTTCCAGGGAGAAGGAAACACCGTTTCTCAATCCACTCTTGCATTTAAAGGAGGGAATACATTTTCCCTGTGCTCATGTTTCTTCACAACCAAAATTGACCACAATTTCGATGAAGAGAGAGAAATTTCTAACCTCCAATTGTCTTCAAGGAACTGGGAGATATTCCTTCAGGACGTCAACGTCATCGCCCTCTGTATCACAAACTGTCAAGAAGTGACCTGTGCCTGCTTTCGAGTGATCGTTGGTGAGAATGTTCTAGGATACATCTATTCTTATAGTTGTGCCTTTGTGTCTTTTGGGAGGGAGATTTTCTTGTGTTTTACATTGCATATTTGTCAAATAAAATTGAGACATTGCTATTTGCTATTTCCGCTTCATTTTCCTTTCAATAAATCAGAGATACATTTGAAAATATCACCGGGGCCTCAACCAAACTGGTTACTGTGCTTCCAGGCTGTTCCTATTTTCTATATTTTTTCCTTCCTCACAGTTAACGTCGTGACGACCCACGTGCTGGTTTACAAAGATCCGCTTACACGTGTCTCCTTGTGTCAGATGTTACCTGGGTTCCATGGCAGTGGCGGATCGACTGGTCATTATCCTCGACCTGATATTGAGACACATTCCCATTGTTTATCGGGAACAGTTTAAATTCGTGGAGTCCATCCCCGTATATGGTATCCACGCCGTCCTGCTTTATGCAGCCACTGACTGTTCTGTCTGGTTCACCGTCACTTTCACTTTTGAACGATTTGTGGCCA
The DNA here is from genome assembly GCF_030684315.1 of Stegostoma tigrinum. Lineage (NCBI taxonomy): Eukaryota > Metazoa > Chordata > Chondrichthyes > Orectolobiformes > Stegostomatidae > Stegostoma > Stegostoma tigrinum. Next base: position 3,542,046 of record NW_026728472.1, read on the forward strand.
TTTGTTGCCAGAAGCTGAAAAGAAAATATTGCAGTGAGAAGACGGCGGCTGTGGTTCTGGGAACAGTGACTGTGCTGAGCTGTTTAAAGAACATTTTCTGGTATTTTATGCTCTCAGCTCACTATTGGTTCGGGAACGACCCCTGGTTTTGTTATGGAACAATTGGCGTTTATGACTCTCGAGTCTGGGTCACAATCGAGTTCCTCCATCACATTCTAACCCCGGCTCTCCCATTTCTCCTGATTCTGCTGCTCAATGTTTTCACCGTCAGACACATTTTAGTGACCAGCAGAGCCCACAGGAGACTCCGGGCTCACACCAATGGGCCGGTCAGTGTGACACAGAAATGAGAAATCGAAAAAAATCCATCATTTTACTGTTTGTGATCTCGGCCAATTTCATCCTGTTATGGTCAATGTTAATGGTGTATTATATATGGACCCGGATATATGATTTTGGGTATCGGTCTGTGTCCCTACATCCCTTTGTGATGGAATTGGGCTTCATGCTGCAGCTCCTCAGTTGCTGCACAAACACCGTGATTTATGCCGTGACCCAGACTAAGTTCAGGCAGCAGCTGAAGAATGTGCTGAAATATCCCTTTACCCGAATTCATCAATCAATCAAATTCACTCTTTAGTCAATCCATCCAGGATTTTCTCATTTCAGTTCAATGTTTCAGCAATGAAGCAGCCTGTCGCTATGGTGACAGACTGAGGGTAGTGCTGGTTTATCCAACCTTATCCCACAGGGGGTTACAGGGAAACATGTCAATGACTCTCTCAACTCACAGGCCAAAGAGAAAAGGCACCATTCCACTGACTGTAACTATCACTTCAATTTGTAATTGATAAATATGTACATTAAAGAGAGCCAAGCAGCAGAGTGAACTGTATTATTGTTGCTGTTCCTCCAGTTTCCAGGCGCCATCGATGTGGCGCTGGAGGAGGCCCAGGATGGACATGTCATCCAAGGAGTCGGAGGGGGTGTTGAACTGGTTCGTGACTGGGAGGTGCAGTTGTTTGTCGCAAACCGAGCGTCGGTGCTCCACAAAGCGGTCTCCGTGCATCCATTTGCTTTCCCTGATGTAGAGGAGCCCACATTGGGAACAGCGGACACAATAGACCACATTTCTGGATGTGCAGGTGAACATCTGTTTAACGTGGAAGGTTTTTTTTGGCGTCTGGGATGTGGGTGAGGGGGGAGGTGAAGAGGCAGGTGTAGCACCTCCTGCGGTTGTAGGGAAATGTGCCGGAGTTGGTGGGGTTAGTGGGGCGCGTGGAGCGCACAAGGGGGTTGAGGAGAGAGCGGTTCCTCAAAAGCCAGATAGGGGTGGACAGGGAAGTATATCCTTCATATCCTCCACACTCTCCACTAGATCTCATCCCAAGACAACACTTTTTGTGCTCCTGAGATGCTGTTTGGCCTGCTGTGTTCATCCAGCTTCACACTTTATTATCTTGGATTCTCCAGCATCTGCAGTTCCCATTATCTCTAGATCTCATCCCAAGACCGGCGTCCCCCGCCCCAATCCCTGCCTCCTTGACCCGTCCATCTTCCCTCCCGTCTACCCGCTCCTCCCTGCTACCCGCTTCCCCGAGCTCATTGACCATCCCCACCACCCACACTCACCTCTCCTGGCTTCATCCACGCCTCCTTGACCTGTTTGTCTTCTCTCCCACCGTATTCCTCCCCAATGTACTTTCTGTCACTGCTGCCCCCCTCTCTATTTATTTTAGAGCCTCCTTCCCCCTCCCCCATTTCTGAAGAAGGTTCCTGACCCGAAACATCAGCATTCCTGCTCCTCTGATGTTGCCCGGCCTGCTGTGTCCCTCTTGCTCCACACTGTGTTATCTCAGACTCCAGCATCAGCAGATCCTAGTGTCTCTGAGTGAGTTACCTTCAATGTTCAGCGAAGCGATAGAAGGGAAGTGGACAGGGCTCTCAGGCATCACATTCTCAACAATAAGCTGCTCACTGACACTCAATATCTTCTGATGTTCACTGTCTTTGTTTGTCCATAGTCCCATTTTGTTTCTTGCATTAGATTTATCATCTTCCTTCCGCAACTTCTGGCAGGAAGGGGGCGTTCACCCACCATCACATCAAACATGAGCTCTCCTAATGGTGGGCCAAACTCCAGGGGTCAGTCAGTGAGAGGGAGAGTAAGGGAGGGAGGAGACAGATGGAGTGAGAGAGCAGGAGAGGCAGAGTGGGGGCAGAGACAGAATGAGGTCGGGTATATATATATATATAGAGAGAGAGAAGGATCTACGTCTCACTCCCGATTGCTCCAGCATCTGCAGTTCCCATTATCTCTGATCACAATTTTAATCTCACTGCGAAGCCTCTTCCTGGGAAACCTAACCTGAAGAAGTAACCCTCCTCCCTCCGGACCAACCTCAGGGGATCTCTATCCCACTGCAATCCATCTTCGGCCCGCCTCCCTCTCTCTCCCTATTTATTTCAGAATCCTCTCCCCATCCCCCTTTTCTGATGAAGGGTCCAGGCCCGAAACATACAGCTTTTGTGCTCCTGAGATGCTGCTTGACCTGCTGCGTTCATTCAGCTTCACACATTGTTATCTCTGATCCCGATTGCTCCCTCGTGTTCAAAGTGAAACAATACCCCCCTCTGCTGGCCTCCTCACGCCACTGCACAGGGATGGTCGATGGTGAAAGCCAGCAGCGGCTCAGTCAAAGAGAGAGAGAGCAGCACACAGCAGCGTCCACACACACACACACACACACACACATATACACACTGAGACACAGACACACACACATATAGGCACAGACATGGAGACACACAGATACATTTTTACACACACATGTACACTCAGACCCAGTCATGCAAAGACAGAAGCACACAGATAGACACAGCCACACACAAACGCAGAAGCACACACCACAAACACACGCAAACACAGACACAAAGAAACAAAATGACACATACAGATTCCATGTGCAGTAACAGACACAGCCCTGAGATTAACCAGCTTTAAGACAGTTCTTGTCAACCAGATAATGCCGAGCTTTTACGAAAGAAATGCCGATGAGAAAGTGGGACAGTGCTGTGATGACCCTTGGTTACTGTCAGGGAGAAGGTGAATGTGTTTAAGAAACACATGATCATTTGTGCAATGTACATACGCCCAATGGTACAACAGATTCATGTCATCACTTGATGTCCGTCTGTGAAACTGGTTGATGTTCATTCTCAGAAAATCATTCAAAGCAAACTCGCCAACTGTACTGGTTAAGTTCAATCCCACTCACATCTTGTGTTTGTGTGAAAATATTGCGTTCCCCTGTGGGATAAACCTGGGTTCCCTGGCTGCAGAAAACTCTGTTCCCTTGTCTGAATGAAAGGGCGTTGCAGCTAGTTTAAAACTGCAGCTTTGTCTGTGTGTGGATTTCAGGTCTGGGGGCAGTGTGTGTGTTTGTGTGTGTGAGAGAGAGAGAGTGAAGAAGTGTGAGAGAAAGGGAGTGACTGTTTAAGTGGGGAAGGGAGAGACAGACAGGAGCCATTGGACAGAACTTTCGAGTTGTTGCTTTCTCTCACACCACCTCACATCCTGCTTTAATCTCACAAAGAAGCCTCTTACTCTACTCTGTACCTGAGGGAGGTACATGTCAGGTAGAGAGAGCTGGGAAAAGACTGGAAGAACTGGGATCTGGGAGGACAGAAGGGATTGAGGCACAGGCCTGGGATAGAGACAGAGAGGGAGTAGGGAGCAAAAGGAACCAGCGAGAGAGACTTGACAAGACCCAAGGAAAGGAGCAGAGAGAGAACAATAAAGCCACGGGGTGAGAGAGAGAAGAGAGAGAAATGCCATCCAGAGCAAGGAAAAGGGCAGAGAGGTGGGAGTGGGGAATAAATCCAGAATGGAGAGAGAAGGACTGACAGAGAGACAGAGAGAAATCACAGGGAGAGAACGAGAAAGGACAGGTACAGAGAGAAATCGAAGGAGAGGAGAGCAAATAGATACCATGGAGAGTGAGTGATGGAGATACAGAGAGAGGTGGTCACAGATAGGATGACCATCAGGCAGGAACAGCAAGATCCCATTGGGCAGAGAAAAAGGTGTGGAGAGAGGTGGACAGCGAAGTTCAGTAATGGGGAAAGCTGAACGTTAAAACAGTTCCTGCAAAAACTGGGGAAAGGGGTGAGAGAGTTGCAGGAGAGACTTGAGGAGGTGGGGTATCGGTGAACGGGGAGATGTGAAGGATGTGGGGGAGACAGAGATTTATAGAAAGCTGTGGGAGGCACAGGAAGCTGAGAGTATGGAGGCAGAGAGAGAGGGAGGCAGTGAAATCTGTGGGATCAGACAGTGCAGCAGCCTCACATTGTCTGGAGTTTCAGCTCCCAACTCAAATCTCCTCAGGGGTGGGGTGTGGAAAGACAGAGAAATGAAAATTGAATAAATAAAAGCATCAAAAGCACAGCAAGATCCCACGACAGGTAGGACTTCACAACCTGGCATCTTCCCAGTCCCCCAGCAGAGCCCCTGATGTTAAACTGAGAGAACGGCGAACAGGAAGGTGTCTCAACCTGTCTCAGGCCTGTCCCAGTGTTTCTGTTTGAGGGGAGGGGGGGCGGGAGAAATGTTTACTCCAGAGGCTGGGATTCACACCCCCAGCCCCACTCCCAGGCTATGTTTGTCTCCCTCTGTCTGTGCCCAAGTTTCAGTCTCTCAGCAATCCCCCAGGGAGAGAGAGAGGGGGAAATTGATCCCGTCAAAGCCAATATATTTTGAAACAAAAATAACGAAGATCAAAACGGGGTCCCATCACTGACTGACTTCCAAAATCTCCCCAATTTCTCAGCACTTTCCCCTCATTTTAAATCCAGAGAATGGGAACAGATTTCATCTGGATTCGAGGGGCAAATGCTTTCTGACTGTCCCCAGGGTTTAAATTCTGAGAGGCTGGGCAATGACTCAGTGATCGGAGTGACCCCACGGGGCCTGTGTCTCTCCCTCCCTCCGTGTTTAACCTGCCCACTCCAGCTGGTTCTCTGACATTATTGGGCGGGGAGGGTGTGTTGAAAAACAAAACCAATACCCCTCCCCCCGGTCCACTCCCATTCACCGGTCTCAGCCCCCATGTCCATTCTGTCTGGGGTTGGTGCTGTTTCTACATTAAACATTAGACGTGGATCTTCCACTGGTACAGTCACCTCTCTCGCTCTCGCTTTCCTTTCCACCCCTTCCCCTTTCTCCCTCTCTCTCTATCCGTATCAATGTCTCCATCTCTGTTGAGCTTACTCTTGCTCGATAATTGCTCAATGCCTCACTCTCTCCCTATTCCCTCTCTATTTGATAGCAATGCCCTCTCCTGCCTCACATTTGCCACGTGTTCCCATCTCCCCGCTGTGTCTGGGAGACATTCACAATGTCACTGTCACATTTTCGTGGTTGAGGGGGGTGACGAGAGGTGGTGGGGAGGGGCGTGTCTGACCTGGGGGGGGCGCAGCGAAAGGGAGGGATGTTACACCCCACCTACGATCAGACTGTCAGAAAACTCAGCCTGGGTCCCTGCAGACAGCCTGAGGGTGACCTGCTGCCAAAGGGGACACACAGCAAGATCCCACAGACTATGGTATGCAGGACCTCCGATGGATTCCCGTAACAACCTGTCGGAGCCCATCACCCCACCACCACAAGGAGAGGAGCTGACATAGGAATGAAGGACATTCTGCACAGCAGGATCCCACCTGCTGTCCCCTGCAATGCCCTTACCCCACACTGAAGAAGCCTGAACGTTTCTGCATCATTATCACCCACTTTCGGAAGCCCTCCCTCCTTACCCGCCCCACCACATCTGAATTTGGAAAGTGTAGCCTCGCTACTGTAAAGAAACAGCTCAGGCTGTCCCCACACAGCAAGATCCCACAGGCTGCAAAGTGCAAAAAGGGTCCCCCCCACCAGCAAACACTGAAGTCTCCCATTTCAACTTGGAGCTGGGCTCGGCCTGAACACTGGAGTAACCTCCTCTCCCCTATCCCCCCACCCCAGATCCTGTACCTATCAACCCCCAACACACCCACCTCTCCCTCTTTCAGCTGTCTCCCTTTTCCGTCCTGCATCCCCATTCTCCCCTTACCCTACTCAGCTCAGTGAGATCCCACAAGTAGCTCCCTTCAAATATGGCACCCCCTCGAGTGTACCTCGAACATAGCACAGTACAGGCCCTTCGGCCCACGATGTTGTGCCAAACGTTTACCCTAAAACCAAGGCCTATCTAACCTCCACCCCTACCTGAGATTGTCATCCACATGCCGATCTAATAGCCACTCAAATGCCCCTAATGAGGCCGACTCCACTCTCTGCTCCAGAAATGCATTCCACTCCCCAACCACTCCCTGTGTAAAGAACCTACCTCTGACGTCTCCCCTATATCTACTGCCACTCACTTTAAATCTATGCCCTGTCATAATAGCTACCTCCACCCTAGGAAAAAGTCTCTGGCTGTCCACACTATCTATATCTCTAACCATTTTGTACACCTCTATCAAGTCACCTCTCATTCTTCTTCATTCTAAAGAGAAAAGCCCTGGCTCTCTCAACCTTTCCTCATAAGACCTTCCTTCTGTTCCAGGCAACATCCTGGTAAATCTCCTCTGAATCTTTTCCAATGATTCCACATCTTTCCTGTAATGAGGCAACCAGAGCTGGCCACAATACTCCAGATGTGGCCGAAACATGCTTTTGTACAGCTGGAGCATAAATTCACGGCTCTTGAACTCAATCCCTCTATTAATGAAAGCTAACACACCAAGTGCCTTCTTAACAAATCTATCCACCTGGGGGGCAGCTCTCAGGGAACTGTGGACATGCACCCCAAGATCCCTCTGCTCCTCCACACTGCCAAGTATCTTTCCGTTAACCCTGTACTCTGCTTTCAAATTTGTCCTTGCAAAATAAATCACCTCACACTTTTCAGGGTTATACTCCATCTGCAACTTCTCTGCCCAGCTCTGCATCCTATCAATGTCCCTTTGTAACCTAGAACAGCCCTCCACACTATCCACAACTTGACCCACCTTCATATCGTCTGCGAACTTAATAATCCACCCTTCCACTCCTTCATCCAAATCATTCACAACAATCACAAACAGAAGAGGACCCAGAACAGATCCTTGTGGTACACCACTCGTAACTGAGCACCATGTTGAATATTTTCCATCCACTACCATCCTTTGTCTTCTAAGGGTCAGCCAATTCTGAATCCAATCTGCCACATTTCCCCCAATCCCATGCCTCCTTACTTTCTGCATGAGCCTACCAGGGGGAACCTTATCAAACGCCTTCCTGAAATGTATGCTTCCCAATGTGCTCCCCTGAAATGACCCCTGCCAAAATGAGCCCTAGAATTTTGTGGCATGCAATTGTGAGCCATCCTCATTTCACAATCTCCTGTCCTCCATTTTCTGCCTCCTGCCCAAATCTTCCGCCCAACATGTTTCACTGCCTCCACGTTTTGCCCCTTTTTACCTCCCCAGAAATGTGTGCCCCACTTTTTCCCTCCCATCACAATATTGTATCCCATCTCCAAATCCTGTGCCTCCCCAAAACAATATTGCACGCCCCGCCATAAGTAATTTGCCCCGACCTGTCAAATATTGTTCCCTCATATTGTTATTTCCCCCATTTCAGTTGCTCTCCACAATATTGCCCCCAAAGCTTGCCCTCCATCCCAATTTTGGGACTCCCCCACTTTGCATTCCCTCTGATATTGCCTCGTCAAGAAATGTTTGCAACGCCTTTCAAAATTCCCCAGCTTGATTTTTACCCCACAAATATTTTGTCCCTCACAAAATGTTTCAACTCTCAGTTTGTAATTGCCAGCATAGAGCTTCTCTCCCCTCCCAGTTCCTCCATGACCACAACTCCAGTGTATATAAATGACCCTCTGCATTCCCTTCTGTTGACAATCCCCCCACCACATCACCAAGTCGTTGCACCCACCCTGGGAGCAGAGGTCACAGGGCATAGGGCGAGACACTCAGGGACCTTTTCACTGACTGCCTTACAGTACAGCAAGACCCTGGTCCCCAGGCAGACCCTGCCCCCCTCATTGAGACAGGTAACCACACCCCCCTTTCAGTTTAGAGAGAGCAGGCAAAGGTGAAACTCAGGTGGGGCAGGGGCTCAGGGAGGGTGAGGCAAGCGACGGGGAGAGAGGGTCATAGACAGAGAGGGAGGGAGAGAACCCAAGAGGAGAAAAGAGGCAGAGACAGGCCAAGGGAGAGACAAGCTATGGGGAGTAAGAGGTGGAAACACACAGAAGGAGGAAGAGGGGTGAGAGAGAAAGAAAATCCAAGAGGAAAAAAGAGGCATAGAGAGACAGAAGAATAGTGAAGTGATGTGGAGAGGAGGAACAGATAAAGAGAGAGGGACAGACAAAGAAAGAGAGGGAGAGACGAAAACAGGGACGATCTCACTCCAATAACCATTCACCCCTCTCCAATCTGACACAAGGTCCAAACCCACTCTAGGGAGAGAGACAGAGAGATACAGGCAGACAGAGTGACACAGCCCCAGGGAGGCAGAGAGATCAATGGGCAGGCAGGCAGATGAACCCAAGGAGGGAGGAAAAGTGAGAGAAGGGGGGAGAGGCGGAAGGAAAGAGAGACAGAGAAAGATCCCAGGGAGTGAAAAGATGTAGGACGGAGACAGAGGGAGATGAAAAGATAGGGAGAGAGGAACAGAGGGTCAGATAGAAAGGGACAGAAAGACCCCAGAGAGAGAAAGAAGGATAGACAAGCGAGAGAGACACATGGGCCGAGAGAGTGTGAAACTTGAGGCTGGGAAACAGACGACAGACAGAGAAAGATTGAGTAGAGAGACAGAGAAATAGAAAGGGAGAGAGACAGAGGGAGGGGAGAGAGAATGGCCTCAGCAAGGGAGACACAATGAGGAAACCCAGGGGCAGAGACAGAGCAAGAGAGAACAAAAGTCCCACGGGGAGAGACAGAAGGGCAGACAGACAGGACAGAGAGAAATCCCATTTAGAACAAGAAAAAGGGCAGAGAGAGAGTGGGAGAGAGGGGGAAATTAAACTCAGGGAGAGAAACAGAAAGGAACTTAGAGTGAGAGAAAACCCAGGGATAGAATGGAAAAGGACAGGTAGGGAGGGAGAAATCCGAGGGAGAGAACAAGAAAGGAGAGAGAGAGGGAGAGAAATCCCGGGGAGAAAATAGGAAAGGAGAGAGAGAGAGAGAGACAGAGGGACAGAGAGAAATCGAGTGAAAGAAGAGCAGGCAGAGAGATACCATCGAGAGTAGGTAATGGAGAGACACTGAGGGAGCATGCAGATAGAATGACCGTCAGGCAGGAACAGCAAGATCCCGTAGGACAGCGAGAGAATGAAAGTGCAGAGAGAGGTGAATGGGGAAGGCCAGATTTCAGAAAGATTGTACGCTGGAACAGTTCCTGAAAATCCCAGGAAGGGAGCAAGTGATTTGAAGGAAGGATATCAGAGGATCGGGGGAGTGTGGATGGGGGAGATTTGAAGGATGTGGGGGAGATGGAGATTTATAGAAAGCTGTGAGAGAGACAAGAATCTGGGAGTATGGAGGCAGAGGAAGGCAGTGAAATCTGTGGGATCAGACTGTGCAGCAGCCCCATTTCTGTCCCTTTGTCACCCCCAAGCCCCAGCCCAGGTCTCACCCCCTTGTGGTCCAAACTCCAGAGACTGCCTGAGCCCCATAATTCATTTTCCCTGTGAGCATGTGAGTGTGGAATTGAACGGCAAGGACACAGGATGGTTTATTATGATTCTCTGTCTCTCTCTCTCTCTCTCTGGTCCCAGCTCCTGTCTGACGATTCCTCACTGCAGAATGATTTGATTCTCTCTGTCTCTGCATCATCCCGAGTTTCAGCTCCAGAATAAAATCTCCTTGGGAGTGGAGGTAAGACGGAGAGAAATGAAAATGGATTAAAATTTTTAAAAAGCACCGAAAGCACAGCAAAATCGCACCACTTGCTGCCTTCAGCAATCCGAGACATTCCCCAACCAGCACAGCAAGATCCCACTACTGAACATGCCTGAACACCCACAATCTCACACTCTCCTCACCCCACCCCACCCCGCCCTCCACACCCAATCACCAGCACAGCTCCTGATTTTAAACCCAGAGAACAGGGAACGGGAAGATGTCTCAAACTGCCTCAGGGCTGTCCCAGTGTTTCTGTTTGAGGGGGAGGGCAGGAGAGATATTTACTCCAGGGCTGGGATTCACACCCCCTCACACATCCCCCATCCCCACTCCCAGAATCTGTGTGTCTCACTGTCTGCAAGCTTCAGTGTCAGATATCTCCCCGCCTGCCCCAGCACAGAGAGAGAGAGACAGAGACGTTGGGGAGGGGGGTGGACAGGGGAGACAGCGAGACAGAGAGACAGAGAAAATAAACAGACAGAAATTGATCAAATCAAAGCCAAGATGTTTTGAAATAAAAACAAACAGAAACAAAGGCAATCCCACCGCTGACTGACCTCCAACATTTCCCCATTTTATCAGCACTTTCCCCTCGTTTTGAACCCAGAGAAATGGAAGAGATTTCAACTGGGATCAAGGGGCAGATGCTTTCTGACTGCCCCAGGGTTTATTTCCTGAGAGGCTGGGCAGTGACTCAATGGTGGGGAGTCACTCCCCGGAGCCTGTGTCTCTGTCCCTCTCCGTGTCCGATTCAGTGTTTAACCTGTCCCCATCAGCTTGTTCTCTGACACTCTGGCGAGTCGGTAAAAAAACACAAAGAAATGACCAATGTTCCCCTCTGCCCACTCCCATTCACCAGGCACAAACCCCTTGCCCACTCCACCTGGGATTGGTGCTGTTTCTACATGAAATATTAATGATGAATCTTCCAAAGTATCCAGTCGCCTGTCTCTCTCCCTCCCCGTCTCTGTCTCTCTCCTTACTCTGTCCCCATCCATGGATCGATCTCTGTGACTTTCTCCTGCTCGAGAATCGCTCAATGTCCCTCACTCTCTCCATTTCCTCCAAGTTTCAATAGCAATGCCCTCTCCTGCCTCACGTTTGCCATGTGTTCCCATCTCCCTGCTGTGTCTCGTGGATATTTGCAACGTCAATGTCACCTTTTGGAGGTTGAGGGGGTGACAGGAGGAGGGGTGGGTATAGGCTGTGAGGGGAAGGAGGGACAACACACTCACTCAGTACACTCACTATCAGGCTGTCAGCAGACTCAGCCTTGGGCCTTGCATCACACGGGAGGGTGACCTGCAGGCTGCGGTGGTGCACCGGAAGATCCTACTGACAGCTGTGTGTGGGACTGCTGAGGGATTCCCTCAACACCTTGTCGGAGCCCGGCCCACCCCCTCCACGGGCTGCAATGTGAAAACAGGCCTCTCCCCCACTGAACCAGCCAACAAATATTACACTCCCCCATTTCAACTTGGAGCTGGCTCAGGCTGAACACAGGAGTTAACCCCTCACCACCACCTCCCTAGATCCTCTACCGAGCCCCCACAAACATGCCCACCTCCACCTGTTTCAGCTGTATTTCTTTTCCCCCAACACTCCCATCTTCATCCACCCCCACCTCCACACTCCCCACTGTGCTTGGTCCCACAAACAGCAAAATGTGAAAATGGCCACACGTTAATGGAGAAGGTTAAGCTCATCCTGAACACTGATGTAGAGGGATTGGGGGTGGGACATCAGACCCTGCAGTTTCTGCCCCTTTCTAATGCTGAGCCCTTCCCCTGTCCCAGAGCCTGCACTGACCCTCACTCCCTCACCCCCACCCCTCCCTGAGATCAGAATAAGGTCCCAGTCAATGGGAACAATTCCCTCCATTCACCCCCAAACCTCACAGACAGGCCAAGAGGGGCCAAGAGGTGGCATTAGGACATGGGGCAGTGGGGCGAGGGCGTGGGATCCTACTCTTCCTTTCCCACATCCTGGCATCCCCACCCTACCCACCCACCTCTCCATTAAAATGATATTAAGTCCCAGCTGAGTTTCTCCCAGATATTCCAAGATGAAATGCAGGTGAGAAAACAGTTTGATGGATGGACAGGAGTATCCAGCTCACCCCTCCCCTCCCCTCTCCTATTGCCTTCAGCTTGCCAATACACTTCATTCGAGTGGTGCCTGCACCTTCCATTTATTGCTTGCTGCCACGTGGCCCCATCTGAAACACAGATATGACTCACAAAGCTTCACATAGGGTTAGGATTCCTGATCTCCCCCCGCCCTCCCCTCTCCCCATCCCCGTACACAACACCCAGAAGGGGCTAAAGTTGGAGTGACCAAACAACAGCACAGCAAGATCCCAATGACGAGAAATCTCCACCGCCAGCCCTTGTATCTATTCCCCACCTCCCGTACATTCCTACCTTCCCACTCCCACTGCCCTCTGATCTCACTCCCATCCCCGCCTTTCTAAGCTTTTCCTCTCTGTCTCCATCTCCCTTTCCCCCCAACACTGTCTCTGAATTATACCTCTGTGTCTGAAATGTTGTCACCCCTGCCATTTAGTAACCCTGCCCTGTCGCAATGCGGCATTGACTGTCTAAAGTGGTGGGACAGTCTGGAGAGAGTGGTGGGAGTGGGGAAGCCCTAAACTGAAGAATGGCAATGGAGAGAGGGAACGGGGGAAGAGATAAAGTAAGAGAGAAAGAAAGAGCTGGAATATGGTCAGAGAGAAAGGGAGGAAGACCCCCGTCTGAGGAAGGTGTGAGGAGAAGGAAATGGACAGAGTGAGACAGAGAGACAAAGAAAATGTAATATCAAAGGTTCTGTAAACAACATTTGGACACTGGGCATCTTGTTGCAATGTTGGCCACACTGCAGGTAATTTGACACACAACAAGATCCCACAAGCAGCAGTGTGGCTGCAGACAGATTGTGTGTCTCACTGATGCTGGTTAAGGGCTCAATTCTGGCTCCAGGCTGACAAAAAGGGACCAATCTTGCTATTTATGAAGTTCAACATATTTCTTTCTTTCTCTCTCTCTGTGTCTCCCCTCCACCTCTGATATCTCTCTCTCACTCTCTCTTTCCCACCTCTTTGTGTGCCATTCTCTCTCTCCCTTCTAAATCTCTGATCTTTCTGTCTTTGTTCCTCTCTCACTGGTTCCCTCTCCCCTCCCCTTATCTCTGATCTTTTTCTCTCTCTCTCCCAGATTTAATCTTGTGCATTGTAATCTTTATCTTTTAAAAAGACTGTGACATTGATATTTGAGGATATTCTGTTTGATAAACGGGGGCACTGTTTCCCAGCATTCTGTGCCAGTAATGCTGCAGGCCATTGATACACAGTGTGATCCCACAGGTCACCCCTTCCTGCTCCAAAATGTGTTGAAATCACAATTTCCATTCAGGCAAGAGGCTATCAGTTTCTTTGGGACAAAAAACACCCCCTCCATCCCAGGATTTGAGTTGCTGGATGGCACTTTCTGGAACAAAGTGATTGGAGCTGGGCAGTGAAGAGATATTGGAGACCCCAGTTCTCTCCCCAACAATACGCCCCCTCCCCCAGATCCTGCCTCCCTTTCCCAGCACAGATACAAAGACACATCTTGTCCCTTTATCCCTCGCACCCTCCCGCTCACTCTTTTTGTCTACATCTGTGTTTTTTTTGTTGATTTAAAACTTTTGTGTTGCAAATTATTTCTTACTCCCCCGCTGTTTCTGTTTGTTTGAAAAAAACAATGAAAGGAAGCTGGAGGGGGTTCAGGAGCGGAGACAGGGAGAGAAAGACTGAGATGCCCTTGCAGACACTCAGGGGATTGAAGTAAAATGTCCAAATAATGTTTTAGTAAGTGATAATGGGAACTGCAGATGCTGGAAAATCCACGATAATGAAATGTGAGGCTGGATGAACACAGCAGGCCCAGCGGCATCTCAGGAGCACAAAAGCTGACGTTTCGGGCCTAGACCCTTCATCAGAGAGCCTCTCTGATGAAGGGTCTAGGCCCGAAACGAGAATTTTTGTGCTCCTGAGATGCTGCTGGGCCTGCTGTGTTCATCCAGCCTCACATTTCATTATCTCTAATGTTTTAGTTATGTGGTTATCAATTTTTTTTCGTCGTGGCCTGCACACATCACACATTACTCTGATGTGAGAATGAGTCTTTGAAAAGAGTTTCACATTTATGTTTTTAATTTCCTCCATGGGGAATCCTGCTGTCAGACACTCCCTGGGAGGAGAATTAACATGTTTGTGTCAAATCCCAGGCTTCTTTCCTCAACTGCAGGATTCAAAAGGTTTTAAAAGTTACCTGGAGGCTCCTAAAAGAAAACCAGGGTACCACAGGAATTCAAACCTTGAGGTAACAAACAAATACACCTCACATGGGCCCCGCAGTGTGGAGCCTGTTGAACAGGCCTCAGGCCAATGCCTGACCCCCCCACCCCTCCTCACTGTGGAGAAAACCTGGATCCACGGAAAGGATTTCTTGTCCCATTGTGGTTTCAAAATAAATGGACAAAGCAAGAGGGGAGAAATTATTGGAACTGGAAAGGAAGGACATTGTTAAAGAAATTTCACGGCAAGAGGCCAGGATTTGATGTCTCTCCTTCACACAAGCCATCCCTCATCAATGCCAGGCTCTGATTGAATTGGGGAAAAATTTGGGAAATTTCAATCCCAGGCCCATCAGGCAAGGTTAACAGGAGGAGATTATCGAGGCAGTCGCTTGGTTCTGGCCAATGAGGCACAGCAAGATCCCACTGCCAGCAATGTGTCAGGAACAAGATAAACTCAATCTTTGTAATGGAATATTGGTTAAATGGTAAATGTTTTCTGTATCCCCAGGCAGTACCATGACAGATACTTAAGAATCTCAAATGCCTCTCTCTCCCTCCCTCTCCCTTTTCCCCTGCCCCTCTCCGTGTTGCAAGTCTGTCTCTCACTCCCAATGTCGACTTCACATTCACACATTATTACTCTGACATCAGAACATGTCTTTTATGAGATTTCACATTTACAGTTTTGATTTCCTCCTTGGGGAGTCCTGACACATGTTTGTGTCAAATCCCAAGGCCCCGATTACTTTAACCTCAAGCTTCAAACCCTGGGGTGCAGCCTGTCCAATAAGCCTCAGGATGATGTCCCCTTTGGAGAAAGCCCTTGTTCTATGCCTTGTCGGCCCCAAACGCTTCCCCTTTTGTTCTTCAGAAAAAAACTGGTCCCTTTGGAGAAAAAAAAGAGACAGCATTGGTTGCAAGGCAAAGCAGAGACAGTGCAGTAAGATCCTGGGATTTCCTCTCTGCCACACGGACAACCTCTCGGCAACATCTGAACACAAACATATCGGGTGATGCGTTGAGTTTCCATGCCAGTCCCTTTGTAAAACTTTGAAATGATGGGTTACCTGATCAAAACAGTCACGGCCTGTAACAATGGCACTGGGACAATTAATACACAGCAAGATCCCACATGCAGCAGTGTACCAGCAGCCAGATAATCTGATTTTTTTTTTTCCCTTCTGTGATGCTGGCTCAGTTTAATTATTTCCTGTGACCCCAGAAACTGACATTACAGTTAATTCACAATCTCAAATACTCTCCCTGGCTCTCCTGTTTGTCCTACTCTTTCACTTATTCAAATCTTTCTGTCACTGTCACATTTTATCACGCTGCCCTCCTCCGTAACCCACATTAAACCTCAGGGTCAAAAAGAGACAGGACTCATATGGGCCCCTCATGGGATGCAGTGGGAACAGACATCAGGCCAATGTTGTACCCCTCTGGAAGTTGTTCTTTTTCAAAGCTTTCCTGGCCCCAGATATTTTGGATCTTCACGTTGTAGCTTTCCAAACCAGAAATTCCGGGGATAGAAGAGAAAAGATTAGTTGAAAGGGGGCGCTAGAGCATTTTGCAGCAAAATTACACAACAAGAGGCCAGGTTTATCTGCATTACCCCACCTCCACAGCATTACAAAACATCACAGCAACATCAAACTACCAAATAAATCATAAGCTGGTAATAAACCAGAGGTTTAAAATAATAATAAACACACATACACACACACACAATCTCAATCAAACAGAGAGAGCTGCTCACTCTCACAGTGTGTCAGGATAAATCTGATACATTTCTCAGTGAATGGTTTGCAGACTCCACCTCTGACACATTGCAATGTCGCTCAGTCTGCTCATTAGGGAGGCCTCTGTGTGATAGAGATGGTAATTCCCAGGATTGGAGTCTTTTGTTGGATCTTCCTGGCCATTGAAATGTTAATTCTCCGGCAGCAAAGGTTTTATCGCAACAAACAACTGCACCTCCCAGTCGCAAACCATTTCCACTCCCCCTCCCATTCTCTGGATGACATGTCCATCATGGGCCTCCTGCAGTGCCACAATGATGCCACCCTAAGGTTGCAGGAACAGCAACTCATATTCCGCCTGGGAACCCTGCAGTCTAATGGTATCAATGTGGACTTCACCAGTTTCAAAATCTCCCCTTCCCCTACTGCGTCCCTAAACCAGCCCAGTTCGTCCCCTCCCCTCACTGCACCACACAACCAGCCCAGCTCTTCCCCCCCACCCACTGCATCCCAAAACCAGTCCAACCTGTCTCTGCCTCCCTAACCGGTTCTTCTTCTCACCCATCCCTTCCTCCCACCCCAAGCCGCACCCCCATCTACCTACTAACCTCATCCCACCTCCTTGACCTGTCCGTCTTCCCTGGACTGACCTATCCCCTCCCTACCTCCCCACCTATACTCTCTCCACCTATCTTCTTTACTCTCCATCTTCGGTCCGCCTCCCCCTCTCTCCTTATTTATTCCAGTTCCCTCTCCCCATCCCCCTCTCTGTTGAAGGGTCTAGGCCCGAAACGTCAGCTTTTGTGCTTCTGAGATGCTGCTTGGCCTGCTGTGTTCATCCAGCCTCACATTTTGTTGTCTTTACCAACCCTTGTTCTTTGAAACCTTTTTAAAGCCATGTTATCTTTGTCAGTGCAGTTTGAAAATATTTAACATTGGTCTCATAATAGCACTTAAGAGCCTGACTGCGGATGCCCTAAGAGACAGGAATAGAAAGATAATGGGGATATTTGCTGAGGATCTCTCAGTATTTTCCTACTGTCAGTGTGGCTCCCAGAATCAAACTCCTGAGATGCTGCTTGGCCTGCTGTGCTCATCCAGCTTCACACTTTGTTAGCTCTTTCTCACTCTCTCTCTCTCTCTTCTGCCACTGTCTCTCCCTGGCCTGCACTCCATGCAGCCATTTCAAACTTGACAGTCAAAGCTTTGTTTATTCTCCTCCTTGGGAGCACTTTATACAGGTTTTGTCAGGGGGTGTAGTCAGTGATGTTCTGAGCTCAAGGGGTCAGCGTGTTGTGTGTGTGTGTGTGTGCGTGTATGTGTGTGTGAGCGTGAGTTTGTGTGAGTGTGCACATATGTGCATGTACGTGTGTGCAGGTGTGTGAGCGTGCACATGCATGTGAAAGTGCACTTGTGTTTGAGAGCACATCCATGTGTGTATGAGCGCGCACGTGTGTGACCACGCATGTGTGTGTGTGTTCATATGTGTTCGAGTGCTCACAAGTGTGCATGTGTGCGTAAGTGTGCACGTGTGTGTGTGTGAGAGCATGCATGCTTGTGTGTGTGAGCACACACGTGTGTGAGCGCACACGCATGTGTGGGTGCGCGCATGTATGTATGTGTGTGCGTGCATATGTGCATGTGTGTATGTGAGCATGTGCATGTGTGTGTGTGCATGTGTGAGCATGTGCCTGTGAGCGTGTGCTTGTGAGCATGTGCGTTTGTGTGAACGTGTGTGGGTATGTGCATGTGTGCATATGTGTGTGTGTGTGCATGTGAGTGCGCGCATGTGCAGGTGTGTATCTGCATGTCATACAGTCCGACAGCACAAAAACAGATTCTTCGGTCCAACCAGTGCATGCCGAACATAATCCCAAATGAACCTAGTCTGACCTGCCTGCCACTGGCCCAAATGTATTTTAAGTGATATAATTGTACTCACACACACCTCTTACTCAGGAAATTTATTCCACACACTTACCACCCTCTTTGTAAAAACTTTGCCCCTCATGTCTTCTCTAAATCTTTCTCCTCTCGCCTTTAAAATTGTGTCCCCTAGTCTTGAAAAGTCCCATCCTAGGGAAATGACAGCTACCATTACCTCTATCTATACCCCTCATTATTTTATAAACTCCTTATCAGGTCACCTTTAAAGCTCCTATGCTTCAGTGAAAAACATCCCAATATATCCGACCTTTCTTTGTACCTCAAATCGTCCATAATCAGCAACATCCAGGCAAATAGTGTGTGTGTGCACGTGTGTGTCTCTGTGTGTCTGCGCGCGTGTGTCTCTGTGTGTCTGCGCACGCGTGTGCCTCTGTGTGTTTGCGTGCGTGAGAGAGAGAGACCCAAAGACAGGCTCTGCGTGTGTGCGTGCATAGAAAGAAAGACCATGCATGTGAATGTGTCTATTGGACTGCAAAGTTTGTGTCAATGATTCCATCCTGTAATTTCATTAAGTAACTGTCTTCCCCTATGTTTCTTCCCCTGCCACAGTGAAGACTCTCAAACAGTCCCTTACTCTCAATCACACACACTCTCGTGTGTGCAGACACTCTCACATACAGTCTTGTACATACACACATGCACACACTCCCATATATTCACAGGGACAAAAAGAAAGAGAGAGACACACAGAAAGACACAGAGATGGTGAGAGAGAGAATGATTACACTTGTAAATGTATCAGCAGTTCGACAATTTATACAGCGAGGGTGGGCAAGACACAGATTTTCATAGGTTTTGAGAGAGACAGAGAGAGGATGACACAGATAGGTGCAGTGACAGAGAGAATCACAAATAGACACAGTGACAGGGAAGAGAGAATCACAGATAGATGCATGGAGCGAGAGAGAGAGAGAGAAAGAGAGGGAGAGACATAGATAGACACAGACTCAGATAGAGCGAGAGAAACAGATTGAGACAGGGTCAGAGAGATAGATAGATAGTCACCGTGGCTCAGTGGCTAGCACTGCTGCCTCACAGCACCAGGGACCCAAGTTCTCTCCCATCCTTTGGTGACTGTGTGAAGTTTACACATGGTCTCCAAGTCTGCGTGACTTTCCTCCAGGTGCTCAGTTTTCCTTCCACGGTCCAAAGGTGTACAGGCTAAGTGGATTGACCATGCTAAATTGTTCAGCAATGTATGTAACAAGTGGGTTATGGGGGTGTGTGCTTTGGCGGGAGGCTCTGAAGGATAGTATAGCCTTATTGGGCTGAATGGCCTGTTTCCACACTATAGGGAATCCATGAATGAAAGAAACAGATATTCACAGGGACATAGAGAGATTACAGATATATGTAGGGACGCAAACAGAACCGCAAATAGACACATGGAGCAGAGAGAGATTATTACACTTATGAACCGATCAAAGAGATATCGCAGCTGCATTGAGCGACATGGAGTGAGATTCACAGAAAGAGAGACAGACAAACAGATTCACAGAGAAATGGCATGAGATAGATAGAGAAAGAGACAAAGCTAGGATGAAAACGATGACACTGTTATCACAAGGAGAAATGGAGAATGAGACAGACACTCGCTCCCCTTTACCATGAGTATAGTGGGATAGAGTTGTACATCAACTGAAGGTCCCTGCAGGGATCACTCAGGATTATTCAGCATCTCCTTCCAAAAATGATCTTCCACAACAACACCCTCTATTCCAGGATTGACTGCTTTCATTCTTTTGGGAACATCCCCATCCCCATTCTCTGCTCCCAGACACAGAGCACACTGACTCCGAACAATATTCCCATTGCAATGCTGTCACTGGGTCTGAATCCATGAAGTGCCAGCCTCACAAAACTGTGGGTGAGCTCCATCTCATGGACTGTAAAGGGTTCACACCCTGACTGATTGTCACTCATATCCCATGAAGGAAGTAGAAGAATATTGGACACTGGAGAAGGAGAATAGGCAATAGACAACAGGTGCTGGAGTAGGCCATTCGGCCCTTCGAGCCAGCACCACCACTCATTATGATCATGGCTGATCATCCACAATCAGTATCCTGTTCCTGCCTTATCCCCATAACCCTTGATTCCACTATCTTTAAGAGCTCTGTCCACCTCTTTCTTGAAAGTATCCAGAGAGTTGGCCTCCACTGCCTTCTGGGGCAGAGCATTCCATATATCCACCACTCTCTGGGTGAAGAAGTTTTTCCTCATCTCTGTTCTAAATGGCCTACCGCTTATTTAGACACAAAGACAAGGAGGAACGGATGCCGAAACCTTACCAATGACTCACTGCTACGCTGTCTGAGTGCATCTCCCCCGCAGTCTCACTGTGCCCAATTCCCACTTTTCAGGAATGCTGGGGAATGGTCAGAATAACAACTGCAGCCTCGTTCCAGTGAAAGACCTCATTGACTGCACTCCTGGATAACCGTAGGGGAACTCTCAGCACCCAGTCTCCAGCAGATCCTTCAACACAATCACAACATTATAATCACAGGGACAGAGACAGTCACAGAAACACACGGGTACATAAGAGGTAAACAATGATATCCGAAAGGACAGAGAAATAGGCCTCATCATCTGATCAATACTGCTAACACACAAACTCAGCTGAAATCCAGGGCACCCAGGTTCAAATCCAGCCACGACTGAGGGTGGAATTTAAGTTCAATAAAGAATTCAGAGCTGAGAATGCAACAATGATTTTGAATCCATTCTCAATTTTTGGGAAAAAGAAAACACTTGCTTCATTTTTCCATCCCCACCCCTGTCTGCTTTCCAGAGAGACCACTCTCTCCATGACTCCCTTGTTCGCTCCACACTGCCCTCCAACCCCACCACACCCGGCACCTTCCCCTGCAACCGCAGGAAATGCTACACTTGCCCCCACACCTCCTCCCTCACCCCTATCCCAGGCCCCAAGATGACATTCCACATTAAGCAGAGGTTCACCTGCACATCTGCCAATGTGGTATACTGCATCCACTGTACCCGGTGTGGCTTCCTCTACATTGGGGAAACCAAGCGGAGGCTTGGGGACCGCTTTGCAGAACACCTCTGCTCAGTTCGCAACAAACAACTGCACCTCCCAGTGGCAAACCATTTCCACTCCCCCTCCCATTCTTTAGATGACATGTCCATCATGGGCCTCCTGCAGTGCCACAATGATGCCACCCAAAGGTTGCAGGAACAGCAACTCATATTCCGCTTGGGAACCCTGCAGCCCAATCGTATCAATGTGGACTTCACCAGCTTCAAAATCTCCCCTTCCCCCACCGCATCCCAAAACCAGCCCAGTTCGTCCCCTCCCCCCACTGCACCACACAACCAGCCCAGCTCTACCCCTCCACCCACTGCATCCCAAAACCAGTCCAACCTGTCTCTGCCTCCCTAACCTGTTCTTCCTCTCACCCATCCCTTCCTCCCACCCCAAGCCGCACCTCCATCTCCTACCTACTAACCTTATCCCACCTCCTTGACCTGTCCATCTTCCCTGGACTGACCTATCCCCTCCCTATCTCCCCACCCATACTCTCCTCTCCACCTATCTTCTCTTCTCTCCATCTTCGGTCCGCCTCCCCCTCTCTCCCTATTTATTCCAGAACCCTTACCCCATCCTCATCTCTGATGAAGGGATTAGGCCCGAAACGTCAGCTTTTGTGCTCCTGAGATGCTGCTGGGCCTGCTGTGTTCATCCAGCCTCACATTTCGTTATCTTGGATTCTCCAGCATCTGCAGTTCCCATTATCACTGCTTCACTAATGCTCATTGTCTGGTTTGGCCTGACATGTGAGTCCAGGCCCACAGCTCTCTGCACATTCAGTGATGGGCATGAAATGCAGGCCTGGCCAGAAATGTTTTCATCCCAGATGTGATTAAAATAAATAAACATTGGGGCAGAGAGAATCAGAGACAGGGTAGTGAGCGAGACAAGAGAAATATATACATGGGGATAGAAAGAGAGAAACACAGTACAGGTCATGTCAGAAACTGAGGATCACAAAAGCACACGGGGACAGAGAGAGACACAGCTCTACTCAGGAAGAGAGAGAGATAGACATGCACACATAGAAAGGCACACATAGATCAACACAGGGATGAGAGAGAGCTCGAGATAGACACAGGCACAGAGAAAGAGACACAAATAGATCAACACAGGAATGACAGAGAGAGTCATAGATAGACAGCAAGACACAGAGAGAGAGAGAAACAGATAGACACAGGGGCACCGTGAGAGAGAGTCACAGATAGACACAGGGGCAGAGAAATGATGACGGATATGAAATGAGACACAGCTACATTCTGGGCCACAGAGAGAGATTTACAGGAATACACAGGGACAGAGAGTTATGGAGAGATTCACAAAGAACACGGAGTGATGGAGAGAGAGAGAGAGAGCACAAGAAACAAATAGGGGCTCACAAACCTAAGATGAAGACAATGACAGCTCTACACAGGGAAAGATGGAGAATAAGAGACAGTGTGTAAAACCTTAATGACTCTAGCCCTTTACCATCAGTTCAGAAAGACAGACCTATGCATCATTTGCAACATCCTCTGCAAATATCATTCAGGGTTATTCAGCACCTCCTTCCAAAAATGACCTCCCTAAACAGCAACCACTATTCCCAAATGGACAACAGCAGTCCATGCCTGGAACATCCCCATGCCCAAAGTCTGCTTCCAGACACAGAGCACAATGACTTCAAATGATATCCCCATTCTGACCCTGTCACTGGGCTCAAATCCCATCTTCACAACACTGTGGGTGAGCTACACCACATAGTTTGCAGAGGGTTCACTCACCGACTGATAGGCACTCATGTCCCATGAAGAAACAGGAAGAAGGAGAGAAATAGAAGCATGCAGGAACAAAGGGAGGCTCACAGATACACCCAGAGACAGAGCAGGGAAATTAGCACAGATTTGGTCTGAAGTTGCTCCGTGGGATCTGAGGGACACTCGATGGGCCAGCTGTCATTGCCCTTCACTACCTGCCCTCAGCAAAGCGATGGTGGTTGGTTTCGCTGACCCAAAGCAGTCCATCTGGTTTAGGGAAGGCCAGAGTGTGATTTAGGAGGGAGTTCCTGGGTGAGACACAGTGCCAGGGAAAGAGCAAACATCTTGATCACAGCCTGGACATCGTGCCTCTTGCAGGGACACATGCAGGTGGGTGGCAGATGAATTCCAAGTGCTTCTGTCACCAGAGTCACTCTCGGTGATGAGGGGCCATATAGTTGCTGGGAACGAGTGTTGGAATGTTGCTTCCATTGTTGTTGCTGTGGGACTCATGCCTGACCCTCTGCATTGAGGGAGAGAGAGAGAGGATGAATATACTTGTAAATGTCACATCAGTTAGAGAGTTTGTGTAGTGAGGGAAGGAGAGATAGATGCAGATGTCGGGGGGGGGTGCGGGGTATGGTGAGAGAGAGATAGGGACAGAAAGAGAGAAACACACACACACACACACACACACACACACACACACACACACACACACACACACACACACACACACACACAAAATGATTGAGTGAGAGACAGAGGGAGATACAGAGACAGAGGGACAGATTTACACAGGGACAAACGGAGAATGAGAGCAACACCCATCACCATCGATTCAGAGGGACAGAGTTGTGCTTCATTTCCAAGGACCTACAGAGATCACTTTGGATTATTCAGCATCTCCTTCCAGAAATGGTCTTCCAAAACAGCACCCACTATTCCTGATTGGACAAGAGCAGTCCATGGCTGGAACATGACCATCTCCAATCTCTGCTCCCAGACACAGTGCACACTGGCCCGAATGATATGCCCATTCTGACACTGTCACTTGGTCCGAGTCCAGGAAGTGCCACCCTCACAATGCTGTGGGTGAGCTACACTGCATGGGCTGCAAAGGATTCAATCACTGGCTAATGACCACTCACATCCCATGAAGGAACTGGAAGAATATTGGACACTGGAAGAGGGGGACAGAGAGAGAGACAAACACACAAGGACAAGGGGAGGTTCAAAGATACACACAGAGACGGAGAGCGCGAGTGAGGGAGCGAATCACAGAACGGGTCTGAAGTTGCTCCATGGGATCTAAGGGACACTCGATGAGCCAGCTATCATTTCCCTTTTCCACCTGCCCTCGAGAAGGTGATGGCACTCTGCTTTGCTGAGCCAGTGCAGTCCATCTATTTGAGGGAATGCCACAGTGTGATTTTGGAGGTAGTTCCTGGATGGGGCACACTGCCAGGAAAGTAGCGATCCACCCTGTTCACAGGCAGCATGCTGTGCCTCTTGCAGGGGCACATTTATTTGTGAGGTGGGTCCTTTCTGTTGCCCTGGTCATTTTCGGTGTGAGTAGACCGGGCGCGGCGGGGGAGGTCACATAGTTGCTGGGAATGAGTTTAGTAGTGTAGCATCCATTGTTGTTGCTTTGGGACACATGTTTGACCCTCCGCTCTGAACGAGAGAGAGAGGACGATTACACTTGTAAACATTACATCAATGAGACAGTTTATGTCATGACGGAGGGAGAGACGCACACAGATAGTCACAGGGTGCATTGAAGACTCAGACCCAGGGATAGAGATAGAGAGATACACACGTAGCAAATGGGAGAAACACAGAGAGAGGGAGAGAGACAGACAGATAGACAGACAGACAGACACATGCAGAATCACAAGTAGACAAAGAGAAACAGAGACACAGATAGGCACAGAGACAGAGACAGACAGTCACAGATTAACATCAGGACCAACACAGGCACAGGGCCGGGGGTGTGGGGGGAGATATCGTCACATGGAGACAGGCAAAGGGTGACAGATAAACACAGGTACAGAAACAGAGAGATAGAGTCTCAGATGGACACAACAATCAAGATAGAGACAGATACATATAGGGACAGAGAGAGAAAGAGACAGACACTGTCTGTGTGGTGTTGGCATGTTCTCCCTGTGGCTGCGTGGGTTTCCTCCGGGTGCTCCAGTTTCCTCCCATGTGCTGGCTAGGTGGATTGGCCAAGCTAAGTTGCCCATAGTTTTCAGGGATGAGTAGGTTAAGTGGGTTGCAGGGAGATGTGTCTGGGTGGGGTGCTCTGAGGGCCGGTGTGGAGTTCTTGGGCCGAAGGGCCTGTTTCCATACTGTAGGAATATCTGAATTCTATGAAAACAGTGCTAAGTGATCTCTGATGGGAATATTGGAAATAACGCACAGCTCTGTCCCTCTGAACAGATGGTGGAGGGGTGGAGTTATAAAGGTGTTACACACAGTGTTAGTCTTATTCTCCATTTCTCCCTGTCTAAGGCTGTCATTGTCTTCATCCTACATTTGTGACACTGTCTCTATCTCGTGTTCTCGCTCTGTCCTTCTGTATCCTCTGTGCACCCGCCCATGCTCTCTGTCCCTGTGTGTTCCTGTGTATGTCTCTCCATAATCCCTAAATGCAGTTATGAATCTTTCTCGACCTCACTTGAAATGTGTGATGATCTCTCTCTATCCTTGTCTATATGTGACTCTGTGACAGAGAAAGAGAGAGACACAGATAGTCACAGGGACAGACAGACAAAGAGAGACAGATAGATACAGTGACAGGGACAGAGTCACTGATAGACAAGGATGGAGAGAGATCATCACACATTTCAAGTGCGATCGAGAAAGATTCACAACTGCATTTAGGGAATATGGAGAGGCATACACAGGGACAGAGAGCATGGGCGGATGCACAGAGAATACAGAAGGACAGAGCGAGAACATGAGATAGAGACAGTGACTCACAGGCTCCGACTTGAGAAAAATGAAGCAGCCACATGCACACTTGTTTGATTGGTTCCTCTTGCACTCAATTGGAAAAACATGCCTTGTCCATGTCATAAACTTTTCTGGCTCACTCCGCCTCTTACTATGAAATGCGCATCTGCCTGCAGTCTCAATGAGCACATGCTAAAGGGATCTGATTTTGTGCTGTTCTATTCTGTGCACTAAGCAAACTGAACTGTTAGCAGTGCAAAAAATGCCTGCCTCTTCCCAAATCAAATCAAATACTTGAAACAAATTCTAATTCTGATCGAGTAATATCACTGCCACGAAGTACTGGGTCACAATTATGAACACAATTTCTTAGACTAATCCATCTGACCGGGAATATATGAACTCTGGTCGCCAAACCACTCCAACATACCGAACATCACTCCACTCCCTTCATGGAAATGAACAGCGTGATGGTGGATATTAATGTCAGTACATTGAATAAGTCACAAATGGTTTAGCTTTGACTCCGTACATTCCAATTACAATCTGTTAATTTAGAATTGCAAATTAAGATCCAAGAGCTGTAGAGATATAAAGGATGGAAACAGACTGATTGCTGCAACTTGTCTATTCGAACCAGATATCCTAAATTATTTTAGTCTCATTTGCCAGTGTTTGGCCCGTATCCTGCTATCTCCTTTCTATGCATTTACCAATCCTGATGCTGTTTAACAGTTGTGACTGTACCACCTCCTCCATATATGCAGCATTTTGTACATGTAAAACTGTTCCTCATGTTCCTTTTAAATTTTTCACCTCTCAACTTAAACCCATGCTCTCAGGTTTGGATTCCTTTCCCTGAGGAAAAGGTATTGCCAATTCACCCCACACAAGCCCATCATGATTTGAGACACCTCTGTATGATCACGCCTCAACCTATGATGTTCCAGGGAATCAGCCCCGGCCTATTCAGCCACCTCTCCCTGTGGCACAAACCATTCGATCCATGCACCATCCTTGTAAATCTGTTTTTTTTTTCTGAAACCTTTCAGTTTAACAACTTTCCTGTAGCAGGGATATTATAACTGCATGCAGTATTCTAAAAGTGGCAATTTTCTGCACATCTGCATCGTAGCGCCCAAACCCCGATACTCAACACATTGATCAATAAAAGCAAACACGCCAAATGCCTTCTTCACCAACCTGTCTATATGTGGCTCTGCTTTCAAGGAACTATGCATCTGCACGGCAATGGCTCTGTTTGGTGACACTCTCCAAGGCCCTACAATTAACTTATAAGTCCTGCTCCAGTTTTCCTAACCAAATCGCAACACCTCACATTTGTCTAAACTAAACTCTATCTGCCACTCCTTGGCCCATTGGCCCAGCTGATCAACGTCCCGATGTACTCTCAAATAACATTCTTCACAGCCCACGACAACATGAATTTTGGGGCCATCTGCAAACTTACTAACCATCCCTCCTATGCTTCCATCTAAATCATTTCTACAAAGTTATGGATAAGCAGTGTCCCAGCACTGATTCTTGTGACACACCACAGGTCACAGGTCTCCAGTCAGAAATATAACGCTCTACCGTCACTCTGTGCCTCCTGCCATCAAGCCAGTCTTGGATCCAAACCACTTGCTTCCACTGGATTCCACGTGATCTAACCAGTCTACCATGAGGAACCTTTTCAAACACCTTTCCGAAGTGCATCCAAACAATGTTTACCCTCTCTGCCTTCACCAATCTTCTTTGTCACCTCTGCAAAATACTCAAGTTAGTGGCATGTGATTTACATCACACCAACACCAGAGTCAGATAACTGAGAACAGCACTTGAAGCAAAATGTGTCCATGAGATAACAAAGTGTGGAGCTGGATGAACACAGCACGCCCAACAGCCCACAGCCTCCTCAGTCGGCAGCCCCAGAGGAGACAGCCACGCTGAGCCCGGCCGAATTTTCACCATACCCCCAGACCTCCCACTGACTGAGGTCAAATGGTTAGTCCTCAGTAAGGGGTTCACCTTTGTTCGCCTCTACTCACACATCAACGAATGGCAGTCACGTTAGGACATCGAGCAGTTTTTCCACCGCCTTTGCCTCTCCAGTTATTTTCTCCCCTATCCATCTTTGATCCGCCTCTCCCTCTCTCCCTCTTTATTTCAGAACCCTCTCCCCATCCCCCTTTTCTGATGAAGGGTCTAGGCCAGAAAGGCCAGGGTTTGTGCTCCTAAGATGCTGCTTGGCCTGCTGTGTTCATCCAGCTCCATAATTTGTTATCTCGGATTCTCCAGCATCTGCAGTTCCCATTATCTCTGATACAAAATGTGTACATTACTGGTAAAATAATGAAATAATTTCATTGTCTTCAACTTTAAAATCAAATGCTAGAGTCTGCAGCTCAAAAGATATCAGAAGCACTGGGGTCAGAGGAAACCCACAGATCAGGAAATGCCCACGAATCAGGGTGATGTCACTGAGCAATTGCTCGTTTGTGATAACATCACCCACTTGAACATAGAGCATTCGGGTCTGCACAAACAGGTGGTGTGCACAAAGGATGTGAGGGCCTGTGAAGTGACTGACAGGAGATTGAGCAGAATGATTCAGGAACTGAGGGATATTAGTTGTAAGGTCAGGTTGGAGAAACTGAAGTTGTTCTGCACAAAGCGAAGGAGACTGATGGTCCTTGATAAAGATGTCAAGGTCTATGATACTCCCGAATATCCCAGATGACCTATTTTTTTTCAAAAACCGCTACTTCCTCTCCACAGTGTTCAAAAACTCCTCGACCGTGTCTCCTGCATTTTCCGCAACTCATCCTTCACACCCTCTATTCGCAATAATAACCAAAACAGAAGCCCCCTCGTCCTCACGTACCACCCGGCCAACCTCCGAATCCAACGCATCATCCTCCAACATTTCCGCCATCTGCAATTCAACCCTACCACCAAAGACATTTTTCCCTCACCACTCTTATCTGCCTTCCGGAGGGACCACTGTCTCCTTGACACCCTTGTCCGTTCCACACTCCCCTCCAGCCCCACCACTCCGGCACTTTTCCCTGCAACCAAAGCAAGTGATACAGCTGCCCCTATATCTCCCCCTTCACCCCCATCCCAGGCTCTCGGAAGACTTTTCACATCAAACAGATGTTCACCTGCACATCTGCCAATGTTATATACGGTATCCACTGTTCCCATTGTGGCCTCCACTACATCGGGGAAACCAAACGGAGGCTTGGGGAGCGCTTTGCGGAATATCTACGCTCTGTTCGCAAAAACAACTGCAACTGCCAGTCGTGAACCATTTCAATTCCCACCCCCACCACCCCCAACTCCTTGGATGGCATGCCCATCCAGGACCTCCTACATTGGCACCATGACGCCATCCGAAAAATGCAGGAACAGCATCTCATATTTCGCTTTGCAGCCCAAGGGTATCAATGTGGACTTCACAAGCTTCAAAATCTCCCCTTCCCCCAACTGCATGACAAAAGCAGCCCAGCTAGTCCCCACCTCCCTAACAATTCCTCCCATCTCAAGCCCCACCCCCATCCCCTACCCATTATCCTCACCCAACACCACCCCCCGACCGAACTGTCCGTCCTCCCTGGACTGACCTATCTCCCCCTAACTCCACACCTACATTCACCTTCACTGGCTCTAACCCCACCTCTTTGGCCTGTCTGTCTCCTGTCACCCTATCTTCTCCTTTACCCATCTTCTACCCCCCTCCCCCGTCTCCCTATTTATTTCAGAATCCCCTTCCCCTCCCCCATTTCTGAAGAAGGAGCCCGACCCGAAACGTCAAACATTCTTGCTCACCCGATGCTGCTTGGCTTGCTGTGTTCAACCAGTTTCACACCGTGTTATATCGGATGCTTGGAGACCGCTTTGTGGAGCACCTACACTCCCGCTTCATTGACCAACCCCTACCCCAACTTCCTACCTACACTCACCACACTTATACTAGCCTCATTCCAGCCTCCTTCACCTGTCCATCTTCCCTCCCACCAACCCACTCCTCCCTCCTCACTAACCAACCCTCGTCATATCTCCCTACTTACACTTACCTTTTCCGGCTTTATCCCCAACTCCTTGACCTGTCCATCCTCTCTCCACCTATCTGCTCCACTATCTACCTTCTACCACTGCCTCCCCCTCTCTATTTATTTCAGAGCTCTCTTCCCCCTGCTTTTTTTTTCTGAAGAAGGGTTCAGTCCCGAAACATCAGCTTTCCTCCTCAACTGATGCTGCCTGGCCGGCTGTGTTCATCCAACTCCACACCTTGTTATCTAAGACTCCAGCATCGGCAGTTCCTTCTGCCCCCATCACCATTCATAAATGGTTGTAGAAGGATAGTTGGTCTGTTGATCTTGCAATTATTTCGCCCTGTCTGTAACACATTAGTTCTGCTGTTTGTAATGCAAGCAGTTGAATGCGGTAGCTATAATGGGTTGCCAACAGTTTCAGGTACGCATGGTTCTGACCCTGGCATGTTTGCCTGCATTCGTCACTGAGCCATTGATCAGCTTCATGGGAATCATAGACTGAGGGTTCTCCCGGACAAAGAGTCACAGATTCTGGTGGAATATAATTCTGCCCCTTCTTCTGCTGCTGCTGTGGTTTACATCACCACATGAATGCCCAGTTTTGAGCTGCAGTAAGTGCAATGTAATGACACCCAGTTCAGACGGAGTCAGCATTGCCCTTGTACGCAGTGACCTACTCTGTTTTCTGACGTGGTAACACTTCCAGTCTAATATTCTCATTTTTCTGAGGCTCTTTCCATGGTGTCACGTCTCTAATTTGTTACATTCCTCAAAATACACTTAACATATTCATCTGAACCTTTTCCCTTCCAGTAGGGGCAGCTTCGGTTGGCACGATGGCTCAGTGTTTAGCACTGCTGCTTCACAGCGCCCAGGATGTAGTTTCAATTTCAACTGTCTGTGTGAAGTTTGCATATTCTCCCTGTGTCTGCGTGGGTTTCCTCCAGGTGGTCGGCTTTCCACCCACAGTCTAAAGATGTGCACGCTAGCTGAATTGGCCATGCTAAATTGTCCACAGTGTTGAGGGATGTGTCGATTCGGTTGGTAACAAGGGGATTGGTCTGGATGGGGTACTCTGAGGTTCAGTGTGGACTTGTTAGGCTGCAGGACTTGATCCACATTGAAGGAAGGTTTTTAAAGTGATTGTTTCTCTCTCTCACCATGATTAAGAGCTCTGCAGTGTCAGTGATGCCAGCGTTATGTCGTTTGGAACCAATGCATTTGTGCACCTTGAGCTGTCACTCATTCTCAGTGTTTGGGGATCCATGTTGGACAAGGTGGTTGAGCAACTTCGACACACATTTTCAGAATTTATTCAAAAACACAGATTGCTGAAGAAACTCTGCAGGTCTGGCAGCATCTGCAGAGTGAAAGCAAAGTTAAGCTGTTGGGCCCAGTGATGCCTTTTCAAAGTTCCCAGTATCTGCAGCAATTTTTCTTTCTTTAGATTTCCAGCATGCACAGTGCTTTGTTTTGTTGAAAATTCAGTCAGTGTCGATTCATTTCTGGAGAAACTCAGCAGGTCTAGGAGACAGAGAAACAGAGGTAAGGTTTCAAGTCAAGTTCGACCCTTGTTCAGAACTGGAAAGGATTGGAAAATGATCTTTTTAATACCTTGGCAGAGGTAGAGGAGTGGTGACAGAAACCAAAGGGTGTGGGGACGCCATACAAGATACAATGGGTTTTCAATTGTGGTGAAAGAGAAGCAGATGTACAGTGGGAATAAATAAAGGTGTGAATGGGGGAGATGGGTTCTCTCTATTGAGTGCATTGTTAACAAGACACAAGCAAGAGAAAGTCACATCTTCTGCATCATATTGTGTTCAACATGTCTCCGTTAATAACTCTGAATGTCATCCATATACATAAGCAATCTTATCTTTCTGCACACACACTGATTAAATAGTGTATATAAAATCATTTCTCCTCCGTTCCATTTCAAACGATCGTGTTTTGTTTACATTGTCACTCACCATTCCTTCAGCCAAATTTATTCTGTTTCTTTCTCTGTGTTTTATTTTATTCCATCTATGAACAAGAAATTGCCTACTGGGCGATATCACGTTAGTCCTGCCCAGTCTGCGCAGCCACTGTCCCCTCTCCCTTTCTGTTTCTTCATCAATCACATAGATATTATCTCTGACCCTTTACTCACAATAAGCAAAGCAATTGGAAATGTAACATTTACATTTAGGCGAAAGCCAAAAAAAAACAGGAGAGAAAAGCTGTATAAACTGCAAAAAAAGTTGTTTGTAACTTCAGAAGCAAATTACTGAAAGTATTGTGTTAAAGATAAAATGTTGCCTTATTAGGGCAGTAAGAGGAAAGTTCAGCCAAATCCCCATTTCGAGTCTTTCTCCAGGCAGGTGTGGCCAGAGATAGTGTTTAGATTGGCAGTTGCAGTGGTGCAGGAGACTTCAGTGAGGTAACTACCTCTCGATTGGCTCTTAGGAAAGCGGTTACATGTGACATTGCATGTGGATAACACTGCAGCATCATCGAGCCTGTGCAGAGAAAGCATCATCTTTCCCCTTTATCTCTATTATTGTTCGAGCAATTGGAGATGGAAACTAAGACCAATAACAGGCGATGTCAGCGTCCCACCCAGACCAGGTATTGTTGTTACATTAAAAATGTCAGCGTGAAAGGGGTTAACTGGAGCTGTTTGTTCCGTGACTCAAATTAATTTCAGTCACCATCAATACTCACTGTGTCACTGGATGGTTTCCCTCTTCTATTAACACGGGGTTTCTTCCAATGCGTTATCCCATAGTATCAGTGACTGTGTCATCCTCAACACGATTGGGATCAGCAGCCCCAGAGTGAGGGAGGGATCAGAATCTGTGAAGAGCAGATTGGGATGTTCCAATAATGGATCAGAATTTCAGAATCATAAATAGGAATGTTGCAACAATGGACCAGAATCTGAGAGGAATAGATTGGAATGTTCCAACAGTGGACAGGGGTTTATCTTTGGGTCTTTCCTGGCTTTCTGTCGATTGGCTACCGTTAACATGGCAGATAGAAGCTGTACAGATGATTATTCAAGCGGGTTACTATCCCATCCTCGCTATTGTTGGTGTTCCCGGTAAGTTTCTCTATCTCTGTCCATTCATTTATTAAATAAAACTTTGTGAACAGCATTTCAATTTCCATGATCTATACTTGGCAAAGATGGAAACTATAGCGCTCACTTTCAATTCCAAACTCAATTCTTATTCCATGGCTTTTTTCACCTTCACTTGCAAACACCCACGGAGCAACAGAAGTGTTCATAACCAGCATTGGCCCATTTTGTCCTGGTGTGATTTATATCACAATATTCCTTTTATCACCAATGATATTCCCAGCCTTCACTTCTTATTCAATGCTCTTTCCGAATAAACTAAAATCTGCTCCTTTCCAGTTACAGTTCTCTTCTGGCCACACTTGCAGTTGCTCATAATTTAATTGTATACTTATTTTGTTTCTACCTGGACCTTTGCCAGTTGCAAAGTGTGAAGCCAGTTTGATTCTAAAAAAAACAGGTGGTTACAGCTTTGTGTCACTGGTTTCAGCATAAAACGTCGATGGCCATGAGTGGGTGCCATGTCCATCGTCTCCTCAGTGCAGTGCTCCGATGTCTTCTCTTCACCTCACCCCCACAGATCCACCGCTGAGTGGAATACATTACTCCATCTCCACAGAAGAAGATAAAGAAAATCTTCCAGAAATTCTACAGGACAGAGTGACTGTGAAAATGAGAAACTGTGGAAGAATAGAATTAATAAAGAGGAATTACTCAAAACTAATTGAACTGAAGTTTGGTACGTTGCTCTGGTACATCCCAGAGTAAACATGTAGCTGGGAATAGAGCTAGTGAAAGAGTTAAAGGGTCATACAGCTCTTCAGTCCGACCAGTCCATGTCAAACATAATCCCAAACTATCCGAGTCCCACCTGCCTGGGCTTGGCCCATTCCTCTCCAATTGCTCCCTGTACATGCAATTATCCAAATGTCATTTTAGATTTGTAACTACAAGAAATAAATATTTGCTACCGTACAAAAGTCTTAAGATTGTGGAATTTCTTGTTCCTGCAGATTGGAAAATAACTGTTGTAACCCAGATAAAATCCGGAGTGGGAGGGGAAAAAAAAGAAAACTAACATTTGGACAACTTGATGCCAGTTATGAGGAAAATATTGGAATCTTTTATGAGGACTGTGAAAACACAACACTTGGGGAATCATAATATGCCTTGGCAAAGTCAACTTGGGTGATGGAAGGGAAATAATCTTTGATAAACCTGTGGAGTTTGTGTTAATTAAAGCATCCACAAATTTCGGACCTGAGTCCAAATTATCCCCAGAAACATCTTCCATTGCTGCTTCACAGTCTTCCCTGCTAAGATTCTATTCCTGTTAACTTTGACCAGTTCTTCCCACATGTCTTTGTAGTTTCATTCCTCAATTAATATGTGTCACATCCAAATGTCAGCAATACATTTAAACTGAAAGAGGGAGGCTTAAGAGATAAGACATGGAGAAAGATTGGAGTATTTATTAACACAAAATATGTAATGTATATATGAGAGAGAGACAGAAAGTGAGAGAGAATATGGATGATGAGATATAAACATAGAGAAAACTAGAATGTCGAAAGAAGTACATGTACTTTCCTTTTTTTTGGCAATTCCTGTGCGTTGTTGTCCTTTATCCAGGGCATGCACAACTGAGTAATAGGTATGTAATAGTTGAAGCATTTACACATGAGAACCTGTGGGAGTGGTGTATTTGAATTTCCAGCATACCTTTGATACGGTTGCACACAGGTGAATGAATTAAGCTGGAGTCCAGGGATAAGGGGAAATGTGCTACATGGATTGAGAATTCTTTAGGTGAGACCATGCAGAGAGTTAATCCCTTTTCCAGACTGAACACTGTTACGTGTTTGGACACAGTAATTTGAAAGGCATACAGACAATTTGGTTGTGGCCAGCAAAGGCATACATCCCAGTTTGTGTTGATTAAATTGTGCGAGATTGGGAAATCCTGTTGTCCAAAATGACCTGCATTTCCTTGAACAAATGTTGCTAAAAATAGTACATTTCGGGGTATCAGCAACAAGGGAAGCAAATGGTATGTTGCTCTTCGTTGTAAATGATTCAAGTACAAAAATAAAGTCATCTTTTTGCACTTGTAGAGCCTTGATCAAAGAGTATTTAGGTACATTGTGTACAGATTTGGTCTCTTTTGTAAGGAAAGATCACCTTCCCACAGGCACAGTGCAAACGTGTATCACCAGTCTCATCCCTGAGATGATGGCACCATGAGGAAACTGACTGTTTAATCTGTAGAGGTGTGAAAGAATAATAGATAATTCCTTTAAAACTTAGGGTTGGCAGTGAACAATTATGCCCAGACAACACATTGATATAGTCAGAAATTCTATAATTTACCTCGATAGATACATATTGGTTTTACACGTAGAATTACATAGAACCCCATGTGATTTGAGAGAGGAATGCAGACTCTGAATGAACTCTCCCCAAATTGATGTGCGACCCTACACTGAATGTCATGCTGTTCACAATCCCGACATTTTCCATAATACCCTTATTCTGAAATAGAAAGCCTTTCCAACCAGATTCTGATCTCCATAGGGAACACAAGTCTGCCTTCTCGGAGGATGCCACCTTGAGATTTTGCACATAACATGAGGCTTCCCACCTCACTTCTGTAAACCTTCATTACAGTACCACATGTGTACCACGATCAATGGATGCACGAGGAACAGCGTGAAGCAGACTATTTGTGCAGCCTCTGCGCCATTTGCTAATCATGTTGCAGCATCAGTTACCTCACTCTGTTTCCCTCTAAGTGACTGTAGGGGCTGAATCGGCCTCCTCCTGTTCATATGCCAGTGACTCACGGGACAGCAGGGCCGTGTGCCTAATTGTGCTTCCCCAAGTTCCTTTGTAACAGCTCAATGTGTGAACCAGTGTAACAATGCTGTGACTGTATGAAGTTATTTTGTTCCGGATTCTTTTGAGAAAGAGATTGAACAAGGGGCACTAAGCTGTCTAGTTAATAAAAATTGCGTAAACAGCTTGATAGGCTTCGGTTTTTTTCACAACATCTGTCAATTATTTCACGAATGTAGCTCTGAATAAATGTAAACAGAAAGGCACCACAGGCTTCTGGGGAATCAAATTCCCATTCGAAATGCACTTTTAGAATTTCTTCTCACCCATCTTATAGAATCAGAAACTCATGTAATGTAACAGTGTAATCTGGTCTATTCCCATTTACCAGTATTTTTCCAATATCCAAGTAAACCCTTCCTATTCATTTACCGATCCTGGTTCCCTTTAACTGTGCAAATGCGCCCGTCTCCACCACTTCTGGCTGCACATTTTGTACACACACACCTCTCTGCATGAAAATGTTGCCCCACGTTCCCTTCTATATCTTTCCCCTCTCACCTTCAAAATAGGCACTTTACTTTTTAACTCCTGGGAAATATATCTTGGCTATTCAGTGTGATCATGCTCCTCATGATTTTATAAACCTCAGTAACGTCACTCCTCAGCCTCCAAAACTCCAGGGGGAAAAAAAGCTTCAAACTACTCAGCATCTCCCTCTCGCTCAAACCCTTCAATCCATGAGCATGCTTGTCAACCTTTTCTGCTCCTCTCAAGGTTAGCAACATTCTTCCTCTGGCAGAGCCAACGAAAATGTGCGCAGTATTCTTAAAGTGGCCTCATCACGTCCTGTACAGGAGCAACATGCCATCCCAGCCCCTGTACCCATGTGACAAACGTGTTCTTCAGCATCCTGTCTACCTGATACTCCACTTTAAAGGAACTAAGTGCCTGCACCCAAGGTCTCTTTATTCGGCAACGCTCCCCAGGACCCTAGCATTAATTGGATACGTCCTGCCCTGCTTCACCTTACCAAATGCAAAACCTCTCATTTATCTAAATGAAACTCCATCAGCCACACCTTGGCCCATTGGCCCATACGATCAATCTCCCATTGCACTCTGAGATAGTCTTCACCACTGTCCACTGCACCACTTTTTAATGTTATCTGGAAACTGACTAGCCATGTCTCTGATATTCTCTTCAACACCCTTTATATTAATGATGAAAAGGAGCGAACCAAACACCAATACTTGCGGTACACCACTGGTCACTGGTCTCCAGTCTGGAAAACAATCCTTTGCCTTCAAGCCAGTTTTGAATTCAATTGGCTGTCTCCCCCCGGATCACAAGTGCCCTCCCATTAAAAACCTGTCTACCGTTCGGAACTTTACCAAACACCTTCCTAAAGTCCATATAGACAACACTGCCTTCATCAACTTTCTTTATCACCTCTTCAAAATAATCACGTTAGTGAGACAAGATTTACACCACACAAAGCCATGTTGCCTATCTCTAATCAATGCTTGCCTTTCCAACTGCATGTAAATCCTATCCCTCAGAATCCCCTCCAACAACTTACCCAGCTCTCATGTCAGCCTCACTGGTCTATGGTTCCCTGGCTTGGCTGGTCACTGTTTCCTTTTCCAGTCCCACTGCTCACTGGTCACAACAAATTTTAAATGTAACCAGGTTGGTGATGTGGCCGATGATATAGATCTCAGACTGAGTCAGGGTTGGTGTTAGCAACAAGACCGGCATTTTTCCTTAATTTGCAAAATAGCACATTTATGATCAAAATAAAAT
Organism: Stegostoma tigrinum; assembly: GCF_030684315.1. NCBI lineage: Eukaryota > Metazoa > Chordata > Chondrichthyes > Orectolobiformes > Stegostomatidae > Stegostoma > Stegostoma tigrinum. The sequence goes on from NW_026728472.1 coordinate 3,579,542, forward strand.
TACTCAAGCTATGCTGGAAAGAAGAATGTAAAACAGTTCGCGTCTGCACATATGTACATTGACATTGTCCCTTTCTAAAATTAATGACACACACACACACACACACACACACACACACACACACACACACACACACACAAACACACACAAACACACACACACACACACACACACACACACACACACACACTCGTACGTATGTTTGAAGACAAACTGAAATGTTAATTTGAAATAATTTCGTCCACATAAGAGATGAACTCATGATTAGAGGAAAAATGTCAGATTGCCCCAAATGTTTTTATTCTGCTTCCAAATATGTTCTGTTCGCACAAGTTGTTGGCGATGAGATTCCTTCCTGGAACAGTTAGATTTGGCTGAATTCCCTTTGCTACAGGCAGTGGGAGCTTCTAGTGAATCCTAGTCATGAATCTGCCAAGAGCGGTAAAGATGACTGACCGGTGGCTAGCTCTCATACATTGCTGAGATGGGGAAGAAGGAAAATGAGAGGGAGCAATAGGCCATTGCTAAACAGGGAGGTTACAATATTTTTCCCTCTCCGAGTTGAATCACACAATAATGTTATTCGATCCCCAAACTGGAACATGACCGAACTATATGTTTCCGCCACATTCCCTGCTCCATGTGGGTGCATCATTGCTGCTGTCAGACACAGAGCCGTTTCCTTAGCATCAAATGGGCCTACTTGATTTAAAGATATGTTTATATGTGCCTGCATAATTTAAAAATAAAATGTTTAATATCTTCACAATCTGTTTGTTAAAATGAACATGTCTGATTCCAAAATAAAACAGAAATTACGAGAAAAGCTCAGCAGCCTGGGAGCATCCGTGAAGAGAAATCAGCGTTCATGTATCAGGGCCAATGAACCTTCCTCAGAAACTGTTTTTTTTAAAAAATATTCCTCAGTTTTATTCTCCCATACATGAGGGAATATCCATCAGGTATTCGCCAGCTACACTCTCTTCAAAATCTTATATTGTCATGAAGAACATTTCTCGTTCTCAGGTCTGAGCTGTTAATCCTCCATAACATAATGCTTACATCCCAGGGCAGTGTATAGAGAACTATGTTTGAAAATTTTCAAACACAGTTGTGTTTAGTTTTGAGTTTAGGGCATCATAACTACACACAGAACATCAAATGTGGTCTCAGCAATGCCCTGCACAGATGCAGGGAAACATGCTGAAGATCATACCCGGCACCCTTTGCAAGAAACAACATCATTCAATTCACTTTCCAAATCACTTGCGACATCTTCAGAATAATGGTATATGATTTATGTACCAGGACACACAAATCCCTCTGTAGCACCAACTTCTGTGTTCCTTCTCCAGTAATATAATTTACTGCTGTTGTATCCTTTCCCCAAAAAATTAACTTCCCATACCCCACACTGTACTGTTTTATTTGCATTACCGAAAGTTTGCTCATTTTCATCCCCTGTCTACAGCCCATTGAGGATGCTCTGCCTCCACTTGACATATTATTTGATGACTGTGCTGGTGTACGAGCAACTTGAGCTCCAATTCTATCAGACCTTGATCCAAACTGGTAATCTAGTCTGTAAAAAGTTAATGACCTCACACTGATCCCTGAGGAATTCCAGCAGTTGAAGCTTTCCAAACTGAAAATAAATCATTATTTCTACTCTGCATTTCCTGTTAGCTAACCAGGTCGTGCTGTGTAGCAGCCAGGAAAGGTTGCAGGGCCTCTCCTGTGGTGTGCAGCTGGTTGTCGAGGTGTTTCTGAGCTCAGCAACACACCATTAGGGCTATTTGTTGTCAGATCATCAGGTAGAGATTGTAGTGTCAATGATTCTGATCCTAGTGCGTTCAAAAAAACAAGCACAGAATATATACTGACATTTGAGTAGGATGTTGCACGGTCAAAAATGCTGTCTTTCAGATGCAGCAATAAATCTAGTCTGCTCTCTCAGTCAGGTGCTCAATTTTCCACGGAAATGTGTTGAGGAGGAGGGTAGATTTCCTATCAGCCTGGTTAACATTTGTCCCTTTAACAACACCACAAAAAGGGTTAATCTTAATGATTCGTTTCATTTTTGGCAGTGGGTGCTGTGTGGAAAAATTACCCCAATTGATACACAATAAAATTAAAAAAAATCTTTGATGAGTGACCTTACAGACGTTTGTAAAGTCATAAGGGGCACAGATGTGTAAACAAACAAGGTCTTTTCCCCGGGGTGGGGGAGTCCAAAACGAGAGGGCATAGCTTTAAGGAGAGAGGAGAAAGATTGAACAGGGACATAAGGGGCAACATTTTCATGCAGAGGGAGGTGTGTTTATGGAATGAGCTGCCAGAGGATGTTGTGGAGGCCGGTATAATTACAACATTTAAATGGCATCAGGATGAGTATCTGTTCGGGAAAGGTTTAGCGACGTATGGACCAAATGCTGGCAACTGGGCCCAGATTTATTGAGGATATGTGGGCGGCATGGATGAGTTGGACTGAAGGGTCTGTTTGCAAGCTGTATATTGCTATGCCTCTGTGACTCCGTACCTGAGTTCTTCATTCTAAGTCCTGCGCAACTCTGGTGGGGAGAAGAATGATCTCCTATCTCATTGTAACCATGATTCTTCAAATGAAGATTTTTGCTACGTCTGTAACAGCCTTGAGGGATGGAGTGAGAGAACAACACGCAGGATGGGAACTGCATTTGGACCCTCAAACCTGCTGCTCAACTTAGAAAGATCATGGCTGATCTGTTTGTGGCTGAACACCCCTTTCCTGTCTATTCCCAATAAATATTGACTCTGCTGATCATCAAACGTCAGTTGAGGTCAGCATTAAATATCTTTAATAACTGAGTCTTCACTGTTCCCTGGGGATGAGAACACCACAGACAGCACCATATTAAAGAGAAAGATATATTCTTATTTCAGTCTTATTTGGGAGACTCCTTAAAGCGTGTTAACCTCACAGCAAGTTACCTCCTCGTTGAAGAGCACAACAAATAAGAGCAGGTGTCAGCCATTCATCCCCTCAAACCCATTCCGTATTCCGATTGACTCTGTTCAGTAAAATATTTATCAGTCTCAGCTAGTACTGCTCTCTTGGGAAAATATTCCTGATATCTTCAGACCAGACAGCATGAAAGTTGGAGCAGAATTAGCTATTTGGCCCATCAAGTCTGCTCTGCTGTTCGATTATGCTTGACATGTTTCTCAAAACAATTCTCTTGCCTTCTCACCATAACCCTCAATCTGCTTAACGTATCTATCTCTGTCTTAAAGCCATGGAAGTGTCTGAGTCTCTCTCTCATGCTTGTGTGTGTGTGTGTGTGTGTGTGTGTGTGTGTGTGTGTGTGTGTGTGTGTGTGTGTGTGTGTGTGTGTGTGTGTGTGTGTGTGTGTGTGTGTGTGTGTGTGTGTGTATTTCTGCTTTATGATAGGAGACAGAGTGGTCATGGAGGATTGTGCTTCAGGCTGGAAGCCTGTGATTAGCGGTGATCCACAGGCATCAGAGCTAGATTTACTTCTGTGTTTCTTCATTTAAACAATGATTTAGATGAAATTTATGGAAGGCATGTTTAGTAAGTTTACGGATGACACTGAGATTATTTGAAACGTAGACAGGGAAGGTTATCCAAGGTCACAAAGAGACCCTGATCAACTGGATGAATGAATAATAAAGACGTACAGTATCGGAACAAATCCTTTGGCCCAAATTGTCCATGCTGACCAGGTATCCAAAATTAATCTAGATCCATTTTCCAGTATTTGGCCTTTATTCCTCTGGACCCTTACAATTCGTACACCCATCCAGTTATCTTTAAAATGGTGTTTTCACAAGCCTCCAGCATTTCATCTGGCAGTTCATTCATTTTTTTTTTTAACTTTCCCCTCGCAGCTTAAACCTGTCCCTTCTAATGTTTGATTCCCCATACTCTGGGAAAAAGAGCCTGACTATTCACCCTATCCATGCCCTCCATGACTTTATAAACATGTATAAGGCGCACATTTTACTGCAATCAACACAAATGGCTGTGCTTTCTGTTATCCGGGTCCTGAATTCTGAAATTCAACACTGATACCACTTCCTTCTCGATCAAGTCAGAATTTCGGGAAAAAAAATTGTCCAGGCATTTTATGAAACACATCTGTGGGATTTTAATGTAGTCCTTTCGGTCCAGAGGTGGAGACACTACCACCAAACTGCAATGGACTCTGAATCTGCAACATGACTCCTCTGTATATTTGATCATCAACCTGTTCTGACAGGCTGTGACACACCTCTGTGACTGGCAGGACTTGAATCCAGAACTTCTGGTCCAGAGCTAGTGACATTGCCACAGGCTCTGGGGTGGAAATTGAATTCAGAGCTCTGGCACAGAGGTATTGGCGCTACCCATTGCACAAGAACAAAGTCATGCCCAGATTTTGGGTCACATTTTGCTGCCAGGTTTCAGTTGAGTTTGAGTTTGTCAAATTCTGGTCAACTTTACTGAATTACACGGGCAAGATTTTTCAGTGCTGAACAAATGCAAGGGATTTGCCTTAACTACAGGATTTTGAGCGCATGTGCTGTGCCATTGAGATAAACTATTCACATCTTTAATTGCTTGGCTAGCAATGACTTAAATTGCTATTATCTTTAACCTTCCCTCTGCTGACCCCTTCTCCCACCGCCAACACACCCCCATCTCCGAGACACCACCCCAAGGCCTCCTACCCTCCCTCGACCACTTCATCTCCAGCTGCCATCGAGACGAGAATTGCCTGAACCTCTACACCTCTCTCACCCACTCCAACCTCTCCCCAACAGAACATCCAGCCCTCCGCTCCTTCCAGTCCAAACCCACCCTCACTACAAAACCTGCAGACAAGGGAGGGACAGTTATTTTATGGCACACTGACCTCTACATTGCCGAGGCCAGAGCGAGCTCTCTGACACCTCCTCCTACTGCCCCCTTGATGATGACCCCACTCCCCCCTCGACCACCAAAACATCATCTACCAGACCATCCTCAATCTCATCACTTAAGGTGACCCACAGCCTCCAGCCTCATCATTCCCCACACCCGCACGGCTCATTTCTTTCTCCTTCCCAAAATCCACAAACCGTTCTGCCTGGTCGACCCATTGTCTCTACCTGCTCCTGCCCCACTGAACTTATCTCCACCTACCTCAACTCCATTTTCTCCCCCTTGGTTCGGGAACTCCCCACCTACTTCTGTGACACCACGCATGCCTTCTGCCTCCTCCAATTTTTCTGATTCCCTGGTCCCCAACACCTTCCCTTTACCGTGGATATCCAGTCCCGATACACTTGTATTCCCCATGCAGATGGCCGAAAGGCCCTCCACTTCTTCCTGTCCCACGCGCCCCACCAGTCCCCCTCCTCTAACACTCTTGTCCGCCTAGCCAAACTCGTCCTCACCCTGAACAACGTCTCCTTCAATTCCTCCCACTTCCTACAGACAAAGGGGGTGGCCATGGGTACCCGCATGGGCCCAATTAATGCCTGCCCCTTTGTACATTACGTGGAACAGTCCCTCTTCTGAAGCTACGCTGGCCCTCTCCCCCACCTCTTCCTCCGTTATATTGATGACAGTATCAGTGTTGACTTGTGCTCCCACAAGGAGCTTGAATAGACCGCCACTTCACCAACACCTTCCACCCCACCTTAAATTTACCTGGACCATCTGTGATACCTCTCTCTCCTCTCTGGACCTCTCTGTTTCCATCTCTGACATCCACTTGGAAACTGATGTCCATTTCAAGCCTATGACTCCCACAGCTCCCTATAATACATTTCCTCTCACCCACGGCCTTGAAAAAAATCCTTCCCCTCATACCACTTCCTCTGCCTCCACCACATCTGCTCCGGAGATGACGCATTCCACTCCCAGACATCCCAGATGTCTTCGGTTTTCAAGGGCCACAACTTGCCCTCCACAGTGGTTGAAAGCCCCGTTGACCAGATCTCCCGTGTTTCCCACAATTCATCCCTCACACGCCCTCCCTGAAATAACAACAAAAAAAAATCCCTCTTCTCCTCACGCACCATTCCTCAAACCTCTGGATCCAATGCATCATCCTCCAGCACTTAGACCGCCTGCAATCGGACCCCGCTACCAATGACATTTTTCCCTCCCCACCCTTATCTGCTTCCCTGAGGGATCACTCTCTCCGTGACTCCCTTGTCTGCTCCACACTCCTCTCCAACCCCACCATCCCCGGCACTTTCACCTGCAACCGCAGGAAGAGCTACACCTGTCCCTACACCTTCTCACTCACCCCCATTCCAGACCCCAAGGGAACCTTCCACATCAAACAGATGTTTACCTGCACATCTGCTAATGTGGTATTTTTCATCCGCTGTTCCTGATGTTGCGTCTGTACATCGGGGAAACCAAGTGGGGTCTCAGAGACCGCTTTGTGGAACACCTACACTCGGATCGCAACAAACGACTGCACCTCCCAGTCATGAACCACTTCACCTCCCCCTCCCACTCCTTGGATGACATGTCCATCCTGGGCCTCCTCCACTGCCACATTGATGCCACCTGAAGGCTGCTGTAACAGCACCTCATGTTTCCCTTGGTAACTCTGCAGCCAATGGTATCAATGTGGGCTTCAGAAGCCTCAAAATCTCCCATCCCCCAACTGAATCCTAAACCGGCCCATCCTGTCCCCGCCTCCTTAACCTGTCCTTCCTTTCTCCCACCTATCCACTCCTCCCACCTCAACTCCCACCCTCACCAACAAGCTACCAGCCTGACACCTGTCTCCTTGAACTCCTCTCTCTCTCTCCCTCTGTGTCTCTCTCCCTCTATTTATTTCAGAATCCCTTTTCCCTAACCGATTTCTGAAGAAGTTCCCAGGCCTGAAATGTCAGCTTTCCTGCTCCTCTGTTGCTGCTTGACCTGCTGTGTCCATCCAGCTTGCTACCTTGTTATCACAGGTTATCCCGCCTCGGCAGTTCCTAAGATTTCTGTAGACTGCAATGTTAATGAAAGAAATTCTGCAGTCATATTCTGCACTATGAAGAATCTCGATTAGACATTACTGAACACCAGACACGACAGAAGAGCATAATCTCCAACACCAAAAGATCATATTGCAGATCACTATTTCCCACCTCTAGGGTGTGACTGCCCTCATCCTAAAAGCATTAAATGTTACAAGGCAGCAAAGTATATTCTAGAAGCAAAACCAAATCTGCTGAAAAAGCTCAGCTGGTCTGGCAGCATCTGCGAAGGCAAAAATAAAGTTTCTGTTTGGTGTCTAGTGACCCTTCCTCAGAAGTGATGGAGGCTGGGAAAATGTCAGTTTATATGCTGAAAATAGGGAGGTGGGCGGTGGGGTTGTCGGGGAGTAGGGAGAAAATGTCAGGAAAGAGCCCAAAGAGAGGGAAAGACAGTTGGACAGACAAAGGAGTTAATAACGATCAGGCTGGGAGCGTGAGTAGTTGCTAATAGGGACTGTTAGTGACTAACAACAGGGAGTGTGTAATGGCAGGGTATGTGATAACAAGGCCCGGTGTGTGTGGTGGGGGCTGGGGCATGAGAGAGTTTAGGCCCTAAAATTATTGAACTCATTATTGAGTCCGGAGGGCTGTAGGGTCCCCAAGCGAGAATGAGGTGTTGTTCCTCCAGTTTGTATTGGGCTTCGCTGGAACACTGTCGCAAGCCAGAGACAGTGATGTTGACCAGGACACAGGGTGATGCGATAAGGTGGCAGGCAACAGGTAGTTCAGAGTCTTTTTTTGCGGGGCAGAACATAGATGTTCTACAAAGTGGTCACCAAGTCTACGCATCATTTCCCCAGTGTAGAGGAAACCACATTGTGAACAGCGAATGCAGTCGACCAGTTTCTGGGAAGTGCAGGTGAAGTGTTGCTTCACCTGGAAGGTATGTTTATGCCCTTGGATACTGGGGAGGGAGGAGGTAAATGGGCAGGTGTTTCAACTTGTCCATTACAGGGGAAGGTGCCGTAGGGCTGTGGGGAGGTTGGGGGTGAAGGAATTGTGGACCACGCTGTCCTGGAGGTAATGGTACCTGCGGAAGAGAGACAAGGGAGGGGAATATGTGTCTGGTGGTGGCATCTCTCTGAAAGTGATGGAACTGGCATCTGATGATCGTCTGGATGTGGATGCTTGGTGGGATGGTTGGTGAGGATATAGGGGAACCTATCGCTGTTGGGAGTAAAGAGAAAGAGTGAGGTAGAAATGTGGGAAATTGGTCAGACCTGGTTGAGGGTCCTGTCGACAACGGAGCTGGGGAATCCTCAGTTGTGGAAGAAGGTGGACATGTCAGAGGGTCCCTTGTCAAAGTTGACCTCACCTGAACATATGCGATGGACAGAGGAACTGAGAGAATGGGATGGAGTCTTCACAGGAAGTGGGATGTGAGGATGTACAGTCCAGGTAGCGGTGGCAGTCTGTGGGTTTGTAATAGATATTAGTGGCCAGTCTATCCCCAGAAATGGAAACGGAAATGTTGAAGAATGGAAGGGAGGGGTCAGAGATTGACCAGGTGAAAGTGAGGGTAGGGGTGGAAACTGGAAGCAAAATATTTGAAGTTTTCTAATTCCAGACGAGAGAGAGAAGCAGTACCAATGATATCATGGATGCCTTGCAGAAAGAGTTGTGAGTGGGGGGGCTAGAAGAGGGCTGGGAAAAGGGATGTTTGATGTCTTCATGAAGAGACAGGATTTACTGAGATACAGACTACTAGACTAGATGGGATTGAGGTTCACATGGAAGAGGTATTAGAAATCCTGCAGAAGGTAAAGATAAATAAGGCCCCTGGGCCGGATGGTATTTATCCTCGGATCCTCTGGGAAGCCAGCGAGGAGATTGCCGAGCCTTTGACATTGATCTTTACCTCGTCATTGTCTACAGGAATAGTGCCAGATGACTGGAGGATAGCAAATGTGGTTCCCCTGTTCAAGAAGGGGATTAGAGACAACCCGCGTAATTATTGACCAGTGAGCCTTACCTCAATTGTTGGTAAAGTGTTGGAAAAGGTTATAAGGAATAGGATTTAAAATCATCTAGAAAAGAATAAATTGATTAGGGATAATCAGCACGGTTTTGTGAAGGGAAGGTCGTGCCTCACAAACCTGATTGAGTTATTTGAGAAGGTGACCATACAGGTAGATGAGAGTAAGCCGGTTGACGTGGTGTATATGGATTTCAGCAAGGCGTTCGATGAGGTTCCCCACAATACGCTATTGTACAAAATGCGGAGGAATGGAATTGTGGGAGAGAGAGCAGTTTGGATCAGAAATTGGCTTGCTGAAAGAAGACAGAGGGTGGTAGTTGATGGGAAATGTTCATCCTGGAGACCAGTTACTAGTGGTGTACCGCAAGGGTCGGTGTTGGGTCCACTGCTGTTGGTCATTTTTATAAATGACGTGGATGAGGGCGTAGAAGGATGAGTTAGTAAATTTGCAGAAAACACTACAGTCAGTGGAGTTGTGGATAGTGACGAAGGATGCTGTAGGTTGCAGAGAGACATAGGTAAGCTGCAGAGCTGGGCTGAGAGGTGGCAAATGGAGTTTAATGCAGACAAGTGTGAGGTGATGCACTTTGGTAGGAGTAACCAGAAGGCAAAGTACTGGGCTAATGGTAAGATTTTTAGCCGTGCAGATGAGCAGAGAGATCTTGGTGTCCATGTACACAGATCCTTGGAAATTGCCACCCAGGTTGACAGGGCTGTTAAGAAGGCATGCAGTGTTTTAGCCTTTATTAATCGAGGGAACGAGTTCTGGAACCAAGAGGTTATGGTGAAGCTGTACAAAACTCTGGTGCGGCCGCACTTGGAGTATTGTGTACAGTTCTGGCCACCACATTATAAGAAGGACGTGGAAGCTTTAGAAAGGGTGCAGAGGAGATTTACTAGGATGTTGCCTGGTATGGAGGGCAGGTCTTACGAGTAAAGGCTGAGAGACATGAGGCTGTTTTCATTAGAGAGAAGAAGGTTGAGAGATGACTTAATTTAAACATATAAAATAATCAGAAGGTTAGATAGGGTGGATAGGGAGATCCTTTTTTCCTCGGATGGTGACGGCGAGCACGAGGGGGCATAACTTTAAATTGAGGGGTGAAAGATATCGGACGGATGTCAGAGGTAGTTTCTTTACTCAGAGAGTAATAAGGGAATGGAATGCTTTGCCTGAAACAGTAGTGGATTCGCCAACTTTAAGCACATATGAGTCGTCATTGAACAAGCATATGGACGTACATGGAATAGTGTAGGTTAGATGGACTTGAGATCGGTATGACAGGTCAGCACATCATCGAGGGCTGAAGGGCCTGTACTGTGCTGTAATGTTCTATGTTCTATAACAAGGACCCATCCAGTTACTCACAGCAACCCCTCTTTCCTGAAGAAAATGACTCTCCTCACCACCGGCTCATCTGCAATCGACCATCAAACCACACACCCCAAGCCGTCGCCCCCAGTCCTGCAAACCAAGCTCAGGGCCTTTGGGAAAACATAGGCTGGAGACGGTAGACCTTCTAGAGGTGGGAGGGTCTTTCAAAGCATGTCATAGTTGTGTGGGGCTGTGGGAATATCACTCACTGGGCTGTGGTGTTCCAGATTGTGTACAATTTGCATAAATGTGAGACATTATTTTTGGTAAAACAAACAAGGCAGGACTTATACAATTTAAATTTGGACCGTTGGTAGTTTTGCAGAACAGAGGCGAGGCCATCAGGTATAATTCTTTGAAGTCTGCGTCACATATAGACAGGGTGGTTAAGAAGGTATTGAGTTCGTTACCTTCATCGCTCAGAACTTTGAGTTTGGGAGTTGGGATGTCATTTTCATGTTGTACAGGATGTAGGTGAGGCTTCCTCTGACGTACTGTGTCCAGTTCTGATTGCACTGTTATGGGAAGGATAATATTAATCTGGAGAGGGATCAGCAGAGATTTACCGTGATGTCGCTGGGAATGGACGGTTTGAGTAATAAGGAGAGGCTGGATAGGCTGGAACTTTTCTCACTTGAGTATAGGAGGTTGAGGGGTGACCTGATTGAGGCTTTTAAATCATGAGGGGTACAGATAAATTGAATGTCAGTTATCTTTTCTTGGGGTTGGAGGATTTCAAGACGATGGCGATATTTCAAATTTCGAGGAACAAACATTTTAAAAGACACGAGGCAATTATTTTACAAAGAGTTGCTCGTGTATGGAATAACCGTCCAGACAAAATGGTGGAATTGGGTATAGTTACAACGTTTAAAAGACATTTAGATAAGCACACGAAGAAGAAATCAGTTTGGACGGCGTTGTGAGCTGCTGACCTCCCAGGCCCTCTCTGAAGAAATCTCTGATGGTTCCCATCCTCTGCTGCTGCCTGGGCAGTGGCGTGTAGAGACCAGCAGAGGGTGGCATTGCTTCGCACCAAACAGCACAGAGACTGTCAGAGATAAGGAAATGTGAAGCTGGATGAACACAGCAGGCCAAACAGTTTCTCAGGAGCACAAAAGCTGATGTTTCAGCCCGAGATCCTTCATCAGAGAGGGGGATGGGGAGAGGGTTCTGAAATAAATAGGGAGAGAGGTGGAGGTGGACCGAAGATGGACTGAGGAGAAGATAGGTGGAGAGGAGAGTATAGGTGGGGAGGGGATAGGTCAGTCCAGGTAGGACAGACAGGTCAAGGAGGCGGGATGAGGTTAGTAGGTGAGAATTGGAGGTGCGGCTTGGGGTGGGAGGAGGGGATAAGTGAGAGGAAGAACAGGTTAGGGATGCGGAGACGAGCTGGGCTGGTTTTTGGATACTGTCGAGGGAGGGGATGAGCTGGGCTGGATTTTGGATGCAGTGAGGGGAGGGGGTGAACTGGGCTGGTTTTGGGGTGCAGTGGGAAAGGGGAGATTTTGAAGCTTGTGAAGTCCACATTGATACCATTGGGCTGCAGGGTTCCCAAGCGGAATATGAGTTGCTCTTCCTGCAACCTTCGAGTGGCATCATTGTGGCACTGCAGGAGGCCCATAATGGACATGTCGTCTCAGGAATGGGAGGGCGAGTTAAAATGGTTCGCGACTGGGAGGGGCAGTTGTTTATTGCGAACCGAGCAGAGTTGTTCTGCAAAGCAGTCCCCAAGCCTCTGCTTGGTTTCCCAGACACACAGACACACTCACACACAAATACACTGATACTTACACAAACAAGGGGAGCCTATCAGAATTTCTCTGGCTCTGTGGTTTGTTAATAACTGCATTCATTCCATCCGGTGTGTGTCAGGATTTCATTTATTCCATGGACAGCATTTCATTATTTGAGTCACTCCATGCGGGTACATCAGTATTTGCTCACTGCAGTGAGTGTGACAATATTTCAAGTGTTCCATGGGGACTGTGACTCTGTGAGATTTTCAATACTTGATTATTGAAGATATGAGGACAAGTTGGGAAACGAGTAAATTTCACAGGTTAGTTTCAGTATCTGAGATGTCTGAAGGAGGAGGTGTAGGAGGGAGACTCCATGATCCCTTCCGGGGATCTGGTGGAGACGATGTGTTGTGAGCCCACCGTCCTGCCCACCGAGACCATGGGGATTCCATTTGCACCGGCTGATATAAAAGGGAGATTGCATCGGGGCACGGTTTCATAGCTGTGCCAGGTGGAAATGGAACTGACAGTGGGTTTAAATTGTGAATTACCCTTCACTGAACATTGCTCCTTACTCGGTCGGTGGGATATGGATATTTTGGAATCTCCACACGGGTCGTCCTGGTTCTCCCCGGCTCATTCCAGGGCCTTCTCCATGCGGCGGGGGAAGGTGGGTGAGGGAACTGATGTGGGGAACACCACCGCCATGCGTGGCCCTTTCTGTCCTATTCCAGGCTGTTTCTCCTAGAATGGGGGAAAGGGAGAGAAGGTATGAAGGTGAATGTGCATTGCCCTGCTGTTAGTGAGGCTGTTGGTGAACTAGAAGGGATGAGGTATCCGGATTGAATTCGTCAACAGTGTTGGATCCATGCAGTGTTTTCAGTGCAGGGGAGTAGCAGAGGTGTGAGAGTGAGAGAGACAGAGAGAGAGAGAGACAGAGACAGAGAGACAGACAGAGTGGAGGGAGAGATGGAGCAGAGAGAATACGGTGATACTTATCTTGATAGAGCGGGGAAGGTTACTGATGCTTGTCCTGTTGTGCTGGACATTTCTTCAGACTGCAGGTACTGCACTGAGCTTGGTGGTGAGCTGAAGCCATGCTCAGTGAGTCTGGTGGTGTGGTTTCCTCTGCTAAAAGAATGGTCCTCCTTTGTACTAGCCCACCCACCAGGACCTCCGGGTCCCTTTCAATCTTGGTGCAATTGCCCCTTATCTGCCGGGCTCGGGGAAAACCATGCAGGCTGGCTCCAAACTGAGAAAGGTCAAATGTGTGCCCATTGGCCTTTTAAAGATGGCAGCTGTGCCAGGGATCATGGAATATCTGGGCCATCCAAGCGATGGGATTTATTACCAGCCATGATGAGTGGGAGAATCAGGCTGGCATTAAATGAGAAGAATGGCATGTGCTGGGGTTGGTAGTGAGGGGAGTTTGAATAGATAGCATCAGGAAACTAGCTCGGCCTCATGCAGACTACCAATCTGTCACACTCAATTAAACTGTCACTGAGACAAATTATTGTTAGATTCATCCCAATGAGTCAAAGACTGACTCCAGTTAGCTCTGTTCTCTCCTCCACAGATGCTGCCAGACCTGCTGAGCTTTTCCAGCAACTTTGTTTTTGTTTTGAGTCAAAGACTGTGCTCACCACACTCTCAGTCACAAATGTAGAACAAATGCTCATCCGAACTCACGGCAATATCCTATTCACACATCATTTCTGAAAAACTGACCCATGTTGCAAGATGCTATCAAAATGTCAACATGTCAGCATTCTAAAACTTCCATGACACGGTCTCTCCATCTCCCCCTCTCTTTCTATATCTTCAAACAATCTTATTTGTTCCTATTTAAGCTGATTCCCCACCATCTCTCCCTGGCAGTGATTTTCACACCCATGGCACCCCTTGTCACGGCACGTTGGAGATATGGAGCTGGAAATGGATGGGACCCCCACATCCTGTCACTTCCAGCATGGGCTGCAACTTTCCCCAGGCTGGGCAGCGATTTAACACAGCATTACCGAGCACTTCACTGGTGTGGGCTGTACAGATCTACACGCTGGGAGGGTAACTGCTCCGGGTTTACAGATCAGTTCAATGGTGTTCACTTCACAGCCCCCCATGCTGGAGAGATACCTGGTCCGGGTTTATAGATCAATGCACTGGTGTGGTCTGTACAGCTCACTGTGCTGGACTGATATCTGTTTGGCTGGTGAGGCCTGCACAGTGTCCCACTCTGGACAGATTGCCTGGTTGTATTGAGCAGGACACTAGCCTGGCCTGCACAGTTCTCCATTCTGAACAGATATTCCATTTGGGTTTATGGTGTCTGGGCTGGTTGTGTGAGGTGGATTAAGAATGTGAGATAAATGAGCACTTCAGCTGATCTGGCAATGCCTTTAATTTGTGTTTGCCAGTTGTGTTGAGTTTGGGGAGAGATTTCCACCGTGAGGCTGAGTGGGTCTCACCCAAACGGATGGACAGAAGGCCCTCAGTGATGTGGATCTTTATGACTCCATCACATTCTGTCGCCAACATTCCCCAGAACATTCTGTAACTGAAATTATTTGTGAACTTATGGATGACAGTTAATTAAACGCAAGATAAGATCCCGAGGGAAAGGATGCTGCTCCAGGGAGAAGGAGACACTGTTTCAAAATCCCCTCAGGCAGGCAAAGGGGTGAACATAATTTCCCTGTGTTCATGTTTCTTCACAACAGAAAATTGACTACAATTTAGACAAAAAGACAGATATTTCCAAACTCTGTTTGTTTTCAGGGAGGTGGGAGAGAATCCTTCAGGATGGCAACATCTTCACCCTCCTTGTTAGGAATTGTAAAGAAGTGATCTGTGCCTGCTCTCGAGAGATTGAGACATTGGGACTGTTGCAGAAACCATCTGTTCATATGGATGTGTGTCTGTGTCTTTAGGGAGAGAGAGTTTCTTGTATCATATGTCACGTCTTTGCAAAAGAAAATGAGACATTGCTATTTGCTATTTCAGCTTCATTTTTTTCAATAAATCAGTGATACATTTGAAAATGCCACTGGGTCCTCAATCAAACTGGTAACTTTGCCTCCAGGCTGATGTATAATTTATTTGTTTTCCTTCCTCACAGTTAACGTAGTGATGATCTACGCCCTGCTTTATAAAGATTTTGGATTGTCACCATGTGTCAGGCGTTACCTGGGGGTCATGGCAGTAGCGGATCTACTGGTCATTGTCCTCGACCTGATATTGAGACAGATTCCCATTGTTTATCGGGAACAGTTTTATTTCCTGTTCTCCATCCCCGTGTGTAATATCCACGCCGTCCTGCTTTATGCAGCCACTGACTGTTCTGTCTGGTTCACCGTCGCTTTCACCTTTAATCGATTTGTGGACATTTGTTGCCAGAAGTTGAAAAGTAAATATTGCAGTGAGAAAACGGCACTTGTTGTTCTGGGAACAGTGACTGTGCTGAGTTGTTTAAAGAACACTTTTTGGTATTTTATGCTCACAGCTCGCTGTTGGGTGGTGAACCAACCCTGGTTTTGTGAGGGAACAATCGTTGTTGCATACTCCCGTGCCTGGGCCACAGTCGAATTCCTCCACCACATTCGAACCCCGGCTCTCCCATTTCTCCTGATTTTGCTGCTCAATATTTTCACAGTCAGACACATTTTAGTGACCAGCAGATCCCGCAGGCGACTCCGGGCTCACACCAATGGGGACGGTCAGTGTCACACAGAAATGCAAAATCGAAGAAAATCCATCATTTTACTGTTTGTGATCTCAGCCAATTTCATTCTGTTGTGGTCGACATTAATGCTGTTTTCTATTTGGTATCGGATATGGATTATTGGGTATCAGTCTGAGTATCTCGACAAATTTGTGCAGGAATTGGGCTTCATGCTGCAGCTCCTCAGTTGCTGCACAAACACCGCGATTTATGCCGTGACCCAGACTAAGTTCAGGCAGCAGCTGAAGAATGTGCTGAAATACCCCTTTACCCAAATTCATCAATCAATCAAATTCACTCATTAATCAATCCATCCAGGATTTTCTCATTTCAGTTCAATGTTTCAGCAATGAAGCAGCTGGTCACGAATGCAACGGACTAAGGGTGAAGCAGCTTTCTCCAACCTTATTCCCCACAGGGTTACAGGAACACATTTCAATATTACAACTCAGGCGGCAGCGACAAAACACGCCATTCCATTGACTGCATCTATCACTTCAATTTGTAGATAATAAAAATGTTCATGAAAAAGTGTCAATTAGCAGACTGAACTATATTGTTGGTTGTCTTTGTGTTGGAGAAGTTCAGCTGGAGAGAGACAGACTTGGCCCCAAGTCCTCGGCCTCAGGGAAGGGAAAGACACCGAGGCTGAGCTGAAGAGTTTTGTTTTAATTACTCTGTTCTTGCATTCACCGCTTGGTAACTCACACTGACCCAGCCTTGGCAGAATCCATCTCTCTCGCTCTTTCCCTCTCCCTCCACATCTCCCTCTCACTCTCATAATGTCCCTCCATCTCATTCATCCTCCATTGTTTGTGTTTTTTTTTTCAATGCCCTTCCCTCCACCGTTCTCCTTCTAATTCCTGCAGATTCTCTACCTGCCAACCTACCTGTGTCCCACTTGCCTCACACCCTGCATTTCTTCCCTTGCCATGATAACAGAGTATATTTTGGTTCACAGGCCATTGAAAGGGCAACAGATTGGCTTGAGGTCAAAAGAACATTGCGGGAACAGAGTGGGGATGTGTTCAAAGCTACTGCGAGAAGAAAAAAAATGAAGATAGAATCATTGGCTATTGCTAGGGGACAGTGCAAATAGGTTCACAGGCCGTTGCGTAGGGAACAGAGTGGGGATGGATTCACAAAGCATTGCTCGGCGAACATGTGATAGTTCATCTGCCATCACTTGGAGAAGAGGGTGGCAATGGTTTGACAGACCATTGCACGTAAAAAGAAGAGGAGATAGGTTCAAAGCTATTGTTAGGAGAAAAACATGGGGATGTGTTCATAGGCAATTGCTTGGGCAAGGGCAGAGAAGGGTTCACTGGCCGTTTCTGTGTGAACAGACTGGGAATTCGTGGAAAAGGCTGTTCCTAGGACAACAGAATTTGGATGCATTCACTGACTGTTGTTCATGGGTGGAGACTTTGGATGCTTTCATCGGCAGTTGCTGGGAAAACAATTTGGGAATAGCTTTACATGACATTGCTAGGTGAGCTGACAGGTGACGTGTTAATAGCCTATTGCTCTGAGCTCAGAACAGGGGATAGGTTCCAAGCCATTGCGAGGAGGATAGATTTGGGATAGCTCCATAGGCCTTTTCCAGGGTGGGGAATTGGTATAGGTTCACAGGTGGTTTCCAGGGGAACAGCGTGGGTATGGTTTCTCAGGCCATTGCTTGGTGTGCTGAGTGGGGATTGGTTCATAGGCAGTTGTTGGGACGTAGATTGGAGATGGGCTAACAGGAGTAGCAAGGAGAACTGAGTGGGGATGGGTTCATAGGCAGTTGTTGGGAGGTAGATTGGAGATGGGCTAACAGGAGTAGCAAGGAGAACTGAGTGGGGATGGGTTCATAGGCCATTGCAAAGAGATTAGAATACGGATAGGTTCACAGGCTTTTGCATGAGAACAGAGTTGGGGTGGGATCACAGGCCATTGCTGCGTGCATAGGGTGGGCATAGGTTCACAGTCTATTGCAAGGGAAACACAGTGGCCCTGGCTTCACAGACTATGGAATGGGGAATGAAGCACAAGAAATTGATTCACAGCTAGTTGCTTGGGATAGCGTGGTGATAGGTTCACGGGTCATTGTTGTGGCAACAGTGTAGGGATGAAGTCACAGGTCGTTGTTAGGGAACAGTGTGGGGGCAATATTGTAGGCCGTTGCTAGGAGAACAGATTTGAGATGGGTTCTCAGCCCGTTGCGTGGGGAACACAGTGCAAATGTGTTCACAAGCCGTTGTTGGGGATCAGATTCAGAATGGTTTCACAGGCAGTTTCTAGGCGTTCATAGTGGAGATGAATTCACAGGCCATCGCTCTGAAAACAGAGTTGGGATATGTTCAAAACCACTGCAAGGTGAACAGAGCGGGGAAGAGTTTACAAGGCAATGCGAGGGGAACAGAGTAGGGATTAATCATAGGCCACTGATTGGCGAGCAGGAGGGTGATGGGTAAATCGGCTAATGCTCTGGGAACAAGTGCTGCTGATTTCGCTGCCCGATACAAATTGAGAATGGGAGTCACAGACTGTTATTGAAGGAACAGAATGAGGACGGGTTCACATGCTGATATTAGGAGAATAAAGTGGGGATATGTTCACATGTCGTTGCTAGGGGAACAGTTGTGGATGGTTTCACAGGCTGGCACTGGGAGAAGAGAGTGGCAATAAGCTAACAGGCAATTTCTCGGATAAAAGAGAGGGGATGAGTTCACAGGCCCTTGCTTGGTGAAGACTATAGATGCTTTCACAGCCTGTTGGCTGGGGAGCAAATTGGAAATGGGGCCACAGGTGGTTGCTGGGGCACAACAGCGGGGACGGGTTCATAGGCTCCTGCTCGGACATCAGAGTAAGGATGTTTTCCCAAGCTATTGCCAGAGGAACAGAGTGGGGATGGGTACAAAGAATTGCTCAGAGAAGAGAGGAGATAGTTTCAAAACCATTGTTAGGACAACTGAGCGGGGACGCATCTAAAGCTCATTCCTCGGGGTACAGAGTGGGGAAGTGGTCACAGGCCATTGCTATGTGAACAGAAGTGTGATGGATTAGCAGGCTGTTGCTCAGAGATCAAAGATATTACGGGGCAAACAGAGTTTGGATGGGTTCAAAGGCCATTGCGAGGAGTGCTAAATGGAGATTGGTTCACAGGATGTTACTTGGAGAACAGATTGTGGATGGGTACCAAGGACATTGCTCAGAGAACGATTAGGAATGTGTTGACATGCCGTTGCAAAGGAACTAAATGGGGAAGGGATTGCAGGCGCCTAGTCGGGAAAAAAAAAGAGCGGGGATGGCTTCCCAGGCTGCTGCTAGTGGAACAGAGTTGGAATCTTTTCACAACCGTTGCTCTGGGAACTGTGTGAGGGTGGGTTCATGGCCACTGCTAAGCAAACAGATTGGCGATGGGTTCACAGGCCATTTCTTGGGGTACAGAGTGGGCGTGGGTTCACAGTTTGCTGGTCAGCTGTGCCGATTGAGGGTGCATTCATAGGCCCTTGCTACGAGTACGAATTGGGATTGCTTGACAGGGCATTGTTGGTGGAAGAGAGTGGAAGTGGTTTCATATGATGTTGCTTGGAGACAGTGTTGGATATGTTCATAGGCTGTGTCTAGGCCGACAGATGGGTGCTGGTTTCAATATGCCGTTGCAAGCAGATCAGAATAGGGATGCTTCCACAGTCTGTTGCAGGGAAACAGTGAGGATGAGTTCAAAACAGTTGCTGGGAGAACAGAGTTTGGGTGGGATCACAGGCCATTGCTAGGGGAACAGATTAGGCATAGGTCCACAAGCCGTTGCACAGGGAAAAGTGCAGGAATGGGTTCACAACAGTTGTTTCAGGAAGATTAGTGATGGGTTCACAGGCCATTGCTGTGGGGACAGTTTTGGGATGAATTCATAGGCCATCGGCATGGGAACAATGTTGGGATTAATTCATCAGCCATTGACAGGGGAAAAGTGTGGGGATGGATTCATAGGCCATTGCTGGGGGAACAGTATGGGGTTGGATTCTCAGTCTAAAACAAGGGCAACAGAGTGATGATGTTTTCACAGGCCATTGTTGGGAAACAGAGTCGCAATGGGTCCACAGACATTTTCTTGGGGAGCATCGTGGGGATGAATGTATCAGCCATCGCTATGGAAGAAAAGAATGAGAATGGTTTCAAAAGGCCTGTGTGAGAAGATCAGAGTGGAGATGAGTTTGCAGGCCGTTTTCAGGTGAATACAGTGTTCACAATAGAGTGGGGATGGGCTCACAACCCCTTGACAGATTGGAGTGGTGTTGAGTTGACGGACCATTGCTAGTGGAACAGAATGATGATGGTTTCATGGTCTCAGGCTGGGAGAACAAATTGGGGATGCGTTCACAGGCCATTGCTGAGGGAACAGAATGCAGATGGGTTCACAGGCTCTCGCTCGAGAATATAGGGGAAGGGAACATAGATTGTTGTTGGGGATCAGAGTGGGGATGAGGTCACAACCCCTTGTTAGGGCATAAGAGTGGGATTGGGATCACAGGCTGTTTCCATGGAACAGAGTAGAACAGGTTCACAGGCCTTTGCTATGAAATCAGAATAGGGACAGTAGCATAACTACACTGCAAGCAGACCAGCATGTGAGTAGGTTCACAGCCCTCTGCTACCAGAAAACAAAAAGGGAGTGCACTCACAGGCACTTGTCAGGGGAAGAGACCGGGGTGCGTTCACAGGCTGTTTTTCAGACAACAGGTGTGGATAGGCTCTGACAATCAGTGAGAAGAGAACAGAATAGGAACGAGTACATAAGCCGTTGCTAAGGGAACAAAGTGGAGATGGGCTCACAGACCCTTATCAAATTGGAGCAGTGTAGAGTTGACTGTACATTTCCGTGGGAGCACAATAGAGAATGGTTCACAGGCCACTGCTGGGACAACAAAATGGGGATAGGTTCATAGGTCATTGCTGGGGGGAGTGAATTGGGATGGGTTCACGGGCCATTGCTATGGGGACAGAGTTTATATGAGTTATGGCGCCTTGCTAAGCGAAACAGATTAAGAATACGTTCAGAAGTCTTCGCTAAGAGATGAAAAGGGAATGGGTTCACAAACTGTTGTGAGGGGATCAGAGTAGGAATGGGTTCACAGGCCATTGATAGGCATAAAGATTGGGTATGAGTTCACAAGCTGTTGTTCGAACAAAATAGGATGGGTTCAAAAAGCATTGCTCGGGGCAGAGAATGGGGATGGTGTCAGACTTTGTTGTGAAGCAAGCAGACAGATGATGGGTTAACAGGCTGTTGCTCATAGATCAGAATAGGAATGGGTTTTCTGGCCATGGCTATGGTAACAGAGTGGGGATGTCTTCACAGGGCCTTGCTAGGAGAACAGATTAAGAATGGCTGACAGGCCATTGCTAAGGGAACAAAATGGGGAAGGGTTCACAGGCCAGTACGAGGAGAAAAGACTCTGGATTGATTTACAACCGTTGCTGGGGAAAGAGTGTGACATGGTAATGGGATTAGTTTCACAGGCCATTGCCAGGGGATCACAGTGTTTGTGGATTTACAGGCGGTTTCTGGAACAACAGAGTGGAGATGAGTTCATGGGTCATTGCTTGGGATAAAGAGTGGGGATGTGATCTCACTATTCCTCGGAGAATGGAATGGGGCAGAGTTCACAGACTGTTATGAGCAGTAAAGGGCACAGCCTCAAAATAAAGTGAAGCAGATGTGGGGCTGAGGCCAGGAGGAATATCTTTACCCAAAGATTTGTGAATCTGTGGAATCCCCTGCCCAGTGAAGTGGTTGAAGCTGCCTCACTTAATATTTTTTTAAGGCAAGGCTAGATAAAGTTTTGTAACGTAAAGAAATTAAGCGTTATGGAGAGTGGGCAGGGAAGTGGAGCTGAACCTCAAAGATCAGCCATGATCTTATTACTTGGTGAAGCAGGCTTGTGGGGCCAGAAGGCCCACTCTTGCTCCTAGTTCTTATGTTCTTATGTCCTAGTACAGTCTGGTAAGGGATTCACAGGATGTTGCTAGGAGAAGAGAGTGGGATTGGGATCATTGGCCATTGCTGGGCAAGCAGATGGTTTAACACTTGTTGCTTGGATATCAGAATAGTCTTGGGTTCAAAGGCTATTGCCCGGAGAACAAAGTGGGGAGGGGTTCACACGCCAATGCTAGTGGAAGAGTGTGGGGATGAGTTCATATCCCTTGATAGGCGAAATGATTGGTGATTGGTTCACAGGACTTTACTTGGGTAATTTTGTGGGAATAGGTTTACAAGTCTTGCGAAGAGAATGAAATATGTTGGGCTCACAGGACAGGGTTCACTTGTAGAACAGAGTGGTTATGGGTTCGTAATCCATTATAAGGCAACGCAGTGTGGATGGGTTCACAGGGCTTGGCTGGTGGGCAAACAGAATGGGGATGGTTTCACAGGACTTTGCAATGAGAACCATTGAAGAAAACCTCACAGGCCATTTTTTTTAGGGAAACAGCGTAAAGACGGGTTCACTGACCATTGTTCGGGGAACCGAGTGTGCAAGCGTTTGCAGGCCATTGATATGGGTACATAGTTTGAACATATTCAGAGGTCATTGCTATGGGCACAGAATGGAGGTAGATTCACAGGCCTTTGATTGGAGAACAGTTTGGGGGTGGGTTCTCGGGCCATTGCTGCAGGAATAGAGTGGGGATGGGTTCACAGGCTGTTGCTATGGGAACAGAATAGAAATGGGTTCACACGACATAGCTAGGGAAACTGAGTTGTGATGGAGTCATGCTCGGGGAATAGATTGGGAATACGTTCAAAAACCTGTGTTAGGAGAACAGAGTGGGGATGGGTTCACAGCACATTTCAAGGAGAACAGAGTAAGGATGTGTTCACAGACCATAGCTCGGGGAACTGAGTAGGGAAGGATTCAAAGGTCATTGCTCGGGCAATATTTTGGGGACAGATTTACAGGCCATTGCTCGGAGAACATAGTGGAGAGAGGTTCACAGGTTGTTATAGGGGATCAGGCCGTTGTGATGGCAACAGTGTAGGGATAAGTTCACGGGTCATAGCGTGGAGTAACAGTGTGACTTAGTGCCACCAGGTTTTGTAATCATTGGTTCGAAAACTTTTTCTTATTTGTGTACATTGCCGAGATGCAGTGTATATCTCTCTGTTCGCCTCCCATTCGCATGTCATTCAAGAAATGTCTTAAGCATTGTTAACGTGCCTGCTTGCACCACCTTCACTGGTGGTGTATTCCAGGCACACACCACCCTCTGGGTGATGCATTTTCTTGCACTTCTCCCCTAAATTTTGCCCCTCTCAACTTGAAGCTGTGCCCTTTTGTAATTGACATTTCCAAAATATCTATGTCTCTCAAATTTGTAGGCTGTATCCAATGTGAATCATATTTCACCAAGTTAATTTTCATCTGCCAACATTTTAAATATAAAACGATAGAGAGAGCAAAGTCGATGATGTGATGGGATGTGGCGAGCATTGCAACCTGAAGGTACAGGGTGTAGCAATGTTATAAAGCCCAGTCAGAAAGCTGCCCTCCTTCAGGGTTAAAACCTCACTGGCTCTGGGAACGTGGGCTGAGCGTGGAATGGGGATTTTAGTATCTCACTGAATGTCCAGAAGAGGACAGTTGGTGTTAGTAGATGGAAAGTTTTCACCCTGGAACTCAGTGACTCATGGTGTTCTGCAGGGATCTGTTCTGGGACCTCTGTTCTTTGTGATCTTTATAGATGACTTGAGTAAGGAAATGGAAGTGTGGGGTAGTAGGTTTGCTGATTACACGAAGGTTGGTGGAGTTGTCGACAGTTTGGGGAGTTTTGTAGGTTGCAATAGGCCATTAACAGGACGCAGAGCTGGCCAAGGACATGGCAGATGGAATTCATCGTTGACAAATGTGAAGTGATTCATTTTTGAATGTCGAATTTGAATGCAGGATACAGAGTTAATGGCAAGATTCTGGGCAGAGTGGAGGAACAGAGGGATTTTAGGGTCCATGTCCATAAAGCCCTCAAAGTTGCTGCCGAAATAGATAAGGTTGTAAAGATAGCATATGGTATGTTGTATTTTGTTGGCGGGGAAATTGAGTTTAAGAGCTGTGTGGTCATGCTGCAGCTCTCTAAAACTCCCGTTAGACCACACTTGGAATATGGTGTTCGGTTCTGGTCACACCATTATAGGAAAGAGGTGAAAGTTGTTGAGAGGGTGCAGAGGAGATTTCCCAGGAAGCTGCCTGGACTGGAGGGCAGGTCTCATGAAGAAAGACTGAGGGAGCCAGGGCCTTTTTCATTTGAGTAAAAAATGATGACAGGTGACTAGATAGAGGTTTACAAGATGATGAGAGGCATAGATGGAGTAGATTGTCAGAGACATTTTCCCAGGGTAGAATTGACTGTTACGAGGGGTTATAATTTTATGATAATCGGAGGAAGGTACAGGGGAGATCTCTGAAGTACGTTCTTCTCACAGAGAGTGCTGGGCGTGTGGAATGTGCTGCTGGCAGTGGTAGTGGAGTCAGATACGTTAGAGACTTTTAAGTGACTCTTGGATAGGCAAGTGGAGGGTAGTAAAATGTGGGATATGCAAGGCAGATTGATTTTAAGGATAATATGTCGGCACAACATCGTGGGCCGAAGGGTCTGCACTGTGTTGTACTGTTTTATGCTCTATGTGTGTACATCTCTGCCACACATGGTCTTTTCTCCACATGATGTTCTATTTGTCAATTGCTTGCTCATTCAGTGAACCTGACCCAGCTGTTTACACGTTGGAAATGTAACATCGGCTTTCCTGTTCCTCTGATGATGCCTGACATGCTGTGTTCCTCAAGCTCCACACTGTTCTGGCTCTGACTCCAGCCTCTGCGGTTATTGCTATCTCGATATCTGTTTATGGCCTTTTTGCTGGTCCCCACAGCTTGTTTGGTGGGTTTTCAATCTGTGCTGCCATCTCCCACACAGGCTGGATTGTTAGTCCAGGAAAGTTTGACATTTCGGGTCGAGACCCATCTTCAGAAAGGCTCCCGACCGGAAACGTCAAACTTTCCTGCTCCAAAATCTCCAATCTGCAAACATGAAGATCGATCCTGAATCTCGAGGTCTTGTTCCAGTGTCTGCGGAGGTGGTCCGAAGGCGCACTTCACCTGCAAATGGAGATATCTTAAAGATGATGTTAGTTGTCGAAAGTACCTTTGCATTTCTTCTCCCATCACATTTAGGTCAGTTTTGGTGGGTGGTCTGGTATTGGCATCGCATGATGTTCTGCTGGGTCGGCCATGGACTTTTTCCGCTGCTGAGAGCCCAGTAGTAGAGTGGGGTGTTATTCGCATGTGATACAAGGCAAGTGGCAAAACCTTCAACCAGTTAAGGCCGTTTTCTAATGTCAACTTGGTCAGTTTAGTTTTAAGTGTTCCTTTAGCTCTTTCCATTATCCCTGCTGCCCGGGGGTGGGAGGTACAGTGGAAGTGTTGTTGGATCTGTAATGTATCTCACAGTTCCTTACTAATTTTCGCACCAAAGTGAGGTTCGTTGTCCGAACTAACTTGTCGCGGTACTCCAAACCTATTACTTTGGTTAATAACAGTTTTACCACTCTTCAGGCTTTGTTATTTGTCGTTGCGAAATCTTCTATGCACCTGCTGAATACATCTACAACGACAAGACAATATTTCTTACAGTTTATGCGTGGCAGTTCAATAAAATCCAGCTGAATGCATCCAAACGGTCCACTCGGCAAGGTTGATTTTCCTGGTGGGCACCTCACCCCTGACACACATTTTTTTGCTGGCATGTGGGACAAGATGCTGTACAAGACTGGGCTGCTTCAGTCAGTCTGGAGTGCCACCAGGTACGGAGCATAATACCACTCATTCCCTCCTTGCCAAGGTGGGTGTCAAAATGCATACAGTCAACAAGCATCGGGAACAAAGTATCCGGGACACACACTTGGGCGACTGGGGTAACCCAAAGGCCCAAGGACGCAGCCCGAGCGTTGCCTCCAGTAACTATAGAGTCATCGGAGGCATGGGCGGCACATTTGACAATAACCAATCGTCGAGGGAGGAGAATTGCCTGGAGAATGTTTTTTAACGTATAGTGAATTCTGGATGGGTGTTCCTGAGGATGTTAAAAAACGCTGAGACTACAACTGGCCAAAGTCGTGGGAGATCCCGAAGGCATACCGAGAGTCGGTGTAACTGGTTGCTGACCTCCCTGCGACTAGAATGCAGGCACGGGTAAGAGCAAAAGTTTCTGCCTTCTGAGCGTACACCGGGGGCTGAAATGCCGCCAGTTCCAATGTAGAGGTGTCACTGACAATCGCGTATCCAGAGAGAGATGCACCTGAGGGGGAATTGGAGGAGCTGCCATCAACAAACAGGATAAGGTCTGTCAAAGGGAGTGGGGCATCAATAAGGTCCGGGCGGGGAGAGGTCAGGAATTGGTTCCTCAATAGGCAGCCATGTGAGGGTTCTAAGAAGTCATCAGGGGTTTTGCTCAAAAATGTGGCTGGGTTAATAGTGGCGCAGAAAGAGAACGCCAGGAGGGGGATTTCTAAGGAGTGAGACCTCATAGCGGCTCAAACGCGCCTGGGTAAGGTGTTGGGTCTGGTGAGAGGTGAGAAGGGCCACGATGGCATGTGAGGCACAGACGATAAGAGGCTGGTGGAGAGTAACATTTGAGGCTGCAGTGACTAAGGAGTAAATCTTGGGGAGAATCTGGGAACAAGGGGGTAACCCCTGAGCAACAGTATCCAGGCGGGTAGAGTAGTAGGCAACTGGCCATTTGCGGTCACCGTGAGTCTGCTTTAACACCCCCGTAGCGCACCCATCTAGAACATTAACATACAGCTGGACAGGGCTGTCATATAAAGGTCTGCCCAAAGCTGGGGCGGCAGCAATGGCTGCTTTTAATTCTGTGAAGGCTGACTCCTGCTCGCTAGAGATGATAAAGATTTTTGGGGCTTCACAAGAAGCGAGAGGGGTTAGGAATTTGGTAAGCAAGGTGACATTAGGGAGCCATGGCCAACAATAATTTACCAATCCTAAAACAGCCCTCATCTGTTTAGGGGTGGTGGGCAAGGGTATCATGAGGATAGGGGCAAGGCGCTGAGGGGTGAGTATCCGCTCTGAGGTGCTGAGTACAATCCCTAGGAACTGTACCTGCCGTTGGTTATGCTTAACCTTCGCGGCAGGCACAACATATCCCCAAGAGTGGAGAGCATTTAAAAGCCGGTTTGTGTCTGCAATATTGGCAGATTCTGACGGGCTTGCCAAGAATAGATCGTCGACATATTGTACAACCATCGAGCCATCCAAGAGCCGGAGATCTTGGAGCTGGCGGTGCAAAACCTGTGAAAACAGGGTAGGCGAGTGAACGAACCCTTGGGGGAGACAAGTCCATGTATACAGCTGGCCCTTGAACGTAAAGGCAAACAGATACTGAGGCTCCTTATCTAAGGGAACAGCAAAAAATGCATGCTGCAAGTTCACAAAGATGAAAACACACGCACCCGAGGGGTTGTTACTGAGGATTGTGGTAGGGTTAGGGACAATTGGATGTAGGGTTGGACTACCTTATTGATCTGTCTGAGGTCTTGGACCAGTCGCCATTCCCGTCAGCCAGGTTTCGGGATGGGCAGGAGAGGAGTATTGCAAGGTGATTGGCAAGGGACTAATATGCCCTGTCGGAGGAACGAACCTGTTAAGGAGGTTATTCCTTCCGGTGCCTCGTGCTTGAGACAACATTGAGGTATCGAGGGTAATGGCACTCCCAGGGTAATCTGTACTTGTATGGGGGTGACTGGAGTGTACCACACCTCATGTCAGGAAGCAGACCACAGGTCTGGGGAGGGCTCATCGGAGGGGCTATGATGAGGGTGGTGGAGACACAATGTCCCAAAGTCAGTAAAGGCATCTGAATAACACAGAATGAGGCCGTCAGCTAACTGCTGTGGCGAACCCTTCACTTCCAGATCTGCCTGTTGGATCAAGCGGTGCGTTAGGAATCCCAAGGACTGAGCCTTATAGCTAGTATTCACAGTCAGTGTGAGGTGGGGGGGAGGCAAGACCTGATTGGTGCCGTAGGTGGGACGGCACCTCCACCAACAATGCCGACCGTCCCTTTCCTTCAATATACCCTGTAACAGTGACAGATAAGCTTGATCCCAGATACGGGGCGTAGATAGCAGCTAATTCACAGGAAACGCCCATAGGGTCATAGCACAAGGTAACATGAAAGCCAAGGGCTTGTAGTGGAGGGGTGAAATCCCGAGGGGATAAGTCAATTGTCCACCATTGTTGCGAGCGATGATCCCACAACTGCCGTTTAGCCGCACTACTTCTTATGTTAATACCCTCGTTTAGACAAAGGATTTCAGTTTGCAGAAAGCATAACAAATCCCTCCCCGCTAAGTTAACTCCCAAATCGAGAGTGTGGCCAAATTGAATAACACAGGTTTGAGGGCCAAATTGGACTGTCAGCGGTTCTGTTTAGGAGTAGGTGTCTTCTTGCCCAGAAAGCCCGCTAAGGCTGATTGAGGCGGGCGCGATCTAAAACCCATATTGCTGTATACATGAAACATCCGGCGTAGATGTCGTGGCCCCAGTATCAATCATAAGGGGAATTGATGCATCCTGTACAGTTAGGGTAATAATCCGTTCATCCCCAGGATCTTTAGTTAAAATGGGCAAATTACGGGGTAAAGATAGTCAGGCCAAAAAAGGATTATTAGTGGAAAAGGGTTGCCTCCTTCCCTGGGGTCTCCCACGTGTTTGATTTTGTGTGAAATTTCTGCACCAGTGATGCCGGCAGCCACAGTTAAAACATCCTGGGGCAGACGGGGCATCCTGCCACTGGGCCTGAGAAATGTGGGGCTGGGTGCATACGGCGCACTATTTTGAGGATCAGTAGGACCATGTGGCCGGGTTGCATAACCGTGATTGTAATTGTCAGTTCGGTTAGGAACATAGTCACGGGGCTCCATTTGATAGGCTATTGCAAAGTCTGAAGGTAGGGTTGCTGGATGGTTGGATCTTGGTTGACGTGGGGGACTCTGCGCCATGTCATATTTGATCTTGGTTGGTTTGCATTCCTTCACAGTGTTCCCGTAATAAGTTAAGGCTCTTCTCATCTGGGGGCGAGTATTATCTGGCCAATCCATGCTATTAGTACGAATAGCTGTTGCCACAGCATCAGGTATACACTGCAGCAAAAGAGCATTGAACTGTGGTGAGGGATTCCCTGCAATGTAGGTAGCATCGTCAGAATATGTGGCATATGTAGAGCAGAAAGGATCCCAGAAATCAGGGCCATCCTCCCCACATTTGGTTTTGCACTCCAGTACCTTAATAACGTCTACTGGCTGTTGTAAAGTTCGCTTGAGCGCATCTTTAATGGTTTGTAGCCGAAGGCCTTCTGCCACAAATTCCATGAAGGCATCCCAGTCTTGCGGAACTGGGTTCCCTAGGCGGCCTTTCCACTTGGTACACTCACTAGGGGTAAGAGCCATGAGGCACAGGCTAAAGAGGTCTCGGGGTGTGGGGGGTGGGGGAGGTGGTGGTGGACTGATACGTTTGAATAGTGCCCAGAATGTAATCTATAAAATCTCCTGGGTTAGTTTTATGGTCAGGGGCCCTTGACATAATTAAGCACATCTCTTGTGTCATCCAAGGGGCATCGACTTGCATTCCATTTTGACTCCCTTTTTTGGGCTCGGGTGAGGGGCCGTGCGATTAGGGACTTGCCGGTGATTTTTTTCTGACAGGGATCCTTCTTTAGGGGATGGCTATTCGAGGATCTCTTCCAAACTCTGTCCTCACATTCACTATCCTTTGCAAGTGAGTTGGGACGATCATATTCTTTGCTACTTGTGGAGCCGCCAGGAAACAGTAAAAAGGTGTTAGAGGGTCAAGTAGGCTGCACCCGAGGCTTTTGTTTTCCCAGACTTCTCTTCTGGGCCTTTAAAGGACCCTGACATCCCCACTTTTTTTCCACTATCGGTCTGGTCTGCGTCCTGTATCCTGTTTGTCTGTTTGGTTTTAGATTTTGTACGACAGGAGATAGGGTCTGTACAAGCCGTGGGTTTGTCAGGGGATTCATGTGGGCTGGCTACTGAAGGGCTTGGAGATTCTATGGGAGGTTTAGTTTGGTCAGTGTCCTGTGGCGGTTGCTGGGTCTGATGGCAGTGCTAGGGTGCCTACGGATGTAGTTTGGCCAAGGATGGGTAAGGTTGTGGAGGGGGTAGTGGTCCTGATTGGGCAAAGTGATGCCTTCCCCAGCCCTCCTCGGTCTTGCTCATCTGTGTATTTAATTTGGAACAACATCGGCACGCCAGATATGTCAGGAAGTACCTCCGATTTTTTGTTTTCTGTCAACGCGGCCTGCCGCTCTAGCCCCCGTTCTTTGTCTCGTTGTTCTCTCTCCTGCCTTTCTTGGTTAACTCTTCACCTTTCATTCATCTCATGATCCTCACACTGCAGTTTTAAAACTTCCCAAGTTTTTGGTTTCCCCTTGTTATCACAGGCACTGATCCCTCACCTACGTGCATTATCCACCCAAATGGCCAGTTTTGGTTTTTCAGTCAGCTCCTCAGCTCTTTTTCTCCAAAATGACATTAACCCTTTCCATCTGGTCCCCGCATGGCGTGTCCATAGTGCTCCTTCTGCTTTAATACATAAATCTATATCCCACGTTCCCCGCAATGGCCAATTCTCATTTCCCAGTCTTTTGTTTAAGCATGCTGACAGACGTCTGTACTGTACTTCATTTTCAGGACCATCCCGGCATAATCGATGTAAAGGAGTGCCGACGACTGATTTATCCATTGTTTGTCCTATTTTTCCTTTGCTTTTTAAAAAATTTTATTAGCGATTTCACTTTTTACTATTTCTGTATACTACAGCAGTGTCCTTAGTTGCTACTCCCACTTCAGGGTCCTGAACTTCGCGTGGGGGATTTGCCCTCTTAACAACCGGTCGAAGGCAGGGTGGTTGAAACATACAGACACTGTAACTACACTGTACCTAGGTCTTATACTAATCCCCCTTTCTTTTCCTTCTTGCCCGACACAGGGTTTCACTCCCCAGGTCACCGGGGTAAATCTATCCTCCTGGATTTCTTCGGTTATCGGACCTGCGTACTCTATCCCCGGCCACCGGGGGACTCGATCTCCCGGATTTCTTTACCTAGTTTATCTGTCCTGCGCACTCTAACCCCGGCCACCGGGGGACTTGAACCTTCTGGATTTCTTTACCTACCTGGGGAGTCGAACCTCCAGGAGTTTAGGACTTAGACCGTGAGTTGTCTCGGGTTCCATCAGTACAGATCCACTCAGGGACGACGGGTCGCATGGGTGGCAGGTTAGTGAGAGAGACCAAGGTGAATCGTACCCTCTGGGCCCGTCTGTCCCACTCCACCGACACTCGAATGATCACTTATTCAGCCCCTCACGTGAGACTGCTGTACATGTTGGAACCCTGCTCTTGCGCCAAATGTCATGTTCATTTTCGGAGACCCTCACGGACTTGCTGCAATCACAAGACAACACCAATCCTTTTATTACCAAGCAAGTACAAGCTGTGGAGAATCACTGTACTGAACCCGGCACAGAGTGCAGAGTCTCACAAGTAATTCTCCCCGAGCAGCGGAGAGTCCCCGCTTTTTATACTTTACAAAAGACATGATGCAGAAAACAATTTCACAAGTTACAAAAGACATGATTCATGAAACAATTCCTACAGCAGACAAAGGCAGAATACCAAACAAGTATTGCATCAACAACATAAAAGACCAGGATACAGTATCGATTGCTAGTGAAGTAGCTGCTAATGGCAGGAGGCAATTTCGAATTAGAGATAATGGGAACTGCAGATGCTGGAGATTCGAAGATAATAAAATGTGAGGCTGGATGAACACAGCAGGCCAAGCAGCATCTCAGGAGCACAAAAGCTGACGTTTCGGGCCTAGACCCTTCATCAGAGAGGGGGATGGGGTGAGGGTTCTGGAATAAATAGGGAGAGAGGGGGAGGCGGACCGAAGATGGAGAGAAAAGAAGATAGGTGGAGAGAGTATAGGTGGGGAGGTAGGGAGGGGATAGGTCAGGCCAGGGAAGACGGACAGGTCAAGGAGGTGGGATGAGGTTAGTAGGTAGCTGGGGGTGCGGCTTGGGGTGGGAGGAAGGGATGGCTGAGAGGAAGAACCGGTTAGGGAGGCACAGACAGGTTGGACTGGTTTTGGGTTGCAGTGGGTGGGGGGGAAGAGCTGGGCTGGTTGTGTGGTGCAGTGGGGGGAGGGGATCAACTGGGCTGGTTTAGGGATGCAGTAGGGGAAGGGGAGATTTTGAAACTGGTGAAGTCCACATTGATACCATATGGCTGCAGGGTTCCTAGGCGGAATATGAGTTGCTGTTCCTGCAACCTTCGGGTGGCATCATTGTGGCAGTGCAGGAGGCCCATGACGGACATGTCATGAAGAGAATGGGAGGGGGAGTGGAAATGGTTTGCGACTGGGAGGTGCAGTTGTTTGTTGCGAACTGAGCGGAGGTGTTCTGCAAAGCGGTCCCCAAGCCTCCGCTTGGTTTCCCCAATGTAGAGGAAGCCGCACCGGGTACAGTGGATGCAGGGGATGGGTGGGCCTGGGGAAGACAGGTGGGGTGGTGATAGGCGAGAGCATGTGGGCAGTTGTAGGGATTGGTCAGTGATGTGGGAGGGGCGGATAGTTGGGAGAGTAGATGGACATATTGTGTCAGGTAAAGGAGGCAGGGATGAGAGGAAGGGTTGGTCATGGGATGGGGCTGGGGGTGTGGAGATTTTGAAACTGGTTAAGCCCACATTTAGGCCATTGGGTTGTAGGCTCCAAACGCAGGATGTGAAGTGATGCTCCTCCAGTTTCTGGGTGGTGTCACTGTGACACTGGAGGAGCCCCAGCGTCGACATGTCATCCAGGGAATGGGAGGGGGAGTCAAAACGATTTGCAACTGGAAAATGTTGTATTTTGTAGTGAACAAAGCGCAGGTACTAACAATGTTATTTCTGAGCCTCCACTTGGTCTCAACAATGTAGAGGACGCTACATCTGGAGCAACGGATGCAATAGACCACATTTACAGATGCACAGGTGAGTCTCTGTCTAATCTGAAAGGGTTTTTGTTTCCTAGGATGTGAGTGAGGGGAGAGGTGTAGGGGCAGGTGTAGCACTTCGTGCTGTTGCAGGGAAAGATGCCAGGGTTGGTGAGGCTGGATGGGAGTGTGGAGCGGCCGAGGGAGTTGTGGAGACCGGGGTCCTTGCAAAAGGCAGACAGGGTTGCAGAGGAAAATATATCTTTAGTTGCGGGGCTGGTTTGCAGGTGGCGGAATTGGTGGAGAATGATACATTGAATACAGAAGTTAGTTGGTGATATTTGAGGACATGGGAGATTCTGACTTTGTTTTTGTTCAGGGGAGGGAATGTGAGGGTAGAGAAGCAGGAAACATAAGATACACAGTTGAGAGCATTTTCGACCACTGAAGGGGCAATGTTTCAGTCCTTGAAATAAGAGGGCATCTAGGATGTGAGGCAATGGAATGCCTCATCTTGGGAGCAGATGTGGTGGAGGTGGTAGAATTGGGAATACAGGATCACATTCTTGCAGGAAGGTGGCTGAGAGGAGTTGTAGTCTAGCTTGAGTTTACCTAGCTCTAGTCGACCCCCCAAAAACTCCCCACCTACATCTAGGACACCACCCATGCCCTCCACCTCCTCCAACACTTCCAGTTCCTTGGCCCTCATCATCTCATCTTAACCACGGACATCAATCCCTGCCCACTTGCATTCCCCACATAAATGGCCTAAAAACCTTCTGCTTTTTCCTGTACACAGGCCCAAATAGTCCCCCTCCACCTACACACTTATCTGACACTGACACAACTTTCCCGCTCCTCTGATTCTGCCTGGCTTGCTGTGTTCCTGCAGCTCCACACTGTGTTAATTCTGACATTGGCAGTTCGTACTATCTCTGATGAGAAATTGCGAGTGTGTTTGTGTCATTAGCCCACTGGGAACACTTTTTGAAAGCAGCATCACCACAGATTGCAATTTTTGGGATTGAAACCTACACGTGAGCAAATCCAATGGATTAATAACCCATCACATTACCACTCAGCCACCGTTACAGCAAAGTTTGCTGTTCACAGTCACCTCTTCCATTGGGTTTCATCTGCAAATATCACTGTTGTGAGGATGCAGATGGATATCTCACTTGTTTGTGGGATGAAAATCGTGCCCATTTGCTAATTGTTTCATGACCTAAAGGCTTGTGTCTTGCATTTTCCTCGCTTCATGTGTCTCTCACCTGCTGGGGAATTGACATGAAAATGTAACAAATGACAGCAAAACAATCTCACTGCCTAGTTTAGGGGGATCCTGCAATTTGCAAACTTCCTCAAAAGTGCCACGAGGAATTGCAAAGTGTTTGTGTCATTAGCAACATTTAGGCACTTGTTTTATGAAAGCAGCAGTACTATAGATTGCAGTCGGTAGCATTCAAACCTACACGTGAGCGAACCCAATGGATTACCAATCCATCATTTATCCACTCACACGGTTAACTCCAAGTTTGCTGCTCGCAGTCGCCTCTTGCATTGGATTTCATCTGCAAATATCATTGTTAAGGATTGACAGACAAAAATCCCCGTCAATTCTGGTCAGAAAATCCTTCCCATTCTCAAATTATCGCATGGCCTTTCTGTAATCTCTATCACTTTTCCTCTCTTTATTGGAAAAGTGTCAGCTTTGTTGTTTCTAAACATGGCTACCTTGCATTCTCAGTCAACATGGTAACTAATGCATGTTTGAAATATTGCAATTCGAAAAGGGCTATTGAAGCCTCTGTCGTGTTCAACTTTGCAGCCATTCATTCTTTTAACTGTGAGTTTTGGGAAATGGATGGATTTTTCCCTGACAATTGTCAGCCGTGAACATTTAACATAGAAGGCAAAATGAAACTGAACCCCTGGTTTAGGGGATCCTGCCGATTGTGCGCACATCTATTATTGTGATGCAGTTGCTGAGCACATTCAACTGATATATGGAAGGCTGAGTGTTTCGGGTACAGCCAGAGACAAAGCCAGGGGTTTGTTATTGCCAGCCAGCATTCTCTGGCACTCACCGGGCAGGTATTCGATGCGTGTATATGTCTCCCAAATCTTTCCAGCTAACTGCCAATAATCCAACTCCCCCATGTTCACTGGTATTAGAACATAGAACATAGAACAGTATTATAATGGTCCTAGAACAAAGAGCAAAGAAAATTACAGCACAGAAACAGACTCTTCAGCCCTCAAAGCCTGCGCCAAGTGAGATCGTCTGTCTAAACCTGTCATCTATTTTCGAAGGATCTGTATCCCTTTGCTCCCTGCCCATCCATGTACCTCTCCAGATACATCTTAAAAAACACCAATGTGTCTGCGTCTACCACCTCCTCTGGCAATGCATTCCAGGCATCCACCACCCTCTGCAGAAAGAACTTTCCACGCATATCTCCCATAAACATTCCTCCTCCCACTTTGAACTCATGACCCGTCGTAATTGAGTCCCCCACGCAGGGAAGGAGCTTCTAGCTATCCATCTTGTCTATACCCCTCATGATTTTGCAGACCTCAATCAGGCCCCACCCCTCAATCTCCGTCTTTCTAATGGAAATAATCCTAATCTACTCAACCTTTCTTCATAGCTAGCGCCCTCCATACCAGACAACATCCTGGTGAACCTCCTCTGCACCCCGTCCAAAGCATCCACATCATTTTGGTAATGTGGCGACCAGAACCGGATACAGTGCTCCAAATGTGGCCGAACCAAAGTCTTCTACAAGCCCTGACACTCTATTCTTATGTTATCCCTCACTCCTTTTTATTCACCATCAACAACTTCCTCAGAAATAGCCCTGTGCCCTACCATCCACACAGACAACCGACCCATCTGCAAACACCCTTTGCTCCACTTGTACCTGGTGTCAACAAGAATATTTCCTTAGATTTTCCAATTTCTCATCAACATGCTGTCACAGATGGAATAATCTAAAAGCGCCCTTAGTTTTCCCACGCCCACTGGCAGTAACCAGATCTGCCTCAACGCCCTACCTTTCCACACTCCCATTCCAGGAATATCCTCCATTTTAAAGTTAGGAAATCAAAGTCATTGTCTTCAATTGCTACGGAAAAATCCATTCTCCAATTTCCAAGTTCCCTCCGATCCTGGCAACCGTCGAAAACTGAAGAGTGACCACATGGCAAGTGATTCAAACTGAGAAAGAATCCTACACTACTGTCTGATCCAGCTGTAACCTGCACAGCTATCGCCTTTACTGTCTGCTTTCATGTATTGCTGGGGAGCAGAGATCGTTCTGAGCAAACTAAACAAACAACAGCATTCACATCTGACCATGGGGAAATCTGTGGATCGCAATTAATAGCAGGGGAACAGCTAAGTGACTTTTTTAAAATGTAACTTACTGTTTCTTTTAATTTTGTAAAACTACAACAGTGAGTAGAGTTCCTTTCTAAATTACATGTTGTTGTTGAGATCTGTCTCTTGATTAAAATTTTAAAATGTAAAATGTTACATACGAAACCAGCCTCAAGCAGTTTTTTTTTAGAGCAGAAAGACTGTGCTGTTTTCTGGGTCTGTGGATTGTTAAAATGTAAAAATGGCCTTCAATAGAGTAATATGTTCTTCCTGTCAGATGTGGGAGATTAGGAATAGTTTCAATGTTACTGGTGATTATGTCTGCAGAAATTGTGTTTGATTATGAAAACTATCAGATTGCATGGACAGGTTGGAGAGGCACTGAGGGGCAATGAGGAATTTACAAGAGTGAGGGGAGATGATGCATGGCAGCTGCAGGAAAGAAGGCAAACTGAAGATGCAGGCAGGTAGTTAGATGACCTCCAGGAAAGTGAAGCAGAGATAAGCAGAGTCTCTTGTGACTATCACTATCTTGCAGCACTGACAGCTAGGTTCCTGGTACAAAGACTGCTTATAATGTGATACTAACGTTCAGGCCACTGAATGTGATGGGGTCGCTCTAGTCAGAGGCACAGGCAGACATTTTTGAGCTAAGAGCGAGACATCAGAAGGGTGTGTTGCCTCCCTGGAGCCAGGAGCAAAGATATTTCGGAAAGGGTGCAGAATTTTCTCAAAGGTGAAAGGGATCACCAGGGGGTCACTCTACACATTGGAACTAATAACATAGGAACAGAAATGGACGAGATTCTCGGGTGAGAAT
The DNA here is from genome assembly GCF_030684315.1 of Stegostoma tigrinum. Lineage (NCBI taxonomy): Eukaryota > Metazoa > Chordata > Chondrichthyes > Orectolobiformes > Stegostomatidae > Stegostoma > Stegostoma tigrinum. The sequence goes on from NW_026728472.1 coordinate 3,616,615, forward strand.
ATAGGAATTTGGGCAGAATTTTAAAAATAAGATCGTCACGTGTCGAAATATCTCGAATACTCCCAGTTCCACGAGCTAGTGAAGGGAGGAATAGCAAGAAAGAGCTGATGAATAAGAGGCTGAGAAGCTTGTGCAGGGGAAGAGAATTTACATTTGCGGATCATTGGAATGCCTTCTGGAGTAAAAGTGGCCTATAAAGGAAGGATGGGTTGTACCTGAATTGGAAGGGGACCAATATACCGTCAGGGAGATTTGATTGAAATCCTGAGAAAGATTTAAACCAGTAACGGGGGAAAGGTTTTGCAAACCAGGGAGATAGTGAAGGAGGAGATCAGTCTGGAACTGATAAAGTTGGGAAAAACAGTAAGTCAAACAGACAGGGCAGGCAGGAACAAATTAGAGGACTGCATTGATTCCAATGAAAAAGGCCGAACGAGTAAGGCAGATGAACTCGGAGCATGGTTAGGAAAATGAGACTGGGATATCATAGCAATTGCAGATATGTGTCTCAGGGATGGAGAGGACTGGCAGCTTAATATTCCAAGGTAGAGAAGCTATAGGAAGGATCACAGTTGGGGTGGGTAGTGGGACAAGAGAAAAGGAGGAGTGACATTTTTGATGAAGGATAACGATACAGCTGGAGATAGGTGGGGATTTTCCAGAGAGGACATTCAGCGAATTTATGTGGATGGAACTGAGAGATATGAAAGGAATGATCACCTACCTGTGACTGTACTATAGGTCCCCAAAGAATCAGTGGGAAAGTGAGAAACAAAGTTGTAAGAGCATGTCGGTTATCTTCAAGAACAATAGGTGGTTATGGGGGGATCTTAATGTTCCAAATATAGACTGGGACTGTCATCGTGTTCAGGGCTTGGATGCAGATTAAATGGAAAAACGTATAGAAGAAAATTTTCTGAATTAGTGTGTGGATGTACCTTCAAGAGAAGTTGTAAACTTTGACCTACTCATGGGATATCAGGCATGGCAGGTGGCTGAGGTGTCAGTAGGGGAGCACTTTCGTGTCGGTGACCATAATCTGTGAGTTCTAAAGTCGTGATGGAAAAGGATAGACCGGATCTAAAATTTAAATTTTTGAATTGGAGGAAGGCCAATTTCAACAGCATTAGGCAAGAGCTTTCAAAAGTTGTTTGGGGGAGGATGTTCGAGGGTAAAATGGAGGCTGGAAAATGTATCAGAAAAAAAAGGGGACTACAGATGCTGGAGAATCCAAGATAACAAAGTGTGAAGCTACATGAACACAACAGGCCAAGCAGCATCTCAGGAGCACAAAAGCCCTCTGATGAAGGTTCTAGACCCAAAACGTCAGCTTGTGTGCTCCTGAGATGCTGCTTGGCCTGCTGTGTTCATCCAGCTTCACATTTTATTGTCTTAGGCTGGAAAATGTGAAGTCTTCAATAATGAGATTACGAGAGTGTGGGTACAATATGTTTCTGTTTGTGTGAATGAGAAGGCTAGCAGGTGTAGGAACCGCTGGATGACAAGGTAAATTGAGGTTTTGGTCAAGATTAAGAAGGAAGCGTATGTGAGGTATAGACGCTAGAATCGAGTGATTTCATCGAAGAGTATAAAGGCAGTAGGATTGTATGTAAGAGGGAATTCAGAAGGGCAGAAAGGGAACATGAGATATCTTTGGCAAATCGGGTTTTGGAGAATCCGAAGGGTTACCACAATTATTTTAAGGACAGAAGAGTAACTGGGGAGAGAATGGTGCCCCTTAAAGTTAAGCAAGGCCACCGATGTGTGGAACAGCAGGAGATAGGGGAGATATTAAATGAGTATTTGATATCAGTGTTTTCTGTGGAGAAGGATATGGGAGATAGAGAACGTGGGGAAATAATTAAATATCTTGTAAAATGTACATTTTACAAAGGAGGAGGTGGGTAAATCTCTGGGACCTGATCAAGTGTACCCTAGAACTCTGTGTGAAGCTGAGGAAGTGATTGCTTTCTCCTTGCTGGGGTTTCTGTATCATTGATAGGCACAGGGAAGGTGCCAGACGACTGGAGGTTGGCCAATGTGGTTCTATTATTTCAGAAATGTGGTAAAAACATGCCAGGGAACTATAGACCAGTGATCCTGACAATCAATGGGGGTAAAGTTGTTGGAGGGATTCCTGAGGGATCGGGTTTACATGTATTTAAAAAAGCATGGACTGATCAGGGTTAGCCAACATGACATTGAGACATGCGTGGGAAATCTTTGATTTTTTTTTTGGATAAGTCACAAAGAGGATGAATGAAGATTGAACAGCAGACATGATCAACATCGGCTTCACTAAAGTGTTTGACAAGGCTTCTCATGGTAGACTGGTTAGTACAGTTAGATCACATGCAATATATGGAGAACTAAGTATGTGGTATAGAGTTGCTCAAAAGTAGAAGAGGGGGTAATGGTTTGTGAAGCCTCTTCTGGTGGTGGAGGAGGGTTGTTTTTCAGACTGGGCTGTGACCAGCATTATGTCACAAGGATCGGTGGTGGGTCCATGGCTTTTAGTCACGTATATAAATTATTTGCATGTGAACATAGAAGTTACGGCTGGTAATTTTGAAGATGACACCAAAAGTGGAGGTGTATTGGATAGCGAAGAATGTTACCTCAGAGTACAAGGAGATCTTGCTCAGATCGGTCAATGAGCCAAGGAGTAGCAGGTAAAATTTAATTTAGATAGATATGAGAATCTGCATTTTGGAAAGGCAAATCAGGCCAGGGTTACACACTTTATGGTAAGGTCCTGGAGATTGTTGCTGAACAAAGAGATCTTGGAGTGCAGGTTCAAATTTCCTTGAAAGTGGAGTCACAGTAGATAGGACACTGAAGAAGACAGTTGGTATGACAGTTTTTATTGGTCACTGCATTGAGTATATCAGTTTGGAAGTTATGTCATGGTTGTACAGGATATTGATTATAACACTATTAGAAGACTGTGTGTAACCCCGGCCTTCCTCCTCTAGAAAGGACGTTGTGAAACTTGAAAGCATTCAGAAAAGATTAACGAGGTTGTTTCCAGGGTTGGAGGCTTTGAGCTTTAAGATGAGGCTGAATAGAGAGAAGCTATTTTCCCTGGAAGCTGAGGGGCAAAATTATCGAGGTTTATAAAATCATGAGGGCATGGATTGGGCAAAAAGGTGAAGTCTTTTCCCTGGGCTGTGGGAGCCCAAACCGAGAGGGCATAGGTTTTAGACGGGAGGGGAAAGATTTAAAAGGGACATAAGGAGTACCTTTTTCATACAGGAGGGAGGTGTGTGTAATGAATGAGCTGTCAGAGGAAGTGATGGAGGCTGGTACAATCACAATATTTAAAAGCTACATGGATGGGTATATGATTAGGGTGGGTTTACAGGAATAAAGGCCAAATGCTGGCATATGGGACTGGGTTTATTGAGGATTTCTGGTCGGCTTGGACAAGTTAGACTGAAATGCCTGTGTCCATGCTGTATATCTCTATGACTCAATTTTGTCAACAATCTTGCTGTTGTATATGACCGAAGATCGGTTTGTGATCGGATCTCACACTATCCCTGATGCGAGATTCAGTTCAGAGTGCATTCTCTCTCTCAGGCACTGAGGCCCCACACTTTTATGTCACTTTGATTTGGAGAATATAGGCGTTAGTGCATTGAGAGATAACCTCCCATTAGCTTACCCCTAACTGAGTGATGTTAGGAATAGAGGAGTGAATACATCTCATGCTGTATCCTTCCTAGGTCCTGTCTTTCTCTATCCCTATGTTGTGAGGAACGAGGGACCAATGCAGTTTATTGTATTTATGCGAGTAGTCTTCATTTAACCTGAGCCAGGGACTGAGCACAATGAAAGCACTTTCCAAAGTTGAAGAACCTTGTGCATGAGATCAAAGACAGAGGGGAAAAGAGCAGATGCTGTTTTTACATGTTACTGAGATTAAACTTGGCTTCAAATGTTAGTCACTGTCATTACTCAAGAACTGACTGGTGTTTCAGTAGTTTGAATTTCACAGTGAAACTCTTCCCACAATCAGTGCATATGAATGGCCTCTTCCCCTGTGTGGGATCATTGGTATACAATGAGTTGGGATGACCAATTGAACTCAGCCCCACAATGAGACCGCCTGAGCAGTTTCTCTTCAGTGTGAACACATTGATGGCTCAGAGGATCGGCAGAGATTTGTTTTAGCACATCCCAGAGTCTGAGCATTTATTGTGTCTCTCCTCCATGTGAACCTGTTGGTGTTTCAGCAGGTTGGATTTCTGAGTGAATGCTTTCCCACATTATGAACAGGTGAATTGTCTCTCCATCGTGTGAATCCGCTGGTGATTATGGAGGGCTCATGATTGAACCGCAACCCCGCAGTGAGAGCTTCTGAAGAGCCTCTCGTCACCGTGAACACATTGATGCAATGCAGGGTCCCAGAGCTTTTCGTGCACTTGGCACTGTCTGGGCATTTATAAGGTCTCTCCTATGTTTAAATGTGCTGGTGACTCAGCAGAATTGATTTTCGAGAAAATAACTTTCCACATTCTGTACAGGGGAGTGGTCTCTCGCCAGTGTGCATCCAAAGGTGTTCAATGAGGGTGGATGGTTGCTTGAAACCAGACTCACAGTGAGAGCACTTGAAGGCTGCCTCGTCGTTCTGAATACATTGATGGGAGATCAGTGCCCTGAGCTTTTAAAACACTTTCCACATTTTGGGCATTTAAGAAGTTACTCCTCTGTGTGAACTTGCTGGTGTTGCAGCAGGTTGGATGATTGAGTGAATCCTTTCCCACTCTCGGTACAGATGAATGGCCTCTCCCCAGTGTGGTTGTATTTATGTTCTGACAGGGCGGCTGAAGCCTTGTCCACACATACATCACTGTACGATTTCTCCCCACTGTGAATGGTGCTTTTTTCTTCTGTGTTCAAATTTCAATGCTATCCAGGATACAATTAATTGGCAACTCTGTCAGATCCTGAAGAGAAGTTTGGTCTTAAGTCTCCTTATTGCAACCAATTTCCATGTAATAGCCTGGAAAACTGGTTGAAGAAAAGAAAAACGAAAACCAAGTGTGAAGCAGAAAAAGAAGAAAAACATATGACAATATGTAGGAGCAGAAGTAGGTAATTCAGCCCATTGAGTCTGCTCTCACTATTCAATGAGATCAGAGCTGATATGATAATCCTAAACACCACTTTCCTGCCTTATCCCCCAACACACGATTCCATTTTTGATTAAAATACTTTATCTCAGCTTTGGATACACTGAGCAGCGAGCCTGTTCAGCCATCTGCGGGAAAGAATTCCACAGATTCAGTATACCCCAAGAGAAGGAATTCCTCCACATCTCAGTCTTATAAGATGATCCCTTACTCTGATCCTCAACTGTCAAAAGAGGAGGTCCAATCTCTGAGTCTCTCCTGTCAAGCCCAATGGAATCTTTCGTCTTTCAGTAAGATCTTGTCTCATTCTTCCAAAATCCAGTGAGTACAGTAGTCGTCTGTGCAATCTCTTCTCCAAAGAAAATTCTCCCATGTCTCGGATCAATGTTGTTAAAATTCCCTGATCTGCCATTCCAAAAGCTTGGGGACTCAAAACATCATATGTGTGATCTGACTAGTGTCATATACAGTTTTAATAAGCCATCCCCATTCCCTTTGAATAAAGGTCAACAGACGATTTAACTTCCAGATTACCCACCAACCCTGGATGCTCGGTTTTTGTCTTTAAGTCCCACAATTCTCTCTGTATTGCAGCTTTCTGCAATGTTTTTCCCATGAAAATAATATTTCCCTCTCCTAGTTTTGGTGCCAAAATACATAAACCTCAATTTTCCCACATTATATTCCATCCACTGAGTTTGTATCTGCTTGCTAATCCTGTTTCTATCCCTCTGTGGTTTCATTTTACCATCCTCACTCCGTGCCTCCATCTATTTGGCGTCACCTGCGATCTTGGTGACAATACATGCTCTGCTGTCTTCCAGATGATCAGTATGTATTGTAAATAATTGTGGATCCAGCAATGATCCCTCTGTGAGAATCCACAAGTTACAATTTGCCATCATGAAACTGCCCTCTTCAATTTGACTCTCTGTCTTCAATTCATTCCTCAAACCTTGACAAATATCCTTGACCAATACAGTTACACAACAGTCTGGTTCTTGGGTTCTTATTGTATGAAGTGGCCTCATATACGATACCTTACTGGATCCTTTTTGGAAATCCGAATATATTTTATCTGTTGGTTTTCCTCTTATTTATCCTGCATGTTTCTGCCTGAAAATATTTTAATATACTTGTCAGCTATGATTTCCCCTTCATGATATCATGCTGACACTTCTTAATTCATTCATGCATTTCCACATGCTCTGTTATTCCAACTGTAATAGACTCTAACATTTCTCAATTGCAGAGCAAGTTGTGAAAGTAAGATGAATTTGTGGGTCTGGGCACTCAGCAAAGGGGGCGATGAAAGCTACCAATTGTCAAAAGGACCCACATGGTGCACCAGTATCCTCTAGGGAGGTAACCTGCCGCCCAGTCTGCTTACAGAGACTCTGGCCTGAATGGGATGGCAAGGGCTGATGGGTTTGTTAAAGTGAGAGGTCTGGAAGTCGGAGACAGTGAATGAGAGGGGTACGATTGACCAACAGGTAAACCATAACTTTAGCCAAAGCTACCGCACCAGCCATTTCCAAAACTATGAAGGACAAGACTTACATGACCATAGCCAACTCAAAGCTTTTTCTAAGTCTCACAATGCCCTGACATCCAGTGCAGGATAAATAGAAATTCCCTCCAATTCGGTCAAGAATAGTGCAGGGTAGATAGCACAGGAGAGATGTTACAATTCACTTCCATACAAAAACGGTGGTAAAAGTTCAGAACTATGTTCCAAAAATGGCCCTTGATGGCAAACAACCAGTTGCTAGTTTTAAATCAGAAACAGATAAACATGTTCAACAAAGGTATACAGTGACATGAACAAAAGTTAGGTAATAGCATTAGGCCTTTGTAAGTTCGAGACTGAATGGCCCTAAAACATTCTTGATCCAGCTTGCATTTTCAACCTCCCTGTAATCCTGAGCTCCTCCAAAACTCTGCTCTCCATGTATTCACTTGCACTGAGTCTTGTTCTCCTCAGGCTCAGCTCATTGAGCTGAAGAGTTTGCCGTTTGAGGAAAAGCAACATTTTGAATAAACAATTACCCTTGTTGGCAAATCCCTTCATGATAGCGATCATTCCCATCTCTAATCTCTGCCGGCCACGCAATCCCTCATGATATCTGCCTAATTTGCCTTATGCCAACCTCGTCAGCGTAGTCAATTAATCTCCCAGCCGATGCTGGCCATTTTTAAAAATCAAATCAAGAACTAATTAAAATAGAGCTGCTGGTCCAGGCAATGTGTTGTATCAGTATTATGTGGTTGCCAGTGGACCCCATTGTGGTTCACAGTGACATCATTCACAGCAAGTGTTGGTTGTTTGAGGAACTCAAATTGATGAGCTGGAGCTTGAGCTCTGTACACTGGAAAACTCAGGGGAGGCAACGGCATCATGGTATTATTGCCACACTATTAATCCAGAGACCCAGGCATCATTCTGGAGACCTGGGTTTGAATCTCCTCACGGCACATGGGTGCATTTGAATTCAATAATATTTATAGAATTAAGAATCTAATGATGACCATGAATCCATTGATGATTGACGGGGAAAAACCCGAAAAACACGAATGTCTTTAGGGAAGGGAACTACCATCCTTACCTGGTTTGGTCTACCTGTGACTCCAGATCTTAACCAACCTGGTTAACTCTCAACTGTCCGCTGGGCAATTAGGGCTGGGCAATAGATGCTGCCTTGCCAGGGCCTCCCTGATCTCGTTAATGATTTTAAAAACCATCAGGGACAGGGAGTAGTTTCCAGGATGCTCTGTTTCAGCAGGCAGTTAAACCCTTCAGATTATGTACCTCAAATTCACTCAGCTGTCCGGAACAAAAAGGTGTGACATGGTAGATGAAGAAAATAGGGAGTTCTGATGGAGCCTCATCCTTTAAGCTTGTCGAACAGGTTTGAGATTCTTGTTCAGGGTGTAGAGCCGGATGAACACAGCAGGCCAAGCAGCATCAAAGGAGCAGGAAGGCTGATGTTTCGGGCATAGATTAGAAGAGTCGAGACCCAGAACATCAGCCTTCCTGTTCCTTTGATGCTGTTTGACCTGCTGTGTTCATCCAGCTCTACACCTTGTTATATCAGATTTGGCGGTATCTGAAGTTCCTACTATCTCTGAGATTCTTGTTTCCTGTGCGGATGAGAGCAGGAGCTGTAGGGACGATTAGCAAACTGACCACAGCACTTCGGTAGAGGGGGTTATTCAAGAGGGAGCAAAATAAAAGAAGTGTTTTTTTTTTAAGCCAGAATAGATTTATTAGGGAAATAGAAACTCTTTTCTGTTGCCAGAAACGGAAGTTCCAAAGGCTGTGTTGCAAATGAGGTGCCTGTGCTCAGGATATTCCATGTGGGCTGCAAACGAACTTGGACTGGGATGGAATGGTAATGTTATCAATACAGATAGAAAAGGGGAAGAAGATTCTGCTGAAGTAATATGAGCAGCACAGGGCTCAAGTAAAGATTTCAACTAAAAAGGTAATAGTCTTTGGATTATCCATAAGCAGAGAGGAACAGGGTCAGCAAGATTAAAGAGTGAAATGTATGACTGAGATTTGTGTGGGAGACACAGGCTCAAATTCATTGGACATTGATGTCAGAACTGGGGAAGGACGGAGCCGTTCTTTTCGGAGAGGCTCCACCTGAATCATGCAGGGACCAAAGTCCTGATGAATGATATAACTAGGGTCTGTAGTAAGGATATAAAATTAACATCATGACGGGATGGGTTCAGTTGCATGGAAAAATATGTAAATGTTAAAGTGGTGGGCTCAACTCAGGTTAAAGTTTGCACACCAGGTATTAGGACAGATAAAAATGGAAAGTGTCAGAAATCCAACTTCTGGCACTGCAGATAAGGGGACAACTGTGAGAAGCGTGTCAGTCAATGCAGGGCCGAAGATGCTGTACTTAAACTCACACAGTATGTGAAGTCAGGAAAATGAACTGGTAGCACAGATTGAAATTGACCGGTACAATGTTGTGAGTTTCACAGAGACATGGCGGCCAGGGCAGCAAGGCTGGGAACTAAATATCCAGGAATTGACATCCAATAAAAAGAAAGGCAGATGGGCAGAGGGGGTGATATTGCCTTTCTACGAAGAAATGAAATTAAATTGAGAACAATAAAGGAGACGGAGTCACAAGACATAGAATTCATATGAATAGACTTAAGGAACTACAAAGTAAAATTGAGCCTGATAGATCTTGTGCACAGGCCTTCCAGCAGCCTTTGGGATGTGGGGAAGAAAATATAAGGAGAGAGAAAAGGTATGTAAAAAAAGGAATGATTGCAATAATCATGGGAGACTTCAACGTGCAGACAGACTGAGAAAATCAGGTTGGCAATGGACCTCACGAAAAGAGATTTGTGAAAGCTGAAAGTGATTTTAATTGAACAGCTTGAGATAGAGCCCAATAAGGAAGAGGCCGCTTTGAATTTAGAGATGAGTAATGAGGCAGACTTTATTAGAGTGCTCCAGGTGAAGGAACCCCCGAGGAGCCAGTGACCATAATATAACAGAGCTCACCCTGCAGTTTGAGGCGGAGGAGATGGAATAGGATGTAACAATATTATAATTGAGTAAAAGCAACTTAAAGGACATGAGGGAGGAGTTGGCCAGAGTTGATGGAAGGAGAAGCCAGGGAAGACAGTGAATCAGCAATGGCAGGGTTTTCTGGGAGTAAGTCAAGAGACACTGCAAAATTTCATCCCAAGGAAGAAGAAATATACTAAGGGGAAGGTGAGTCAACCATGGCTGACAAATTAAGTCAGGGATAGTGAAAAAGGAAAGGATAATCTATACAATGCGATGAAGATGAGTGGAAGCCAGAGGATTGGCAACTCTTTGAAAGGAAATTGAACAAAAAATACTGGTGGGAAGAGAAGATGCAATATGAGATTCTAATAGCTAGTAATATAAAAGAAGACTGCAAGATACTTTTTTTAAAGTTATCTATAAAAGTTACAGTGAGACAAGTTTGGGCATTGGACACCTGGAAAATGAGGCTGGGGATGCAAGAATTGTGAACATAGAAAAGGTGAAGGAACTGAATACATAGCTTGTATAAATTTAAACAGTGGAGGACACCAGCAGCATACCTGAAGTGGAAGATATGGGGTGGAAGTGAGTCCACTGGCCATCAGGAATAAGGGTCTGCGGGTGACGAAATGTCTGAAAGTGATAAATCACCCAGACCAGATGAACTACATCCCAGACTTCTGAAGGAGAGAGCTGAGGAGTTTGTAGAGGCGTGAATGGTAGCCTTTCAGAAATCAGTGGAGTCAGGGACGGTCCCAGATGACTGAAAAATGGCTAATGCAACACCCCTGTTTAAGACAGGAAGGAGACAGCGGTAGAAACTATGGCGGGATAGCCTGACCTCTGTTTTTTGTAAGGTTCTTATTAAGAACAAGACTACGGAGTACTTGGAAGTGCACAGTAAAAAGAAAGGCAGAATTAGCACGGCTTCATCAAAGGCAAATTTTGCCTGAGAAATTTGTTCGAATTCTTTGAATTAACAAGTAGGTTAGATAAAGGAGAGCCAGTGGGTGTGATCTATTTGGATTTCCACAAGGCCTTTGACAAGGTAGCACACAGCGGGCTGCTAAATAAGATAAGAGCATGGTATTTGTTGCAAGTTTATGGAATGGCCAACTGGCAGAAGGCGGAGGGTCAGGATAAAGGGTTTCTTACAGCATGGCAGGGAGTGACCTGATGAGTTCCTTAGGGGTCAGAGTTGGGAACACAAGTATTCATGATATGCATTAACAATCAGGACAAAGGAACTGAGGACATTTTTGCCGTGATTGCAGATGACACAAATGTCAGTGGGCGGATTGGCAATGTTGATAAGTAGGGGAACCTGCAAAAGCATTTGGACAGGCTTGGAGAGTTGAAAAAGAAGTGGCAGATGGAAAACAATGTGGGAAAGTGTGGGGTTATGCACTTTGGTGGGAACAATAAAACCATGGACCGTTTTGTCAATGTGGAAAGGCTTCAGAAATCCAAAATGCAAAGGGTCTTCCGAGTCCTAGTTTAGGAATTCGTTTCAGGTTAACAATGCAAGCTCAGTTGGCAGTTGGGAAGGCAAATGCCATTTAATATTTATTTCAAGGGGCCTAGAATACAAGAGCAGAGATGAACTGTTGAGGCTGAATCAGCTCTCGGCAGGCCATATTTGGAATATTGCGAGCAGTTTTGGGCCCTTATCAAAGGAAGGATGTGCTGACATCGGAGGGGGTCTGTAGTAGGTTAGCAAGAATGATCCAGGTTAAAGGATTTATCATAAAACGAACAGTGAGGACTCAGTCTACATTTGATGGAGTTCTGAAGTATGAGGGGAATGTAGGAGGGATAGAACAGTAGGCATAGGAGAATGAGGGGCATTTTTGATTAAGAGAAACATTGCTGCTGTAACTCAAAAATATTTCTTAAATTATCATCCAGTGAAATTATGGGATGAAATTAGAAATAAGAAGAAAGCAATGATCATCTTGCTGGGATTGTACTATTGACACCCCCAATAATAAGAGGGAATCAGACGAACAAATATACAGAGAGAGCTCAGGTATATGTAAGAATAATAAGATTGTAAAAGTCGGTGATTTTAATTTCCCAAACATTGGCTAGCACAAACATTTTGTTACATCTTTGCAGAGTGAAGAATTTGTTAAACATGCTCAAAAAATGCTTTTGAACTGGAGGCCTGTCGCAGGGGTGATCCACAGGGATCAGTTTTGGGTCTTCTCTTGTCTGTCATTTAGAAAAAAAAATGATTTGGATGAGAATATAGAATTTATGGCTGCTAAGTTTGTGGGCGACACCAAAATTAGTGGCTCAGTAGACATTGAAGAAGTTTTTTTTTTCACTATTACAAAGGGATCCTTATCAAATGGGTCAATGTGCTGAAAACCAGCAAAATGAGTTTGATATGGATTAATGTGAGATTTTGCATTTTGGTACAACAAACAAGGGTATAGCTTAAACAGTTAACAGAGATAATGGGAATTGCAGATGCTGGATAATCCGAAATAACAAGGTATGGAGTTAGATGAACACAGCAGGCCAAGCAGCATCTGAGGAGCACAAAAGCTGATGTTTCGGTCCTCGACCCTTCATCAGATAAGGGGAAGGGGGAGAGGATTCTGAATCAAATAGGGAGAGATGGGGAGGTGGATTCAAGATGGCTAGAGGAGAAGATAGGTGGAGAAGAGACAGGCAAGTTAAAGAGGCGGGGATGGAGCCAGTGGAAGTGAGTGTAGGTGGGGAGGTAGGGAGGGGTAGGTCAGTTCAGGGAGGATGGACAGGTCAAGGTCGTGGTAGGAGTTTAGTAGGCAGGAGATGGGGGTGCAGATTGAGATGGGAGGTAGGGATAGGTGAGAGGAAGAACAGGTTAGGGAGGCCGGGATGAGCTGGGCTGGTTTTGAGATTCAGTAGCGGTAGGGGATATTTTGAAGCTTGTGAAATCCACATTGATAACATTGGGCTGCAAGGTTGTCCTCGTTCTTCAAGGAACATAACATCACTCCTCACTCCCCGCAGTGGTCGAGAACGCTCTCAACCGTGCCTCTCACATTTCCTGCAATTCATCCCTCACACCCCATCCCCACAATAATCCTGAAAAGAGCATCCCCCTCATTCTCACATATCACCCACCAACCTCCGGATCCAACACATCACCCTCCAACACTTCCACAATCTGCAGTCCGACACCACCACCAAATATATTTTTTTCCATCCCCACCCTTGTCTGCCTTCCGGAGGGACGACTCTCTCCGTGACTCCCTTGTCCGCTCCACACCCATCTCCAACCCCACCACACCTGGCACAATCCCCTGCAATGGTAGGAAGTGCTACACCTGCCCCCACACCTCCTCCCTCATCCCTATCCCAGGCCCCAAGCAGGCTCTCCACATCAAGCATTTGTTCACCTGCACATCTGCCAATGTGATATACTGCATCCGCTGTTCCTGTTGTGGCCTCTTCTACATCGGGGAAACCAAGCGGAGGCTTGGGGACTGGTGTGCAGAACACCTACACTCGGTTTGCAATAAACAACTGCACTTTCCAGTCGCGAACCATTTCAACTCCCCCTCCCATTCCTCAGACAACATGTCCATCCTGGGTCTCTTGCAGTGCCATAATGATGCCACTCGAAGGTTGCAGGAACAGCAACTCATATCACACTTGAGAACCCTGCAGCCCAATGGTATCAATGTGGATTTCACAAGCTTCAAAAGCTCCCCTCCCCCACTGCATCCCAAAACCAGCCCAGCTCATCCCCGCCTCCATAACTTGTTCTTCCTCTCACCTATCACCTCCTCCCACCTCAAGCTACACTCCCATCTTCTACCTGCTAACCTCCTCCCACTCCCTTGACCTGTCTGTCCTCCCTGGAATGGCCTATCCCCTTCCTACCTGCACTCACCTCCACTGGCTCCATCCCCGCCTCTTTAACTTGTCTGCCTCCTCTCCACCTACGTTCTCCTCAATCCATCTGCCTCCTATTCTCTCCCTACTTATTTCAGAAACCTCTCCCGCTCCCACTTTTCTGCTGAAGGGTCTAGACTCGAAATGTCAGCTTTTGTGCTCTTAAGATGCTCCTTGGCCTGCTGTGTTCATCCAGCTCCATACTTTGTTATCTCTTATATAACTAATAGTAGGGCCTTTGGTAGCATTGTAGAACAGAGGAGCCTCGGGGTGCAGGAACATAATGCTTTGATGTTTGTGTCACATATAGACAGAGTGGTTAAAGAGGTATTATGCAGACTTTCTGTCATTGCTTGGTCCTTCGAACATAGGAGTCGGATAGTTATGTTGAGGTTGTACAAGACAGTTGGGAGGCCACTTCTTGAATACTGTGTTTAATTCCATTTTCCCAGTTATAGGAAGGATATTTGTAATCTGGAGACCTTTCAGAAGAGATTTATCAGAATGATGCCAGGTATGGAAGGCTTGAGCTGCAAAGAAAAGCTGGATAGGCTGGGACTCCTTTCACTGGAATGGAGGTGGTTTAGAGGCAATCTGATAGAAGCTTTTTAAAAAACGAGGGTATAGATAGGGTTAATGATATTGCCTTTCCCTACAATGGGGGATTTCAAGACTCAGAGACACATCTTTAAGGTGAGAGGAGAAACAATTTAAAAACACATGAGGGGCTGTTTCTCACAAAGAGGGTGGTTTTCATGTTGGATGAGCTTCCTGAGGAAGTGGTGGCAGTGGACACAATTGCAACATTTAAAACATATTTGGCTTAGTACATGAATAGGGAAGGTTTGAAGGGATATGGGCCAGGAGGTGGAGGTGGGACTAGTTTTGTTTGGGATTATGTTTAGCGTGGACAGGTTGGACTGTTTCCATGCTGCCTGACTATGTAAATGTTCCTGGGAGAGAAGGAGCAAACTTTGACCTTCTCATGTGTAATAAGGCAGACGAAGTGACTGAAATTACGGTACAGAAACATTTTGGAGTTGCAATAAACGTTAGATCAGGCTCAGTATTTTCAGGAATTAATAGATATGGATGGAGAAGGTAGAAAGCCTTGCGCAAGAAAATATTAAAAGAGAAAAGCAAATCAATGGAATTTATTGAATAAAACTTGTATCTGAACACGCACAACATTTGAAATAAATTGATGAGAAGACAGCACAAATAGATAAGTATGAACTGGTAAGGACTACTGAAACATGGTTAGAGGAAGGTCAAGGTTGTGGAGTTAAATGTCCATGGATACTCAGTGTTCTGAAAAGATAGACAAAAAGGAGCTGGAGGTGGAGTTTTTGTATTGTTGAAGGATGACACCAAAGCTGTATTAGGAAATGATATTGACATGAAGGGCCAAAATGATAAATCAGCCTGAGTGGAATTTAAAAGTAAGGGAAGAAACCCCTTGCTAGGACTAATTTACAGCCCGACCTTACAGTGTTTCCAAAGTACAAGGTCATAGTCTAAATCCAGGAATAATGAGGGCTTGAGGGAAAGTCATAATAGTAATTATAGGTGGATTGTACGTACATATAGACTGGTTTAATCAAGTTGGCAAGGGCTGCCGCAAAAAAAAAATTAATGGAGTGAATCAGGGATTGTTTCTCACAGCGACGTGTCATGGAACCAACCAGAGAACTGGCTACAAAAACAGAAGGTGCTGGAAAAGCTCCGCAGGTCCAGCAGCATCTGTGAAGAAAAATTTCAAAGGTAAAGGTGTGTGCCTGGTGATCCCTTCTGCGGTTTATCACTCCTACTCCTCCTCCTTCCTTAAATTTCAGTTTCTGTTGCACTGACCCTTATGCTGCTACACCCCCTTAAACTCACCATCTCCCTTCACACTCCTCTTCTACCACACCCGCTGAATGTCACACCACTTCCCACGTTTCTTGCACTTCACCATCCCTTCTTTTCTTTTTTTGTCCTCCAACCAGGATGATGGGAGCTTCTGATTTCCATGTTGCTCTTTGTTATCAGTGAATGATGAGGTTGAAATTATCAATGTCCAATAGAAGTTGACAGTAGTGTGTGTTTGTCACTGTCTGATACACTGGGAATGGAATCGTTCTGTTCCCCATGGTGCAGAGTGAAGCTTCTTTCTGTCCCTCTGAGAGGGCATGTAACCAAACTGCTTCATCATGAATAGGACAAACGTCACCTGACAGAATTGGAAGTCCGTGCCTAAAATTGCTTTGGAATATTGTGAGGTCAGTGAGCATATTGTTCAAACAAGCTGTGTTCAGTACTTCCAATCTTTATTGCTTCAGCTGATGTTCCAAAGTCATTGGAAGTGAGATCAGAGTAACTTCCCATGCTACCAGTCGTACTTGACTCACTGCAGCATTGAGGACCCTGAACGAAAATGTGATCAATGGGCATTGAAGAGAATCCTGCAACTGGTAATGTTCTCAGCTGAGCAATGGGGAGCCCAACCTCTGCAAATTGTCATTCAAGTCACGTGTCAGCCTGGATTGGGAGTAAAATGTTCTTCCTTCATGAGAATATGATAACAAAAAAAAATAGAATCACCTTACGAACAGCTCTGTGCATACATCTGCACCACTTAGATTAGAAGAGTTTCAGGAAGGCAGCTCTGTGTCACTTTCTCCAGGTGCAAATAAAGTCTGCCCTCGCTAGTGCTGGCTAAAACACATGAAAGATTGTGTCCTATTGAAAATAGCAAGATATTTTATGCTTTTGTGGCTCAGTCTAAAATCTCAGAAAGGTAAGACCTTGCTAGATGAGTGTAACCCCAGCGACATCAGGATCACAGCGTGACATTGAGGTAATGATTCCCACCATTTTCAATCCGTTATTTTCAAAGGATTAATCATGCAACATCAGTGTCACAGTTCCAACTTTACATGGCTATTTATCACAATGCACCACGCTATCAATATAAGCGATCATTTATACAGAAACTTTGCAATGTCTCACTCAATGATCATTACCAAATACATGAGACCCAACACAAATAGTAGCTTCACTGTTCCGGTTCAGGTCAGACAAGTTGTGACCAAAAGGAAAATAAAAAAAATTGCTGGATAAAAAAAATCAGATCGAGCAGCAGCTGAGCAGAAAGAAACATAATTAACTGTGAATCCAACATGACATTTTCAGAACAGGTTCCTGTCAGACTCGATATGTTAATTCTATATCTGTCTCTAGATGTTGCCTCATCTATTGCGTCTCTGCACCAATTTCTGTTTCTATTTCAGATTTCCATTTCTAACACTTTGCTTTTCTTAATGGTTGCAGATGTTGAAATTGGTTACATTTGGGACATTATCGTCCATTGCTGTTTCCATTCGAACTATTGTGTCGGTTGCAGCTGTATTACACCAGTATCTTTTTTCTTCTTTACATGTCAAATGAGAAACGTTTGGCTAACATCCTCCTAAATGCATGCATTTCAGGAAATGATTTTTGATTGAAAAGATATTTTAGAGGCAGCTATACTTCATGAGACAACAGAAATAGATTATTCATGACAGCTCAGTCTGTGTCCTTCACTGACAAAGCTTATCCCCTCAGGGTCTGAAAACCTGTCATACATATCTCAGAATAATTACAGTAAAGGTGGTGAACACTCAGCATACAATCTCTGCTCCTGCTGGAGATGAACAACATCCCTACCAAAACGATCCTTTAATTTCCCTCTACCCCCAACATTTTGAAATCTTTGTCTGATTTTAATTCTGAATCCCCTGTGCAGATATGAACAATCTTATCAGTCTGCATACACTGTGATTAATCTGTGTATACATAATACATAATTCCCTTCATCACATTTAAATGATCATGTCGTTTGGCATACTGCCTCCCAAATATAACCTGTTTCCTTGCTCTGCATTAAATTTCATTCTGCCCATTACAGTAAGGGTTGGTTGAATACTGGTGACACTGGGATATCACTGTATTCCCCTCCAGTCTCCACAGCCACTGCCCTCATTCCGCTCTGTCTCATGACCAATGTCACACTCATGTCCCTGATTCATTAATCCACGGGCTTTAGGGAACAACGTCACTCTACACATTATGCTTCACTTTAAACTTAATCAACAAATGTAACTGTTGCTGCTTTAAAACACAAAAACTGCAATGAAGAACATTGTGATTTGAAGATAAAAAGTTGCTTTATGACAGCAGTGAGAGTAACATCCAGACGAATCCAGACTCCCTCTGCATTAGTCAGGGCAACAATGCACAGTGACAATCTTTTGGTTGTTGAGGAGTGATCAGCACAGTAACGACATTTTGATTGTTTGTTTTATTTTTGGAGGGGAGTGCTGATGCAGGTGGTTACAGCATTGTACATGGACATTACAGCAGAACCATTTGGCCTGCAAAACGAAAACATCCATTTTTATTCCTCATCAAAGACATTGTTAGAGTAATTGGCAATGGGATATAAGACTGGTAGCCAATGATGTTAACATAAAATCCAGTCCAGTTATTATTGCGAACTGAAAGTGTATATTGAAAGGGGTTAACTGGAACTGTTTGTTCATTAACTTGTGATTGATGTCAGTCTCCATGGATTCTAACTGTGCCACAGGAGGCTTTCTGTCTCCTCTTACTAAGGGGCTCCATTCACTGTATTATCCCATAGCATGAGTGGGAGCATCAGCGAATGCACTAACAGGGATCAACTGCTGCGGAGAGAGGGGTCGGAGAGATCAGAATCTGAGAACAAAAGATTGGAAGGTTCCAACAATGGATCAGAATCTGAGAACAATAGACTGGAATGTTCCAACAGTGGATCAGAATCTGAGAACAGACTGGAATGTTCTAACACTGGACAGGAGTTTATCCGTTGGTATTTTCTATCTTACCTGGCGTTGGTCAACATTACAAGATCGGATACTAGGTGTACTGAAGACTATCCAGGCTGGTTACTATCCCATTCTTGCCATTGTGGGTGTTCCCGGTAAGTCTCTCCATCTCTTTCCATTTTTTAAATCCATAGATCATATTCAATTCTATTGATATTTCTGTTGCTTACATTTGGCAAAGACGAAACTATTACTTTCAGTTTCAATTAAATCGTCCTGTCACTACCCATGAATTTCAGAATTGTCCTTCAGAAACATCTGAGACAGTTGGCAGCATTGAGGGCCTTTTTTAAAATCTATGTGTCACTATTGTCTCCATCCCCAACCCTATCCAATACCATCTCTGTAATATCTCCGCTCTCCATCTGTATCTTTGTGCTGTTGCTGAATGAACCATTATCTATCCCTTGGTAAAATTCAGACTTTATAGTTCCAGCTCTCTTCTGGTCAGTCTTCCAGTTTATATATTTTGGTCACACCATTGTACTTTTCCCTAAAGTACCTTCACGACAGGGACACCATGACAGAGCCGTTAAGTCGGTGGGCAGGTAATTCAGAGGTACAGGTTATGACACTAAAAATACTGTTTCAATTCCCACCACAGTCGTTTGAAGAATTTAGATTGTAATGATGAGAATTGGAACCAATGCGAATTTCACTAATAGCAACAATAAAAAAGCAGCATTTTGTGTAAAAACCTATCTCATTTTACTGATGCCCTCTGGTAAAGAAATCTCACTTTATTCCCTGGTCTGGATTAAGTGTGAATTCAAACCCAAAAAAATGTGTTTGGTTGTCCACTGCCTTGTGGAATGGTCACAGCCAAGGACAATTAATGATAGTTAACAAATGCTTCCCCTGCTAACGACGTTGACAGACAGGGAAATAGCAAAGCCAACGTTGAAATCAAACAAAGAAAGTTGCTGGAGATCTGAAACAAAAAGAAACAAAGTATTGAGGAAACTGTACAGGTTTGGCAGGCTCTGTCGAAATAAAAGCAGAGTTAGCATTTCGAGCCCACTGACCATACATCAGAACTGAAATCACC
Source organism: Stegostoma tigrinum (assembly GCF_030684315.1). Lineage (NCBI taxonomy): Eukaryota > Metazoa > Chordata > Chondrichthyes > Orectolobiformes > Stegostomatidae > Stegostoma > Stegostoma tigrinum. Next base: position 3,636,130 of record NW_026728472.1, read on the forward strand.
TGGCAAATGTTGTGATTTATGCTGGTGATGAGGACGTTTGTTTTGACGGGGCGAAAGAAGGAGTTGAATAAATGGAGAAAGAGAGAGCTGGAAAATAAAAGAGCAACCAAAATGATTGTTGATGATCAGCTGGGTTGGCAATAAAATGTGAGATTATTTATGTTTATTTTTCGCCTGTCCCCATATCTCTGAATATCATGCCCATGCAGAAATACAGCCAAGTCCCTGTTTAAACTGAGTTATGACCCCTTGGTCTATCTTCGCTGAGTGTGGTCATCTTCTTTTATTCATTAAAGGGTTGTGGGTATGACTGGCTGGGCCAGCTTTTATTTCCCTTTCCGAGTTGCCCTTTAGAAAGTATTTGTGAGCTGCTTTCGTGAACCACTGCAGTCCACATGCTGTATGTTGCTGGTACATAGGTCTGTCCTGTGCCATTTCTTTGAGACTCTGTAGTGATTGATATAACTGAGTGGATGGCTTGGCAATTCCAAAAGGCAGTTGAGAATCAATCACATTGCTGTTGTCCTGGAGTCACAAGTAGGCCAGAGCATGTGAGGATGGCACATTTCCTTCCCTAAAGAGCATTAGTGAGCCAGGTGGGTTTTTGCTGATTGTCAACGATGGCTTCATAGTTGCACCATTCCAGATATTTTATTGAATTCAAATTCCAACATCTGCCATGGTGGGACTCAAATCGGGGTGTGAGTCATTACCTGGGTCCTTGGACTAACAGTCTGGAAATAACACCATTCGGCCATTTCATCTCCAACCTGCCCAGTCACGTCCATCATTAACAGTTGTGTTGCTATTATTGTGACTATGGTACATAAAATTGTGCAATAGCATTGTCAGCTGCTTCTATTACGAGCGGACCCATTAATGTTCAAAGTCACAGGGACTGCAAAGAGATCAAACAGTTTATCAGCTATGAAAATAAATGAAAGAGAAGACGGCATTTTAAACAATGAGAGAGTGTGCCATGTATGCACTCGGGAGAGGGCAGTGCTGACAATGGCCATCAAATGAACGGGTTTCATTCTAGAAATTTCCATGCAGGACTGGATGACATATCCATCATGTGCTGGAGTGCCGGTCTCTAATATATTCATGAGGTGACAGAGGCCAGCTCTGCCCAGCTTGGTAATTGCAATGTTCTTTCTCCATGAAGGGAGGAGCAGAAAATCTTCTAGAAATGGCAGGGAACAGGTTGACTAGTGAAAATGGGGAACTGTGGGAAATTAGAACAAAGAGGAAATAGTCAACACACTCATTTTGTTGAAGGTTGGCAATTAGTTCCGCCAGATGAGAGATGCATTTAGAGGGTAATAGAGATAAGGGTGGAGAATTGAACTTGCTGGATAGCTCTTTCAGAAGCCGGTACACACACACGCAATGGGTCATTGACATCCCTAATCTCTCACATCCGACAAGAAGCCCACATCACTCTACTAAAGGCCATCTTTGCACTTTAACAATCTACAGACCAAGGCAATAGCACGGTCTTAACTCTCTAACAAAAAAAAATGACGCTTGGCTAACTTGATCCCTATGTTGTATATTTTTAAAATTTTTAATCTGGAGGCTGATCTCAAGAAAACATACCAAGAAAAACACATGGCTCCTCTATTGTAGATTTACAGCAGAGTCGGTTTCGACAAAAGTAACAATTATCTCTTCCCCTGCTGTGAGTGCTCTTTTCTAAGGTTTCTCCAAGGGCAGCTGTGAATTTCACTTTGTTTATTTTTTTTACCCAACTCCAATGCCCAGAGATAGTTGAAACTAAACAGCACAGACAATCAGCTGTTGACTGCCTGGTTTGTCAGCTGTGCAGGTTTACTGATCCTTTTTCACTTCAAACCTGGTACCTTCTCTCTCAGTTCCTCCCATTTTAAAGGTACTTTGTTTTGAACTTTTTGTTTCAAAGATCTGAAATAATGCAAAGGTTTCGAAGACAGTAGTTGCTGCTCCTAGAATTCGAGGAAATCAACTTCATCAGTAAGAATATCTCAAAAGAGGAACCCCTCTAAGAGCCACAATCTCCTCCTGTCTACCATCTTGGATTACACAGAATCCTCAGTTAAAAAAAGTAGAAAACGAAGTAACAGACAACTTGATGTCAGTTGTAAGGAGAGTAGTTGACATTTCATTGTAAAGAATGTATCAACTAGATTATTGGAGAATAATGATATGATTTGACAGAGTCAGGAAAGAGAAATCAGTTTGGTAAATGTCTTGGGATTTGTGGAGGATGTTGGTTGTGACATCAACAAATGAAAATGTTTTTTTTGAATTTTCGGAGGACCTTTGACGTATTTGCAGTCAGGTACATGAAAAGTAAATAGAATCCATGGTAAGGGAGGAGAATATTATGTAGGTAGAAATTTGGACACTTGATAGAAGACAGAGAGTCGGGATATGCTCTGGGCAGCAGGCCATTACAGACAGTGTATCATGTTCAGTGCTTGGAGACCAGCCATTTATAAGGAAAATAAATTGTTTGGCCGTGGGCAACAAACACCATCCTTCTCTTTTTTTTATTTATTAGAAGATAGGAAATTGGGAAGTATCATTTTCGAAAATGACATCAATATCCTTGTTCATGAGTCACTAAAATAATATATACAGCATAATAAGTAATCATGACAGTAAATGTTATGTTGTCTTTCATTGGAAAATCATTCAAGTATGATTGTAAAGACGGATTCCTGCAGTAGTCGAGTGAATTTGCAGCACTGCATACAGATTTTCTCTCCTTCATAAGGATTGCTAAACTTGCCATAGAGACAGTGCAAAGGAGTTTCAAAAGCCTGATCCCTGGGATGATGGTACCGTGGGGAGAGTGTGACTGCTCCATGTCGTTCCTCCTGGCGCCATTGTTACCTTGCACTCTTTCCTTGTGTTCATGATTTTTGTTCATGCCAACAGGTCACAGAGTATGTATGGGCGTGTTTCTAACACACTGAGTGTAATGCCATTCAGGGCTTCTCTATTCCAGAGCGTCGGAGAGCTAAATCACAGAAATGTTTAGAGGTGAGGGGAAGGGGTCGTTGATGGATTTTGACACATCAGAGAGTTGAGGGCTGCATGCAATTGGGTCTGAAAGAGGAGATGAGGACTAGAACAGATCAGCCCTGATATTATTGAAGGGAAAGTCATGTTTGAGCGGTTGAATACCAACTCCTGTTTATGGTGTTCTCGTATTTTGTTATTGGAAAGTTAGTGGCTCTTATTTTCCTGGAAGTTCTGTTCAGGAATGTTGCAATCAGGGAGACCATAGGATTTTGTGTGTGCAGTATGTCATGAGCCAGGGTGGGGATGCTGCTGTAAATCCAGTGAATCTGGATCTACAAACTGGATCTACAATATAACCAACAAACAGAGTCAGGGTAAACTCTGTAAAAGGAGATCAGGAGGTCAGGAGATCAGACCAGCACTAAGAATATTATTTTTCCCAAAAATATTGTCCATCTCACACTAAAACATGTTTGACGGTCTCCATTGGCTGAATTGTCTCTGCTTTGATTCATTGAGTACCAAGAGCAAGTGGTCTCCAGCTGCTCCTGACTAACAGCTTTGTGGGGTGGAATGGAATGTCGCCACATTGGACCGAGGAGCAAGGCTGGGACATTAGATACTTTGTCCCTGCTCCACCAGACACTAAGGTCATGGCCTGAGTGTTCTCGGCCACACTTTCCTATCTGTAGTTCATTATCATGGCTCATTTTTCTGACAAATATCGAACGAACACAGCTTTGAATAAATGCAAACACAGAGGTACCACAGGCTCCTGGGGAAAAGAATTTCAACTTCAACGGCCCTTTGAGAATTTTTCCTCACCCTTGTTCAGACCGAGTTTGGACGGTCTCTGTTATGATTTCTAGTCCCGTTCCTTCAGAGATCATGACAAATTTTAAATGTAACCAGCTTGGTGAAACGGTCAATTAAAAAGACCTCACACTGGGATAATTTCAGCTTTAGGGACAACTCAGGCAGATGTCTTCGATTTGCAAAAATAGCTAATATATAACCAAAGCAAAATCTATGATGGAAAGATAAATAATAAACAGTTTAGTCACTGAAATGCATATACATCCATATTTATGTGTCTACAAATGCTGAGACACACAGAAAAGCGCACACACAGAGACGTATGCATACATGGACTCACACACAGACGCACACACAGATACACACATGCACACATGTCTGTGACAAACGGAAATAATTAAAACTCTGCATAATATCAGTTTGAAAGAGTTCTGCCCAAACAACAGCTAAACTTATGGCAAAAGAAAAAAAAAAACGTAATTGGTCCAAATACTGACTCTGAAGTTATTTGCTCAAAAAAGCTGCCAACAATGAGGTTTCTTCATGGAACAGTTGGATTTGGCTGAACTTCATTTGCTTTAGGCAGTGGAGAGATTAGAGTGAATTCTCAACAGGAATCCTCCACGAGTGGCAAAGATGACTGATAGATTTTCTGCTTTCACGCATTGCTGTGAGGAGGGACAAAGAAAGAGAGGCGGCAATTTGTTGCGGCTCCTCTGGCAGGTTACATTTTCTCCTTTTCTGAACTCAAATATACAATAATGTTATCCAACCTCAAAATTGGGCCATGTGAGATCTGCTTCAATATTCTCTGTGCTGTATAACTCCATGAATATTCCTTGCTGCTAGAAGGAACAACTTATCTTAATTTGAAGATATGTTCCAATGTGTCTGACTAATGTTCAGACAATAAATTCATGTCTTAATAATACCTGTGTTAAAATGTATACATTGTTTTCATAAGACTGATTCCTTAGTTTCACTTTCCCATACAAGAGGAAATATCGATCAGCTACGCACCTGATACACTCTCCTTAAGATCTTACATGATATAACATGAACATTTCTCATTCTCAGTCCCAAAGTGCTGTGACCTTGGAGTGGTTTGTAACATTTTGAAGGGCGTTGATACAGTGAATGACCAAGGTTATTTTTCTCTGGTGAGAGTGTCCAAAACTAGAGGACATAGATTTAATGGGACAGGCAGAAGGTTTTAAAAAGACCTGATGGCTAACTGTTTTACAGAGACTGTGTTGTGTGTAAGGAATGAGCTGCCAGAGGAAGTGCTGGAAATTGTCACAGTTACAACATTTACAAGGCACCATGATGGCTACATGAATAGGAAGGTTTTAGAGGGTTATGGGCCTAATGCTGGCAAATGGAAATACATCAGTTTGGGATATCTGGTCGGCATGGACAAGACGGACTGACGGGTCTGTTTCTGAACTGTATGACTCTGTGACTCAACAAGGCTTTCATTGCAGGAATGAGTAAAGTGAAATAATTTTGATAAGTTCTGAAGCAATTACATTTTGTTACAGTTTACGGAATTGTAACTACACAGAATATATCGGGAGTGGTCTCAGCAATGCCCAGCACAGATGCGGTAAAACAATCCAACGATTATACAGATAGCTTTTTCATAAAACAGCATCATTCAATATACTTTCCTAATCACTGGCTACATGTGCAGACTAACATTATAGGATTCATGTGCCAGGGCTCACAAATCCCCCCTGTACCACCATGTTCTGTGATCTCTTTCCATTTAAGTATTTTACGGTTGTTTTATCCTTCCATCACAGCTCAGAATTCCCCATAACACACATTGTACTATTGCTGCTGCCAAGTTACAGCTTTGTATTCTGAAAATAAACATTTATACCTGCTGGCTATTTCCTGGTAGTTGTCCTGGTTTCCCCTGTTCCTGTGTAGCAGCCTTGGGAAGGTTGCATGGCCTTGACCTGTGATGTGCAATGTATTCAAAGGGCAGAATGACTTCATTCTATTTCTGTGTAAATCATTTGAGGGGAAGGAGGGTTGCAATGATCCTGGCTGTCCGATTGGCGTCTTGCACTATCTCTGGAACAGCATCGAGGAGTTGAGTGAGAGAACAGCACATGGGTTAGGAGCAGCACTCGGCCATTCGGCCTCTCGAGGCTGGTGCACCATTCAGAGAGCTCATTGTTGTTGTGATTGTGGCTGTGCACCCCATTCCTACCTGTTCCCAATAAACATTAATTCTATTGTTCAACAAAGATCAATGGAACTCAACCTTGAACGTTTTCAGTAACCCAGGCTTCCCTGCTCCTTGGTGGGAGGAGAACACGACAGATCACACAGCCCGAAAGAGAAAGCAACATCCCGAAGTCAATCTGTAATGGGAAGGCATTCATTCTGAAAGTGTGTTCCCCTCGAATAATCACCACTCTATTAAGACACAAGGACACAACAATTCGCACCAGATATAGATCATTCAGCCCCTCAAACCTGTTTACATTTCCATTAACTGACTTCAGTCAAATACTCATCAAATCTAACCTCCACTGTACTCACAGGAAGGCAAGTCCAGGTACTCTAAAATCGTAATAGCATTAAAAAATGGAGCAGCATTAGGCCATTCGGCCTGTCAAGTCTGCGATGCCGTTTGATCATGGCTGGACTGTTTCTCAAACCCATTCCCTTGCCTTCTATAACTGACCAGTGATCCCTTTATTCATGAAAAACATGTCCATTTCTGACTTAAATACAGCACCGAGACCGTGTGTATGGCATTGTTTATGTGTTTGTATTTGATTGTGCGTCCATATCTCTGTGTGTATGTGTTGTGTGCAATTGGAGTCAAACCCGCCCCACTCTTTAGGTTTCTGTGATAATGGGAACTGCAGATGCTGGAGAATCAAAGATAACAAAATGTGGAGCTGGATGAACACAGCAGGCCAAGCAGCATCTAAGGAGCACAAAAGCTGACGTTTCGGACCTCGACCCTTCATCGGAGGGGTCTCGGATGAAGAATCTAGGCCCGAAACGTCAGCTTTTAAGCTCCTGAGATGGTGATTGGCCTGCTGTGTTCATCCAGCACCACACTTTGTTATCTTTTTGTTTCTGTTGTGTTTACAATCACGCAATATCGTTCCCTGCTGGCCTCCCCACGCCACTACACAGTTGGCAGTTTTCTTTGGGATGACATTGTGAATCTCTTGCATTTTACAGCCTTTTGTTTTTCAAATAAGTTCTTTGGAGGCACAGAGCAGTTTCGTTCGATACCTAGCGACGCTGTTCTTGACATATTACCATCAACATTGGGTCTATTTTAGGACTTGTCAATCCTTTTCTCACTTTTAATTTGTAAGAGTCTAAACATAGAACATAGAAAATTATAGCACAGCCCTTCGGCCCTCGATGTTGTGCCGACCTGTCATAGCGATCTCAAGCCCATCTAACCTACACTATTCCATGTACGTCCATATGCTTATCCAATGACGACTTAAATGTACCTAAAGTTGGCGTTGAAACAAGAGTTTTAACAAAGTATTGTGATCAGAGAGAAAGGGAACTGCAGATGCTGGAAAAACTGAGATTAAAAAAATCATTGTAAGCTGAAGAGCATGGAACAAAATTCAATTCATCTCTTATAAAATTGTTCACTCAGAGTTGTTTGGATACAATTGCAGTGGAAATACTCCTTAATAGGTACACGAAGAGTCACAAATAATGTCCAAACACACATCGCTTCCACATTGTAGAGAGGGCATAGACATTTCTCTACATGAGCATTTCTGGGTCTTAAGGGCCTCAGTACAAATGCAATCATCCTCAAACTTGCCATGCATCTGTGAGTATGGCTGTGTTGATGGTCTTTTAGTTTGGATTATGCCCTGAGCTGCTGCCCTCCTGCTCTCCCTCACAGACTGAATACATCCCTGATGGTTTTCACCATCTCTTGCCCTTTGTGCATTATGGTGCAGAGGCCAGCAGAGGGAGACATTGCATCACATTGCCCACCACAGAGAGGACCAGACCCACCACACCCACAGACACACAGACAGACAGACGCAGACATGAAAATACACGCACAGACATAGAAATGCAGGCAATAATAAAGAAACACAGACATACGAACTAATACAGTGACATTTATACAGACATGGGCAATCTGCCAACATTTTGTTCCGTGATGATTTTCTCAATATTTCACTCAATCTGTCCATAGTTTGTCAATATTTCTGCTGCTCTGTGGGGAGTGTGTCAATATTTTTATTGCTCTGTGGGAAGTGTGTCAGCATTCCTATGTGGAGTGTGACTGTATTACAAATTCAAGGCCTGTAGATACCAAACCTCAAAGAATTGTAAAGTGTGTGAAAGCCAGTGTAGAAAACCAACAGAACGGAGACAAGTTGGTATCGTGTTCAAGTATATGGCAGATGAGGTCCAATACAGAAATGTGAGGTAATGCAATTGGTAGAAAGAACATTGGAAGTCAATTTAAAATAAACTGTACCGTGAGAAAGGCGGTGCAGGAGCAGAGAGCCCTCGATGTATATGAGCAGGGCTTATTGAAAAGTTCAGGACAAGTCACCTTGAGGAGGGCAGCAGAATGATGATGCTGATACGCTGACGTGGGAAGATCTGCATCAGTGCAGTCAGTGCTTCCAGAAGATGAATTGTGGTGGGGCTGTTGTTAAGTGACAGCAGAGTGAAAGGGAGTGATACAGGGAGCCTTCTGGGAAGGTGAGTGAGACAAGACCTACCTCAGGCATTCACAGTGATAAGTAAGGGCAAGTGTTTCATAAATTTTCTTCATTGGGAATAGTAATAGCAGTCAGTAGGGTTAAGTGCTGCATTTGTGAGATGTGGGAGATCTGTGATGCTTCCAGTGTCTTGGATGACAGCATCTGCAGGAAGTGCACTTAACTGCAGGTCCATGCAGACCGTATGGATAGGCTGGAGCGGTATTTGGTGCACTTAGGAGCAGGAGGGTGGCAGAAAGCGTCACAGACAATTGCTGTAGAGATGTGGTGACACAAGGTGCAGGCAGATAGGTGAGTCTACGCTAGAAGGAGCTGGCAGCCAGTAAAGGAATCCCCTGATGTCGTCCCCCTCTCTGACAAGTATACTGTTTTGGATACTGTTGGGAGGGGGTGACCTAGCGGGGGTAACAACAGCAGCAGGTAGACTGGTGGCAAAACGGCTGGCTCTACTCTTAAGAAGGGAAGGATAAAGAGCATGAAAATAGTAGTTAAGGATACAGGTAGGTGCTTCTGTGGATGTAAAAGAGACTCCATGATGATGTGTTTCCTCCCTGGTGCCAGGGTCCAGGGTGTCTCTGAATGGGCAGAAAATATTCTGAAGGGAGAGGGTGAACAGCCAGAGGTTGTTATGCATATTGATACTAACAGCACAGGTAGGATGAATTAAAAAGGTTCTACAGCAGCAGCGCAGGGAGTTAGGTAGAAAGTTAAAAAAGGAGGACCTCCAAGGTTGTAATCTCGGGATTACTCCCTGTGCCACGTGCCAGTGAGGCTGGAAAGAGGAGGATAGTACAGCTCAACACGTGGCTAAAGAGTTGGTGTGGGAGGGAGGGTTTCAGATATCTGGACCATTGGGAAGTCTTCCAGGGCAGGTGAGACCTGTACAAGAAGGATGGGTTGCATCTAAATTGGAAGGGCGCAAATATTCCGTCTGCGAGGTTTGCTGGTGTCACTTAGGAGGATTTAAATTAGCTTGGCAGGGGTGTGGGAATCAATGCAAAGTGAATGGACTGAAAGGGAACTGGAGAATAGGGCCAGTAAGTTTCAGAGAAAGAACAGACTGGGTGCAGTTCCTGATCAAAGCGGATCTAGTAAACTGAAGTTCACCTGTTTCAATGCAAGAAGTGTAACAGGTAGGGCAGAAGAACTTAGAGCTTGAATTAGTATTCAGAACTATGATGTTATTACTGTTACAGGGACTTGGTTAAGGGAGGGACAGGATTGATAGCTTAACGTCCTAGGATACGGATGTTTCAGGCGGGATTGCAGGGGATATTTCAGGGGTGGGGGAGTTGCCCAACGTGCTAAGGGGAATATCACAGCTGTACTGTGGGAGAACACCGCGAATGGCTTCTACAGTGACGGAATATGGGTAGATCTCAGGAACAGGAAGCCTGCAATCACAATGTTTGGAGTTTACTATATGCCTCCCAACAGCCAGCAGGAGATACAAGAACAAGTATGTAGCCGGATTTTGGTAAGCTCTAAAAGTAACAGGGTTGTTGTTGTGGGTGATTTTAGCTTCCCATATATTGACCGGGACTCACTTAGTGCTTGGGGCTTGGATGGGGTAGAGTTTGTAAGCAGCATCCAGGTGGGTTTATGAAACATTATGTAGACAGTCCAACTAGAAAAGGGACCATACTGGACCTAGTATTGGGGAATGTACCTGGCCTGATGGTCGATGTCTCAGTACGGGAGTAGCTCAGGAACAGTGATCACAATTCAGTAAGCTTAAGGGTACTGATGGAAATTAAGTTGTAATTATCAAGTGAAGGTGTTAAATTGGGGAAAGGCTAATGATTAACGATAGTAGGCAGGAACTGAAGAATGTAGATTGGGGCAGATGTTTGAGGGTAATTAACATCTGGTGTTTGGGAGGCTTTCAAGTGTAAATTGCTGGGAACTCAGGACAAGCATGCTATTGTAAGGATGAAGGATAAGTATGGCAAGTTTAGGGAACTTTGGATATCAATAGATATTGTGAGCCTAATCAAAAAGAAAAAAAGTAAGCATTTATTATAGCCAGAAGACTGGGAACATACGAAGCAAGGGTGGAATACAAGAAAATATGAAAGAAACTTAATCAAGGAGTCTGGGCGGCTAAGATGTGCCATGAAAGTCATTGACCAACAGGAATAAGGAAAATCCCCTACATACATGTAACCAGCAAAATGGTAGTCAGCCAGAAGGTTGGACCACTCATGACAGGGAACGGAATTTGTGTGGAACCAGAGGAATATGGTGAAGTATTAAATGAGTACTTTGCATTAGTATCACCATAGAGAAGGACTTGGCTCAGTCTTGGAAGACAGAGGGTAGCAGTTGAATTGTGCATTTCTGTGTGGAGGGCAGTGACTGGTGATGTTCGTCAGGAATCAGTGTTGGGACCTTTGCTGTTTGTAAGAAATATAATTGATGTGGATGAGAGAGCAACTGATCTGATTAGTTTGTTTGCCGATGACACAAAGGTTGGTGGAATTGCAGATAGCTGATATAGATTGTTTGGTGACTTGGACAGAGAGATGGCAGATGGTGTTTAATTCGGAGACATGTGAGGCAATGCATTTTGGAAGGTCTATTCCAGATGGAAACTATACAATAAATGGTACTGATAGTCAGTGGGATCTTTGTGTCCAGGTACACAGGTCACTGGAAGTGGCTACGCAGGTGGAAAAGATAGTCAACAAGGTATTTGGCATGCTTGCCTTCATCAGCTTGGGCATTGAGTTTAAAAAATGACAGGTAATGTTGCAGCTTTATAAAACCTTAGTTAGGCCACATTTGGAATATTGTGTTCAATTCTGGTTGTCACACTCCCAGGAGGGTATGGTGGCTTTGGAAAGGGTAGAGAAAAGATTTTCAGGATGTTGCCTTGTATGGATGGCATTATCTATGAGGAGAGGTTGCAGAAACTTGGGTGTATCTCATTGGAACGACGGAGGTTGACAGGCGGCCTGATGGAGGTCCACAAGATTATGAAGGGCATGGACAGACTGCACCATCAGTAGCGTTTTCCCAGGTTGTAAGAGTCACTTGTTTGGGGCCATGGTTTAAGGTGCAAGGGGCATAATTTAAAGGTGATGTTTGAGGCAAGGTTTTTACGCAGAGGGTGGTGGGTGCCTGAAATTTACTGCCGGGGGAGTTAACAAAAGAAGGTATGATAGTGACTTTTAAAGGGCATCTTGGAAAATATATAAATGGGATGAGAATAGAGGGGTACGGTCCCTGGAAGGGGAGGGGGATTTTGTTGTGACAGGCGGTTTGTCGGTCCGGGATTGGAGCCGAAGGATCTGTTCCTGTATTATAATTTTCTTCGTTCTTTGTGAGTGGGGATTGGAATGAACCTGTCAAATTGATTGATTGTCATTAAAATTGTGTATTAATTAGAATTGTGTTTTATTAGGTAATACAAAGTTTGGTTTACATCAGTATAGCCAGGTCATAGTAGGCAACAGATGTACAGATCAAAAAGATTTTGGCAAAGGCAGACAGGTTGCAATGCACCAGGATGTGCTCGGCAAGACCAACATTGCAAGATCAGCATTATTTGAGGCGGCAGAGTCCATTCATCAGTCCAACAATGGTCAGGGAGAAGCTGTTCCTGAGCCTACGTGTGCGTGCGTGTGCTCAGTTTTCTTTATCTGCTGCCTGATGGAAAAGGTTGTTGAAGATCATTACCGGGGTGCGATTGGTCTTTGATGATATTGGCAGACTTTCCACAGCAGTGAGCTATGTAAATCGAGACCATGGGTGGAAGTTTGGCTTCTGTGATGGTCTGAGCTGTACTGTACCCATCATCTCCTGTCGTTTGTTATGGCCCGAGGCAGGGCAGTTTCCATACCAGGCCATTCTGCACTGGACAGTATACTTTGAATGGTGTTTCTGTAGAAATTGATGAGCACCTTCTGGACATGCCAAAATTCCTGAGCCACCCAAGGATGAAGACGGGTTGTTCTTCCTACTTGACTGACACATTTACTTGGATGTCCAGGGCTAGTTGTTGGTTATCAACACTCAAAGGAACTTGGCGCTCACCACCCTCTCAACCTCAGTTCAATTGATATAGTTGGGGGCGAGTTCAATATTTGGCTTCAATAATTTGCTTCAGTATCTGAGTTGTCTGAAGGAGGAGGTGCAAGAGGGGCATTCCGTGCTCCCTTCCTGGGAGCTGGTGGAGACGATGTGCTGTGAGCCCACCCTCCTGCCCACCGAGACCATGGGGATTCCATTTGTGTCGGCTCAATATAAAAGGGAGATGGCATCAGAGACACGGTTTCTAAGCTGTGTCAGGTGGAAATGGAACTGACAGTGGGTTTAAAGTCAGAATTACACATCACGGAACATTTCTCCTTAATCGGTTTGTGGGACATGTATATTTTGGAATCTCCACACGGGTCGTCCTGGTTCTCTCCAGCTTGTGCCAGGATCCACGCCAAGTGGCGGGGAAGCTGGGGTGAGTGAACGGATGTTCGGCACTCCACTACCCGGCTTGGCCCTTTTTGCCCCATTGCAGGCTGTTTCCCCTGTAATGGAAGAAAAAGAGGCAGTGAGAGAGGGTGAAAGTGGGTGACCCTGCTCTTAGTGCTGGTGTAGGTTTGGGGAGGTCTTTGGGAGGAATTGTGAGGTGGCCAGAGTGATTCAATTGACAGTGTTCAGTGCATGCACTGTTATTAGTGTCCGGGATTAAGTGCAGTCAAGACAGAGACAGTCCATGTGAGAGAGAAAAAAAAAGTGAGAGAAAGAGAGAGAGAGAGAGCAAAATGGGGTGGGAAGGTGCTGTATGCAGCAGAGAGAGTGGTGAAGCATGAGCCTTGTTCAGGGGTCGATGCCGCAACAGATATACAGTGAGTGTGAGGGAGCAAAAATGATACCGTGGCACTTATCCTGGCAGAGTGGGAAAGGATATTGGTGCTTGCCATGTGTTGGTGGTCATTTCTTCAGACCACGTATACTGCACTGAGATGGGTGGTGAGCTCAGACCATGTTCGGTGGGTCTAGTGGTGTGACCTTCTCTGGGAAAAGAATTGCTCTCTTCTGTCCTAGCCTGTCCACCAGGACCTTCATACAACCTGTGGATGAATCATGGTGTTGTTAGCCTTTATTTCCAGGCTTGCAGAAAACTGAGCATGGCAGCACCGAAATGAGAAAACCTCAACCGTGTGCCTATTGGCTTTTCAAAGATGGCACCTGTGCTGGGGGTCATAAAACATCCAGGGGTATCCGGGCAATGGGAAGTAGCTTCAGCCATGATGGATGGGAGAATTGTGCTGGGACTGAATGAAATTAGTGCCATGGTGTGGGCTAGGTAGGTCACGAAGGGAGTTCGATAAGATAGCACCAGAAAACCAGCCTGGCCTCTCAGAGATAAAACCTCCATCATACCCAACAAAAATGACACTACCAGAGTATTCTAAGCTACAGCCCAATGAGTCGAATACTGTGCTGACTCCACTCGCAGTTGCAAAGTTGCAGAACATAACCTCGTTCAATCCTCTCTATTCCAAATGCACACAAAATTTTGTTTACCAATCATTCCTGGATTTGAGAGGCTGAATGGCCTCCTGTTTTTGTATAAACAGACTTGAGAGGCTAAATGGCCTCCGATTGTTTCCCTGTAAAAGGCTAAAGGTGCTGAATTGCCTTCCATTACAGTGGGGCAGGTTTGGGAGGTCTAATGATCTCTTCCTGTTCCTGTCTAACAAGTTCAAGAGGCTGAGTGGCCTCTTCCTGTTCCTGTCTAACAGGCTCAAGAGGCAGAATGGCCTCCTCTTATTCATGTGTCACAGACTAGAGAAGCTGAGTGGGCTCCTCCTGTTCTAATGTAACAGTGTTGGGGTGTTGAATGGCCTTCTCCTGTCCATCTGTAACAGGCTCGAGATATTAGATGATGCAGCAACCCGTGGATGATGAGCAGCCGTTAAACTCTATCTGATAGAAGTCCATCCCTTCTTAGTGACAGAAACACCAAGAACACAATGAGAGGAGCCCTATCAGTAACACCCCATACAGCTACAGGAACACTTCTCTATGTTTTGAATGATTCCCTTTGCAAAATGTGCCAAAATTCCAGCTTTCCACATCTTCACGTGGTTGTAGGCTGGGTCAGGGCTGAATGACCTCTTCCTATCTCTCTGTAATGGGCACATGGGAACATACTTGCTCCCCTCTATTCCTGAGCAACAGTCACAATGCTTTTAATGAAAGGATTTAATAACAGGGCACTTAAAACTAAGAGCAGCATTACACAAAGTCAATGAACATTAAATATTGTTATGTTCACTTGAAATGAGTTATGGACAAGAGAAATTTCCCCACCAGTCATTTTATGCAGCTGGCCAGTTATTTTATCCTTGTCTCCTTTTATAAACAGGGTGGAACAAAGACAACCCTGCAGTGTTCTGGCACTGCTCCCATGTACAAGGAAGAAAGATGAAAAAGATTGAAAGATTCATGGTCTATCCCTCAGTAACCATCATACATTGCATCCAGGCTGAGTAAATGTTCCCTTTTACTGTGAAATGAGAAGTGATGCAAGGAAGGGGCTAACTGAACCTGTTTGTTTTGTGGCTGTGATTAATGTCAGTTTCCATGGATTCTAATTGTCCAAGCAGATGATTGCCATCTTTTAGAGAGTCATGGGCTCTGTTCAATGTATTATCCCATACTATGAGCAGGAGCACTATTGACAACATGGACATGGGTCAGCAGCTCTCGAGGGAGGGGGAGGAGAGAAAAAACCTTGAGAACATTAGATTGAAATGTTCAAACAATGGATCAGAATGTGAGATTGAAAGACTAGAATGTTCAAACAATTAATCGTAATTTGAGAATAGTAGACTAGAATGTCCACGAATTAATCAGAATCTGAGAACAATAGACTGCAATGTTAGAACAATGGATAGAAGTTTATCCTAGTTGGAGTTTTTCTATCTATTATGATGGGATGCCATTATCATTGCAGAACACAAATGCACTTTTGATTATTCAATGTTTATATCATTCTATCCTGGCAATCGTTGGTGTGCCTGACAGGTCTCACTGTCCCGTTATTATTTCCATAAACCAGGTAATGCTGTTCTTTTTATTTACTCTGCACTCCTGGATACTGCTATTAATATTGCTGATACTCTGAATCCAGATACTCATTTTTCAAACCACTAACTGTGTCAGTGAACTTGTTCATTCACTGTCTCTTTTGCTTCTGGTAGTGCCCCTTGTGGGTCTCGATGCTGACAGACACAGCTCCAGCTGTGAACCACAATTCATTGTATCAGTGACTTATTATCGAAATGTTAGGACAATGGAGGTCACTATATTCTGTTACGGTTACAAACTCTATTTCGTTCCACTGACTCCAACCATCCCTGGCCAATAATCAAAATCCCTGGCTGAAACAGATGAGACACAACTGTGGTGATCCCTTTGGCCATTAATTGATTCCTGACACAGACCCTGACCATTCATTATTCTAACTGCAAACAGCTCCAGAATATACTTCACTGTTTCAACCCGTGTGCTATTTGCCTTTTGAGCTATAAAATACTATCTTCACGATGCCAATAATCTGTTGCTGACAATCCCAGCTTCAAACATGCAGAATCAAATCTGAGTCAACGCTCTAATGGCTTATATCCAAACTCTTACCAAAATCCCCTATCTGTCATTCCTATGCGCACTGATCTACATTGCTATGGGTCCAGAAATGCCTTTATTTTAATATTTTCAACAAATCATCACCTCTATTCATGAAACCTCCATCTTTGTCAATTACCCAAACCTCTGTCAGTTGTCCATGTTACAGCAATGATTTTCATGTCTACGATCCCCCTCCCCCTGCCATCACACGCAGAGGAGACACATAAACCCATTGCCTTGTTTTATTGCAATGGAGAAGTAGAGAAATGCATTTATAGGAGCACCTCCACTAACTTTTAAATAACAGGAGTCAATCAGAAGCCCCTTAGCTACAAGATGCCTAGCCCTTTTCCATACTCAAGGGGCACTCCACATGTGACCGACCAAACGATAAACTGAGAGGGACAAACACAGGTGTTCAGTGGACCGACACAGACTGTGTTTCAAAGTCATGTCTCAATGTTGCTGAAACCCACTGTCGAGCATGAAACACCACACGGAATACAATGGAAAGCCAAGACACAACATTTCATTCTTTCTGAATGAAGATCCAATCGGTATTCTCGAAAGTACTCCCACAGATGGCAAGATTGTCTGATGAAAAAAATCATTCAGTGTTCTCCAGAGTTTCAAAGAGTGAGAGTGAAACAATTGACAGTGAAACTTAGATAATTCAAGCAAATGGGATTGACTAACACAAGGGCACGCAGAACAGCAAGCAGGTGAGATTAGGGACAATCAAAAATATTTTACATGTACATCAAGTGGAATAGAACAACCAGGGAAAACAATCTGGCCTATCAGAAGTAAAGGGATAATCGTGAAGCTGGAGAACAATGATAGGGTGAGTATTTCATGTCTGTTTTACTTGGGAGAACAAGGATTCGGAGAGACAATTCAAGAAGATGGACTGTGAAGCCCTTGAGCAGATGGACATATGATACAAGCAGGGATTTATGGTAATGACTGGTATAAAATTGGACAAATCCCCCAGTCTGGCTGATTTGCGTCAGAGGAAGCTGGAGGAGACAAGGCATGGAAATCCCTATCCCAAATTTATAAGAATCACCACAAGAGAGGTGCCAGAGGATTGAAGAACAGCTGATGTGGTTGCAGAGATAGACCAGGCAACAATAGACCAGTGAGTGTCAGATCAGTGTTAGGAAAACCATGGGAGAAAATAGGAAAGAAGAAAATTTACCTGCATTTAGAGAGGCAATGTTTGATCAGGAATAGCCAGGATGACTTTACGAGAGGGAACTCATACCTACCAAATTTGTTTGATTTCTTTCAAGATGATCATTTCTATTGTTTTTCAGCCACGCCTTTTGACAAAGGCCCACATGGGAAACTGACAAAGAAAGTTAAACGCAATGGTATCAAGGGTAATTTGGCAAGTCACATTCAAAATTGTCTTAATGGCGGGAGACAGAGGATGGCTTTCGAAGGCTGTTTATATTACTGGAAACCAGGTCCTTGATGAGACCATACTTCAAACATTGTGCAGTGTTGTGTGCAGTTTTGGTCTCTTTACCTCATAACAGATAAACCTGATATTGAGGGAGTGCAACGAAGGATAACCGAACTGATCTCTGTGATGACAGGTTTATTGTTTGAGCCGAGTTCAAGACAACAGGGCTGAAATTTCATCGGGTTTAGGAAAATGAGTGAAGATGTCAGTGTAATATCTAAAACTCTCACAGAGTGAGACCATCTGAAAGCAGAGAAAATATTGCCCTTGGCTGCGACATCTAAAATAAGGGACCACAGTATTAGATATAGGCTGGCAGCTGTGCAATGAATTGTGACTTAATTTCTGCACACAGAGACTGATGAGCTTGGCGAATACTCTACCACACAAGGCTGTAGAAGCCAGGCAGAGGGGAAAAGTAAGGATTTGTAGACACTTGATGGATGTGCAGAGAAGAGGAGCATGGATGGAGATCAAGGATCAGGATCATTACATTGAGTGGTAGAGGAAAATCAATGGACCGAGGAACTATTGCAGTTCCTACTGTATGTATACATATATTTTGGATATGTGCACTGTTTGCGGAAGGGCATTGGCGAGATGTTCAGCCACGAATTAGAATGGGGAACGCTAAATGGTTTGAATGGCCTTTACCTTTCCTGATGTTTCTGTCCAGTCCGTGGGAAAGCTCTTTAAATGTTTTCACAAGCTGTCAGATTTCTAGAAGAAGGCCTCTGCAGGCTCGACGCGACAGTGTCTGATTTTCCATTTTCTGATACCAAGAATGGGTGTTCCCTCCTGTTTTATCCTTTAAGATGCCAGAGCATTTTGGCACAATTGATTGCCTTGCTTGGCTGTTTCAGAGAACATTGAAAAATTGATCACATGTCTGAGTGTCTGGAGAGGCTTTTCGGCCAGACCACGACAGCACGGTAAATTTGCATCCTGAAAGTACATTGTTCAAGCAAATTGATGTTGACAATCGATTTTGGATTCAAGGTCACTTTTACTGACACCAGATTTGAGACTTTGATATTTTATGAATTGTTTTTAACATCCCCCAGCTGCCAAAGCATTAGCCTGATCTGGATTAGAAATCCAATGATATTTCCACGACAGCACCATCTCCAAATGGGGAACGATCAGAAACCACACTGAGCAGGTTATTTCTGTGCTGCTTGACAGCTCTGTCAAAAACAACTTCCAACAATTTGACAATCGTAATAAGACTTAGAGCACGGCAATTGTTCAGATTGCATTTATGCTCCTCTTAGGAAACTGGGCATAGCTGATAAATTCCAAGATAATAAAATGTGAGGCTGGATGAACACAGCAGGCCAGAAGAGTCTAGGCCCGAAACGTCAGCTTTTGTGCTCCTGAGATGCTGCTTGGCCTGCTGTGTTCATCCAGCCTCACATTTTATTATCTTGGAATTCTCCAGCATCTGCAGTTCCCATTATCTCTGATAGCTGATAAATTTTCCACTTTTCCAGGCAGGTGTCACAGTTGGAGCTAGAATGAAACAGCTTCCCCCAGGGGTGCGGCTTGTTGCGCAGCACAAGCCTTCGGTCCTCTTGTAGGAATGGCATGAGGACCAGTTATCTTTTTCATACTTTTCTGAATCGTTATCTTTCTCTTGGTATTGTGTGCAGCGAATCTAATTGGTCGAAGACTGGCATAATTGATTGTGAGGACATCATGATGACGGTGAGGTGGATAATCAACTCGATACTTCTGGCTGAAGATGGTGCAGATACTACATCCGTGAAGTTGCACTGATGTGCAGGGCTGTTACATTGTTTGGGATGGGGATATTTCTGGAACCCTCTCCTCCAGGGAGTTGATTAACTGGTCATGCAGATGGCTGAAAACCCCTCCACTTCATCCTCTCCCTCATGCGCGACCCGTCCCCCTCCACTGACACCCTTATCTAACTAACCAAACTGGTCCTTACCCTTAACAACTTCTCCTTAAACTCCTCACACTTCCCACGGACGAAAGGGGTGGCCATGGGTATTCGCGTGGACCCAAGCTATGTCTGCCTCTTTGGAGGGTACATGGAACAGTCCGTCTTCCACAGCTACACTGGCCCTGTTCCCCACCTCTGCCTCCGTTACATTGATGCCTGTATCAGTGCTGCCTCATGCTGCCACAAGGAGCAGTTCATCCACTTTACTAACACCTTCTACCCCAATCTTTAGTTCACCTGGACCATCTCTAATACCTCTCTCTCCTTGTTGGACCTCTCTGCCTCCATGTCTGGTAATCTGCCTGGAAACCAATATCTATTTCAAGCCCACCGACTCCCACAGCTACCTAGACTACAACTCTTCTCACCCACCTTCCTGCAAAAAATGCCATTCCCTATTCCCAATTCCTTCACCTATGCCTTATCTGCACGCAAGATGAGGCATTCCACTCCCAGACATCCCTGATGTTCCCGTTTTTAAAGGACTGCAATTTCCGTCCCCACTCCCAACGCCAGTCAATGGTTGAAAATGCCCTCGAATGCATCTCTTGCATATCCCACACCTCAGTCCTCACACCAGCTCCCCGCAATAAAAACAAAGACACAATTCCTTTTGTCCTCACACAGCACCCCATCAACCTTTGGATTCAACACATCATTCTCCACCACATCCGCCACCTGCAATCTGACCCCATTAGCAACGATATATTTCCCTCCCCACCCTTACCTGCTTTCCAGAGGGACGACTCTCTCCGCGACTCCCTCGTCCACTCCAAACCAGCCCCACCAACCCCGGCACCTTTCCCTGCATCGGCAGGAAGTGCTACACCTGCCCTTATATGTCCGCCATTACCTCCATCCCAGGCCCCATGAAAGCCTTCCATGCTAAACAGATGTTCGCCTGTACATCAGCTAATGTGGTCGATTATATCCGCTGTTCCCGACGTGTTCTCCTCTATATCGGGAAAACCAAGAGGAGGCTTGGAGACCACTTTGGTGAGCACCTACGCTCCCACCTCACTGACTAACCCCCACCCCCACTTCATACCCACACTCACCTCACCTCTACTAGTCTCGTCCCCGCCTCCTCTAACTGTCCATGTTCCCTACTACCTACCTGCCCTTCCATCCTCACTGAACAAACTCCATCGGATCTCCCTACCTACACTCACCCTTACTGGCCTCATCCTCACCTGCTCGACCTTTCCGTCCTCTCTCCACTGTCTGCTCCACTACCCACATTCTACTACTGCCTCCCCCTCTCTCTATTTATTTCAGAGCTTTCTTCCCCTCCCCTTTTTCCAGGTCCAGACCTGAAACATCAGTTGTCCTGCTCCTCTGATGCTGCCCGTCCTGCTGTGCTCATCCAGCTCCACACCTTGTTATTTCATACTCCAGCTCAGCGGCTCCGACTACCCCATCACCGTTTATGTCTGATTGTAGCAGGATTGTTGGCCTGTTGATATTACCGTCATTTCACACTGTCTGTGGCGCGTTAGTTTTGGTGTTTGTAATGCAAGCAGCCGAATGGAGTAACTATAACAGGTTGCCATCAGTTTCTGACCCCGGCATGTTTGCCTGCCCTCATCACTGAGCTATTGATCAGCTCCATGGTAATCAAAGACTGAGAGATTATCCGGGACAAAAAGTCACAGATTCTGGTGGAAGGTAACTCTGCTTCTGCTGCTGCTGCTGTGGTTTACATCACCACATGAATGCCCAGTTTTGAGCTGCAATAAGTGCAATGTAATGTCGCCCAGTTCGGACTGAGTCCCCATCGCCCTTGTATGCAATGACCTACTCTGTTTTCTGATATGGTAACTCTTCCATTTTAATATTCTCATTCTTCTAAGGGTCTTTCCATGGTGTCACACCTCCAATCTGGCATATTCCTCAACATTCTTTAGCATATTCATCTGAGCCTTTTCTCTTCCAGTAGGAGCATTTTCAGGTGGTACGGTGGGTCAGCGGTTAGCACTGATGCTTCACAGTGTGCGAGATGCAGGTTCAATTTCACCCTCTGGCGACTGTCTGTATGGAGTTTGTATGTTCCTCCTGCGTCTGCTTGGGTTTTCTGCAGATGGTGTGGTTTCTACCCAGAATACAAAGATGTGTGGGCTAGTAGAATTTGCCATGCTAAATTGCCCGTTGTGTTGAGGAGTGGGTAATAGGGGGATGGGTCTGGATGGGATGCTCTGGGGCTCAGTGTGGACTTGATAGGCTGGAGGATTTGTTTCCACAATGTAGGAGTTCTGTTTTCAAAGTGAATGTTTCTCTCCCTGAAAATGATTAAGAGCTCTGTAGTGTCAGTGATGCCAGCCTTACATAGTTTCAGAACCAATGCGTTTGTGCACCTTGCGCTGTCATTCGCTTCTCGGTGTATAGTGATCCATGTTGGACAAGGCGTTTGAGCAGCTTTTACACAGGTTTTTGGAATTTATTCGAAAACACAAATTGCCGAAGAAACTAAGCAGGTCTGGCAGCATCTGTGGAGCAAAAGCAAAGTTAAGCTCTTGGATGAATTTCCAGCATGCACGGCTCTTTGTTTTGTTGAATATTCAGTTAGTGCCAATTCATTTCTGGAGAAACTCAAAAAGGTGTAAACGCATCTGTGGAGATAGAGAAATAGAGTTATGGTTTCAAGTCCAGCGAGACCCTTCTTCAGAACTGACAAGGAGTGGATAATCGTCTTTTTAATACTTTGACAGAGGTGGAGGAGGAGTGACAGAAAACAAAGGGTGTGGGGGCGCAGTGCAAAAGACAAACGGGCTTTTAATTGTGGTGAAAGAAAAATAGATGTACAATGGGAGTAAATAAAAGTGTGAATGGGGGAGATGGGTTCTCTCTATTGACTCCAATGTTAACAAGACACAGTAAGACAAGATCACAAGGAAACCAGAAGGGAGAATGTATGAAAAATGGAGAACAGTCATAACTTAGTTGCTTTTATACTCTGTACCTCTGATCATAATACTAAGGATCCACTGAGACTTCTTCACAACAATTTCATCGTGCCCCACAACGCAGAATTTCCTGTCTTCAGCGTCCCTTACTTCTTAAACAGGCCGGTTATATTTGCCAGTTTTCCAGCACCCTCCCTGACTCGAGCGATTCCTGAAAGATCGCCAGCAACACCAAAAAGAAAAATCTCCTCAACTATCTCCTTTGAACTATGGCATGCAGTGCATCTGATCTGGTGCATTTATCTACGTTCAGACCTTTCAGAATTCCAGCACCTCCTTACTGATGGTCATGGTTGTGCCATTTGATTTGCCTGATGTTCTGGCAGAGTCCATTGTGAAGACTGATGCAAAGTACCTATTCAGCTACTCTGCCATTTCTTTGTTTTCCATTACCAGTCCAGCCTCATTTTCCAGCATTTTCCAGCTCTTGCTTCCCTCTCTTCCTTGTTATGTATCTGAATACCTCTTGCAATATATTTTTTTTGTATTGCTAACAAGCTTACTGTCTTATTTCATCTTCGCCTCCGTATTACTTTTATTATTTATCCTAAGATGGTGTTTGAAGTCTTCCTAATCATTTGGAGTCCCAATAATCTTCACCACATTGCATGCTTTTTCCTTTGCTTTTATGCTGTCCCTGACTCCCCAAATTACCTACGGCTGCCTTGTCCTCTCCTGAGTATGTTTTCTTCTTGGGATGAATTGCAAATGTGCGTCCGAATTATCCCAAGAAACCCCACCACTCCTGTTTTTGTTGTTACCTTCCTCAATTATAATCATGTCATATCCAGAAATGAGCAATAGATTTAACTGAAAGTGTTAGGTTTCAGAGATGTGACACAGAGAACTTTGGGAGGACTAATTAACAAGATATAAATGGAGACAGAGCGGGAGAGAGACAGAGAAGAGTGGGAATATGGATGAGGAGGTATAAAAATAGAGAAGACTAGATTATTGACAGAAGAAAATGTACTTTGTTATTTTGACAATTTCTGTGTGCTGTGGTCTTCTGTAAAATGTATGTACAACAGAGTAATATGTTCATATTCTCTGTCTGATGCCAGAACTTTGATCTCCAATAATATGACGGACACCAGCCATTGAGAGAAACCAGCAGACAGTATATCTATGTCCTCATAGAGTATGAATTAATTGAAATAAGGTGGGACACCAGAAGCAGGAATTTAAAAGACATAAACTGATAAGAAGGAGCGACTAGAACATGGAATCCCAGAGAGGGGAAATCTTTGAGAGAAGGGAACATAACACCTCAGCTGAGAATCAAACAACATTTAAATGGTTTACAAACTTTGCACATCATCTGCGTCATATTGTGTTTGCCATGTCCCCGTTGATAACTCTGAATGACTTGCGCATATGTGAACCATCTTATCTATCTGCACACACACACTGATTAAACAGTGTATGTAAAATCATTTCTCCTTCATTCCATTTCAAACGATCGTGTTTTGTTTACATTGTCACTCGCCATTCCTTCAGCCAAATTTATTCTGTTTCTTTCTCGGCACTTTATTTTATTCCGTCTATGAAGAAGATCTTGGCTCCTGGGTGATATCGCGTTAGTCTTGCCGAGTCTGCACGGCCACTGTCTCCTCTTCCTTACTGTTTCTTAATCAATCACACAGATACTTTCTCTGATCGTTTTCTCCCAATAAGCAAAGCAATTGGAAATGTAATGCTTACTTTTTGTCAAAGGCCAAAAAATCGATAAAGAAAGCTGCAAAATAAAGTTTGCAAAGTTAGCAGCAAATTATTGAAAGTATTAAGTTAAAGATAAAATGTTGCCTTATTAGGGCAGTGAGAGGAAAATTCAATGAAACTCATATTTCCTACCTTACTCCAGGCTGTTGTGTCCAGAGACAGTGTTTAGATTGGCAGTTGTTGTGGAAGAGACTTCACCGCTGTAACAACCTTTCGTTTGGCTCTTAGGAAAACGATAATATGTGGCTTTGCATGTGGATAACACAGAAGAATTATCGAGCCTGTGCAGAGAAAGCATCACTTTTTTCCTCTATCTCTAACATTGTGAGAGTAATTGGAGATGGGCACTCAGACAAATAGTAACCCATGTCAGTATCCCACACACACCAGGTATTGTTGTTACATTAAAAGGGTCAGAGTGAAAGGGGTTAACTGGAGCTGTTTGTTCCATGACTCGAATCACAGGATGGTTTAACTCTTCTATTAATAGAGCTTTGTTTCAATGCGTTATCCCAAAGTATCAGTGGCTATGTCATCCTCAACGCAATTGGGATCAACAGCTCCAGAGAGAGGGAGAGATCAGAATCCGTGAACAGCAGTTGGGGATGTTCCAATAACGGATCAGAATCTCAGAACCATGCATGGGAATGTTACAACTGTGTACCAGAAACTGAGCGTAATAAATTAGAATATTCCAGCAATGAATAGGGGTTTATCCAATGGCCTTCCCTGGCTTTCATTCATTCAGATAACTTTAACATGGCGGATAGAAAGCGTACTGATGATTAATCAGGTGGGGAAAAAAGACAAAGTTGCTGGAAAAAGCTCATCAGGTCTGGCAGCATCTGTGGAGGAGAAAACAGAGTTAACACTTTGTGTCCGGTGACCCTTCCTCAGTTTTTACAGCATCTGCAGTTCTTTTGTTTTGTCCTTAATCAGGCGGGTTACTGTCCCACCCTCGCTCTTGTCGCGTTCCTGGTAAGTCTCTCTATCTCTGCCTATTCATTTATTCCGTAAAACTTTGTGAACTACATCTCAATTTCTTTGATCTATGTTTGGCAAAGATGGAAACTATTGTCTTCACTTTCAATTACAGACTCGATTCTTATTCCATGGCTCTTATGCCCTTCATTTCCAAACATCTGAGGAGGAATGGAAGTGTTCAAAGCCATCATTGCCCCACTTTGTCCTGACCTGATTTATATCATAATATACCCTCCATCTTCAATAATATCCCCAGTCTTCACTTCTGCCTCAGTGCTGTTTATGAATGAACAATAATCTTCTCCTTTCCATTTGCAGTTCTCTTCTGACCACCCTCGCAGTTATTAATATTATGGTTACAAACTTATTCTTGCCTCAACCGAAACATATGTCTGTCGTAAAGTGTGGAGCCAGTTTGATTCCAAAATGAGGTGATCACATCTTTGCCTCAGTAGTTTCATCATAACCGAAGGATGGCCATGAAATTACAGTTTCATTAAACTGTTTATATTCTAGAACTCTCCAAGCAGGAGTGGGTGCGCTGCCCATCATCTCCTAACTGCAGAGCTCCAATGTATTCACTTGGTGACAAAGGCCATCTCTCTTCACTAACCCCCGCTGCCGTGTTGGGGAGCAGAATACATTATTTCTGTCTCCACATAGGAAGACACTGAAAATCTTCTGGAAATTCTACAGGACAAAGTGACTGGTGAAAATGTGAAACTGTGAGAGATTAGAATTAATAAATATGAAATACTCAAAACTAATTGCACTGAAGTTTGGTACGTTGCTCTGAAACATCCCGGAGTATTCCTGGATGTGGCAATAACGTTAGTGAAAAGTTATAGAATCATACAGCTCTGCAATCCAACCAATCCTTGTTAAATATAATCCCAAACTATCTGAGTCCCACCTTCTTGAGCTTCCCCCATATCCCTCCAAATGTTTCATATTCACGTACTTGATTCAAATGTATTCTAAAAGTTGTAACTACAAGAAAGACATATTGATAACCCTTCAAAATTCCTTAGCTTCTGGAATTTCTGCCTCCTGGGTAATGGAAGGTAGCTGTTGTAACCCAAAAGATAACCAGTTGTGAGATGGAAACCATAAGAAAAATTACATAATGGGCAACATGATGTCAGTTATGAGGAACACATTGGAACTTTTTTTAAAAGAGGACTGTGAAAATAGACACTTGGGGAACCATGATGTGTCTTGGCAAAGTCAACTAAGATCCAAGTAAAGAAGTCATCCTTCATAAACCTGTAGAGTTTGTGTTCATTAAAGCATGCACAAATTTCAGATGGGCATCCAAATTAGATACAGAAACTCCTGCCACTGCTGCTTCACAGTCTTCTCCGCTAAGCTTCCATTCCTATTAACTGAAAACATACAGGGGTAACAGTAATGAGGGAATTAAATGGTATGTTGACCTTCATTGTAAGATGATTCAAGTCGATAAGTAAAGCCATTTTTTGCACTTATAGAACATTGATGGGAGAGTAATTAGGGACATTGTGTACAGATTTGATCTCTTTTTTAGGGAAAGATCTCCTTGCCACAGGCACGGTACAAATGAGTATCACCAGTCCAATCCCTGAGATGATTGCAACCCGAGGAGATAGTGAAAAAAAAAACTCAATGTGTTATCTGTAGAGCTGTGAGAGAATAAGAGATAATCACGTTAAAGCTTGAGGGTTGGCGGTGAACACTTAAGTCCAAAAAAGATAAAGGCAGCGTGAGAAATTCCATACATCACTCATGTAAATACATGGAAATTTTACATTGAAATTGGCATAGAACCCCACAGTCTATCGAGAAAGAAGCGCAGTGTCTGAATGAACTTGCCTCACATTAATGTATGACCCTACACTGAACGTGATGTTGTTCACAATCCTGACAGCGACCACAAAAGCTTACTTCTGAAATAGTTAGCCATTCCAAACAGATTCTGATCTCCATAGAGAACACAAATCTGTCTTTTCGGAGGATGCAACCTTGATATTTTGCTCAAAACATTAGGCGTCCCACCTCACTGTGAGAAAACCGACTTAAAGTACCACGTGTGTACCATGTGCAATGGAGGCACAAGGAACAACGCGGAGCAGACTACCTAGAGCATAGAACATAGAGCAGTACAGCACAGTATAGGCCCATCGGCCCACAACGTTGTACCGACCTATTATCCTGCTATGATCAAATATCCTGCATGTCCTACATTTTACCACCCTCCATGTGGCAATCCAAGAGTTGCTTAAATATCTCTAAAGTATCTGACTCCACTCCCACTGCTGGCATGGATTTCACACCATTACTATAGAACATTCAACATGGGACATTACAGCACAGTACATGCCCTTCAGCCATCGATGTTGCACCGACCTGTGAAACCAATCTGAAGCCCATCTGACCAATACTATTCCACCATCATCCATCTGATTATTCAATGACCATTTGATTGCCCTTAAAGATGGCGAGTCTACCACTGTTACAGGCAGGGCATTCCACGCCATTACGGCTCTCTGTCAAAGAACCTACCTCTGACATCTCCCCATACCTTCCTCCAATCACATTAAATTGTGCCCCCACATAATAGTCATTTCCGACCTGGGACAAAAAAAAACTCTGCTTATCACAATATCTATGCCTCTCCTCATATTATAAACTTCTATAATGTCAACTGTCATCCTTCTTCACTCCAATGCAAAAAGCCCTCGCTCGCTCAATCTTTCCTCATGAGACCTGCCCTCCTGCTCATGCAGCATCCTGGTAAATCTCCACTGTACCCTCTGGAAAGCTGCCACATCTTTCCTATATTGAGGTGACCAGGACTCAACATAATGTTCCAAGTATGGTCTAACCAGAGTTTTATAGAGCTTCAGCATAACCTCACGACTCCTAAACTAAATTCCACTGCCAATGAAAGCCAACACAGCACACGCCTTCTTTACAACCCTATCAACTTGGGTAGCAACTTTAAGGAATCTATGGAGGTGGACTCCAAGACTCCTCTGTTCCTCCACACTGCCAAGAATCCTGCCATTAACCCTGTACCCTGCATTCAAATTCGATCTTCCAAAATGAATCTGTGCAACCTCTGGTCCATTTGTTTGTCATGATGGAGCATCAGCTACCTCATTCTGTTTCCATGTAAGTGACTGTAGGGGCTGAATGACCTCCTCCTGTTCACATGTAAGTGATGCAAGGGACTAATAAGCAGGGCCAAGTGCCTATCCGGGTTTCCTCGTGTTCCTGTGTAACAGCTCAAAGTGAGATCTTGTGTGATAATGCTGTAAATTAAGAGGCTATTTGTCCTGCATTTCTTTAAAGAGAGAGGCTGAACGAGAAGTATGAAGCTGTTTAGTTAATACCTATTGAGTAAACAGCTTGAGTCCTCGTTTTTTTTTAATGCAGCCCGTAAGAGTGTGACGAGCTCTCGCAGATTAGAATTTTTGTGTCTCGGTTTTTATTCTGCATCATAAGCTACTGGGGTCTCAACAGAGTTGAAAGCTTCATTGAATGTTTCCTGGGTGACGAATTTTCTCTGGATGATATTTTGTCCTCCTGGATTGGAGAACTGCATGTGAGAAACAGTCTCTCTCTCTCTCTCTCCCTCTCTCTCTCTCTCTCTCTGTCTCTCTCTCTCACACACACACACACACACACACACACACACACACATACACAAGTGTGCATGCACAAACATAAATACACACACAAGTGTGCGTGCACAAACATAAATACACAAACAACTGTGTGTGCAAAAACATAAATACACACACACACACACACACACACATTTGAAGACAAACTGAAATGTTAATTTGAAAAAAACTTTGTCCACGTAATAGTTGAACTCATGACAAAAGTAAAAATGTGAAAGATTGTCCCAAATGCTCTTCTGCTAACAAATTTATTCTGCTCGCACAAGTTGTTGGCGTTGGGATCATTTCCTGGAGCGGTTAGGTTTGGCTGAATTCGCCATGCTCCAGGCATTGGGAGATTCCAATGGATCCTCGTCATGAATACTCCACGAGTGGTAAAAAAATTACTGAACGGTGTTTACCTCTCAAGCATTGCTATGATGAGGAAGAAGGAAAGAGAGAGGCAGCAAAAGGCCGTTGTTTTTTTTTCCAGGAAGGTTACTTTTTTTTTCCCCTTCCTGAGTTGAATCACACAACAATGTTATCCGATCCCCAAACTGGACATTGTGAGGTCTCCTTGAACATTGTCTGAACTATATGATTTCGCCAGATTTCCTGCTCCATGTAGATGTGTCATTTCTGCTGTCGTACAAAGAGCCATTTCCTTAGCAACAAACGGACCTACTTGATTTAAAGATATGTTTATACTTAACTACGTAATTAAAAACAAATAATGTTTTCACAATATCTGTGTTACAATGAATGAGTCTAGTTACTGAAAAAATACAGAAATTACTGGAAAATCTCAGCAGGCTGGCAGAGTCTATGAAGACAAAATAAGTTAATGATTCCGATCAAGTGAACCTTTCTCAGAACTTCATGTATTTCTTAAATTACTTCCCCAGTTTTATTCTCTCACACAGAGGAAATATCCATCAGGTATTCATCAACTATGCTCTCCTTAACATCTCATATAGTCAAGAACAATATTTCTTGTTCTCAGGCCTAAACTGTCTATCTTCCAGTACATAATGACTTCATCACAGGACAGTGCATCGATATAATAAAGTGTGAAGCTGGATGAACACAGCAGGCCAAGCAGCATCTCAGGAGTACAAAAGCTGCCGTTTCGGGTCTAGAACCTTCATCAGAGAGGGAGATGGGGTGAGGGTTCTGGAACAGTTCATCCACTTCACCAACACCTCCCACCCCAACCTTCAGTTCATCCTGGCGATCTTCAACACATCCCTCACCGTCCTGGACCTCTCAGTCTCCACCTCAGGCAACCAGCTTGTAACTGATGCCCATTTCAAGCCCACCGACTCCCACAGCTACCTAGAATGCACCTCCATCCACCCACCCTCCTGCAATAATTCCATCCCCTATTCCCAATTCCTCCGCCTCCACCTCATCTGCTCCCACGATGAGGCATTTCACTCCTGGACATCCCAGATGTCCAAGTTCTTCAAGGACCGCAAATTTTCCCCCACAGTGGTCGAGAACACCCTTGACCACGTCTCCCACATTTCCCGCAAAACATCCCTCACACCCCGTCCCCACCACAACCACCCTAAGAGGATCCCCCTCGTTCTCACACACCACCCCACCAACCTCCGGATACAATGCATCATCCTCCGGCACTTCCACCATCCACAAATCCAACCCTACCACGCAAGACATTTTTCCATCCCCACCCTTGTCTGCTTTCCGGAGAGACCACTCTCTCCATGACTCCCTTGTTCACGCCACACTGCCCTCCATACCCACCACACCCGGCACCTTCCCCTGCAACCATAGGAAATGCTACACTTGTCCCCACACCTCCTCCCTCACCCCTATCCCAGGCCCCAAGATGACTTTCCATATTAAGCAGAAGTTCACCTGCACATCTGCCAATGTGGTATACTGTATCCATTATACCCAGTGTGGCTTCCTCTACATTGGGGAAACCAAGCGGAGGCTTGGGGACCACTTTGCAGAACACCTCCACTCGGTTCGCAATAAACAACTGCACCTCCCAGTTAGGAACCATTTCGACTCTCCCTCCCATTCTTTAGATGACATGTCCATCATGGGCCTCCTGCAGTGCCATTATAATGCCACCCAAATGTTACAGGAACAGCAACTCATATTCCGCCTGGGAACCCTGCAGCCAAATGGAATCGCTGTGGACTTCACCAGCTTCAAAATCTCCCCTTCCCCACCGCATCCCAAAACCAGCCCAGTTCGTCCCCTCCCCCCACTCCATCCCAAAACCAGCCCGACCTGTCTCTGCCTCCCTAACCTGTTCTTCCTCTCACCCATTCCTTCCTCCCACCCCAAGCCACACCACCATTTCCTACCTACTAACCTCATTCCACCTCCTTAACCTGTCCGCCTTCCCTGGAATGACCTATCCCCTCCCTACCTACCCACCTATACTCTCCTCTCCACCTATCTTCTATTCTCTCCATCTTCGGTCCGCCTCCCATTCTCTCCCTATTTATTCCAGAACCCTCACCCCATCCCCCTCTCTGATGAAGGGTCTAGGACCGAAACGTCAGCTTTTGTTCTTCTGAGATTCTGCTTGGCCTGCTGCGTTCATCCAGCTTCACAGTTTATTATTTTGGATTTCCCAGCATCTGCAGTTCCCATTATTTCTGATACAATGCATAGAGAACCAGTTTTGACAATTTTCAATCACAGTATTTTTTTCCAGTTTAGGGCATCATAACTACACACAAAGCATCGAATGTGGTCTCAGTAATGCTCTGTACATGCAGTAAAACTGCCCTAAGACCATTCCCGGCACCCTTTACAAGAAACAGCATCATTCCATTCACTTTGCAAGTCACTTTCGACTTCTTCAGACTATCGTTATATGATTTATGTACCAGAAAACACAAATCCCTTTGTAGAGCCGAGCTCTGCATTCTCTCTTCAATCACATAATTTCCTGCTGTTTATCCTTTCTCCAAAACAGAAACTTCTCATAACCCACATTGTACTGTTTTATATGTATTGCCAAAAGTTTGCTCATGACCATTCCCTATAAATACCCGATTGTATGCTCTGCCTCCACTTGACATCTTATTGGATTTCTATGGTGGTTTACCAGCAAATTGAGCTCCAATCCTATCAACACTTCATGCAAACCGGTAATCTAGATTGTAAACTGTGATAACCTTACGCTGATCCCTGAGGAATTCTACTAGTTGCTGCTTTCCAACCTGACAATAAATAATAATGTCTACTCTGCATTTCCTCCTAACTAACCAGGGCTTCCTGTGTCGTAGCCTGGAAAGGTTGCAGGGCCTTGACTGTACTATCTAGCTGGTTGTGAGTGTATTTTAGCTCAGCAATAAACCATTAGGACAATTTATTGCCAGATCATCAGATAGAGATTGCACTGTCAATGGTTCTGATCCTTACGCATTTAAAAGACAAGCACAGAATATAGAGTGATACTTGAGTAGAATTCTGCACGGTCAGAAATGCTGTTTTTCAGAATCAGTAATAAATATAGCTTGCCCTCTCAATGAGGTGATCAATTTTCCCCAGACACGTATTGAGGAAGAGGGAAGATTTCCTATGAGCCTGGTTTACATTTGTCCCTTTAGAAACGTCAATTGCACAGATAATCTTAATGATTAATTTCATTTTTTGGCTGCGGGTGCTGTGTGGAAAAATTGCCACAATTGGTACACAATATTTGTTTTTTTTTAAAATGCCTTTGACGAGTGGCCTTCCAGAGGTTTGCAAAGTCATAAGGGGCACAGATGTGTAAACAATCAAGGTCTTTTTCCCCGGAGTGGGGGAGTCCAAAACGAGAGGGCACAGCTTTAAGGAGAGAGGGGAAAGGTTTAAAAGGGACTTAGGAGCAACATTTTCATGCAGAGGGTGGTGTGTTTATGGAATGTGCTGCCAGAAGAAGTGGTGGAGGCTGGTATATTTACAGCATTTAAAAGGCATCAGGATGAGCATATGTTTAAGAAGGGTTTGCAGAGATACTGTCGAAATGCTGGCAAAAGGGCCAAGATTTATTCTGGATATCTGGGCGGCATGGACGAGTTGGACTGAAAGGACCGAAGATATATCTCTATGACTCTGTGTCTGAGTACTTCATTGTAATACAACACAACTCCCGAGAGGGGAAGAATGATCTCCTATATCATTATAACAACCACTACTGTTTGAATGGGAACTGCCTTTCCCTTTGTAACAGCCTCAAGGGATGGAGCGAGAGAACAACATACAGCATCGGAGATGCAGTTGGCCAATTGGATCCTTGAGCCTGCTGCTCAATTTAGAAAGATCACGGCTGATCTGTTTGTGGCTGAACACCCCTTTTCTGTTTATTCACAATAAATATTGACTCTGCTGACCATCAAACATCAGTTGAGTTCCGTCTTGAATATCTTCAAGAACAGAGTCTTCACTGTTCTCAGAGGATAAGAACGGTACAGACGGCACAATATTAAGGAGAAATAAACATCCTTGTCTCAAATTAATTGGGAGACCTCTTAAAGTGACTGAACCTCACAGCAAGTTTGTGAACGACACCAAGATTACTTGAACAGCAGACAGGGAATAATGTTTTGTAAGACGACAAAGAGATCTTGAACAATCGGATGAGTGAGTCATAAAAATGTATAGTATGGGAACAAATCCTTTGGTCTAACATGTCCATGCTGACCAGATATCTGAAATTAACCTAGTCCCCTTTCGCAGCATTTGGTCTGTATTTCTCTGAACTGTTCCAATTCATTTACTTACCAGATATATTTAAAATTTTGTTTTCACCAGTCTCTCGCACTTCACCTGACAGTTCA
Source organism: Stegostoma tigrinum (assembly GCF_030684315.1). NCBI lineage: Eukaryota > Metazoa > Chordata > Chondrichthyes > Orectolobiformes > Stegostomatidae > Stegostoma > Stegostoma tigrinum. Next base: position 3,669,914 of record NW_026728472.1, read on the forward strand.
TTCCATATGTTATTAAATCTTTCCCCTCACACCTTAAACCTGTGCTTTTTAACTTTGGACTCCCCATACTCTGGGGCAAAAAAAGACCCTGACTATTGACCCGATCCATTCTCTTCATGATTTTATAAATGTATATAAAGTGCACATTTTACCCCAATCAACACGAATAACTGTCCTTTCTGTTATCCCTGGCCTAAATTCTGAGATTTGATGCTGCTACATCTTCCTTCTCGATTATATCACAATTTTAGATTATTTTAAACCAAAATCTTCAGACATATTATGAAGTACCTCTGTGGGATTTGAAGCTAGACATTTGGGTCCAGACGTAGGGACATTACCACCACACTGCACTAGCCCCTGAATCTGCAACATTATTCTCCTGTATATTTGCTCATCAACCTGTTCTGACATGCTGTGACACACCTCTGTGACTGGCAGAATTAAATACAAAAATTATGTTCCAGAACTAGTGACATTACCAGAGGCTCAGGGTTGGGAATCGAGTCTAGAGTTCTAGCACAGAGGCATTGGAGGAACCCACTACACGAGACCTAAGTCATGCGAAGATTCTGGGTTACATTTTGCGCGGCAGCTTTTAGCTAAGTTTGGATTTAACAAATTCTGGCTAATTTGACTGAATTACACAGGGAAGACTTTTCAATGTTGAACTAATGTAAGATATGTGCCTCAACTACAGGATTTTGAGCACATGTGCTCTAACATTGAGGTAAACTATTAACATCTTTAATTGCTTGGCTATGATTTCCAGCTTAAAAGTCTGTTATCTGTAGAGTGCAATGTTAGGGAAAGAATCCTGCAGGCACATTCCGCACACTGAAGATTCTCAAATAGATATTATTATTGAATACCAGAGATGACAAAAGAGCATAATTTCCATACCCAAAAGATTGTGTTGCAAATCACTGTTTCCCACCTGGAATGTGTGACTGCCCTCTTCCTAAAACCATTCAATGTTACATGGCAATAAGTTGTATTCCAGCGTGGCCTCACCACAGGCTGGTCTGCAATCCATCCAACTCCTCCTACTGCCTGCAAAAGGCAAACCAAGATTAGGGTCTTTGGGAAAATCAAGGCTGGAGTTCGTTGGCCCCCAGAAGATGAGAGGGCCTTTCAAAACATGTCAGGGTTGTGTGTGGGATGGGAATATCACTCACTGGGCTGTGGTGTGGCAAATTATGCTTAATTTGCATAAATGTGAGACATTGTTTTTGGTAAAACAAACAAGGGCAGGACTTGAGTGGTAATTATTTTAGAGATTCGGCCGTGTATGGAATGAACTTCCAGACGAAGTGATGGAAGTGGGTACAGTTACAACTTTTAGAAGACTTTTAAATAAGTGCATGAATAAGAAATCAGTTTGAATGGTGATGTGAGCTGCTGCTCCCCCAGTCCCTTTCTGAACAAATCCCTGATGGTTCTCATCCTCAGCTGCTATCTGTTCAGTGACATGTAAAGACCAGCAGAGAGTGGCATTACATAACATCAAACTGCACGGTGACTGTCAGACCTGCCCCAGGCAGACACAGATGCACACACAAATACATCGATACTTACACAGATGAGGGGAGCTTATCAGGATTTCTCTGGCTCTGTGGTTTGTCAATATTTCATTCATTCCTTGTGGTGTGTGTTAGGATTTCTGCCTTTTACATGAAAAGACAGAAATTTCCAACCTCCGTTTGTCTTCAAGGAACTGGGAGAGAATTCTTCAGTACAACAACATTCTTGCCCTATGTATCAGGAACTGAAAAGAAGTGACCTGTGCCTGCTCTCGAGTGATCGAGTCTGTGGGAATGATCAAGAAACCATCTCTTCTGATGGATGGGTATCTGTGTGTTTGGGGAGGGAGTGCTTCTTGTGTTTTACGTTACATTAGACTTTACTGTTTGTTATTTCAGCCTCATTAAAAAAAAGTCAGTGATACATTTGAAAATGTCACTGGGTCCTCAATCAAACTGGTAACTTTGCCTCCAGGCTGATATATATATTTATGTGCTTTCCTTCCTCACAGTTAACGTAGTGACGATTTACGTCCTGCTTTATAAAGATTGTGGATTGTCTCCATGTGTCAGACGTTACCTGGGGGCCATGGCAGTGGCGGATCTACTGGTCATTATCCTCGACCTGATCCTGAGACACATTCCCATTGTTTATCTGGAACAGTTTTATTTCTTGTATTCTATCCCTGTGTGTAATATCCACGCCGTCCTGCTTTATGCAGCCACTGACTGTTCTGTCTGGTTCACCGTCACTTTCACCTTTGATCGATTTGTGGCCATTTGTTACCAGAAGCTTAAAAGTAAATATTGCAGTGAGAAAACGGCAGCTGTGGTTCTGGGAACAGTGACTGTGCTGAGCTGTTTAAAGAACATTTTCTGGTATTTTACGTTATCAGCTCACTATTCGCTGTGGAACGGCCCTTGGTTTTGTGATGTAACGGCCGATGTTTTTGTCTCTCATGTCTGGGTCACAATCGAGTTCCTCCACCACATTCTAACCCCGACCCTCCCATTTCTCCTGATTGTGCTGCTCAATGTTTTCACCGTCAGACACATTTTAGTGACCAGCAGAGCCCGCAGGAGACTCCGGGCTCACACCAATGGGGACGTTCAGTGTGACACAGAAATGAGAAATCGAAAAAAATCCATCATTTTACTGTTTGTGATCTCGGCCAATTTCATCCTGTTATGGTCAATATTAATGGTGTATTCTATTTGGTACCGAATGCGCGCTTTTGGATATCAATCTGTGTACCTCCATTACTTTGTGCAGGAATTGGGCTTCATGCTGCAGCTCCTCAGTTGCTGTACAAACACTGTGATTTATGCCGTGACCCAGACTAAGTTCAGGCAGCAGCTGAAGAATGTGCTGAAATATCCCTTTCCCCAAATTCATCAATCAATCAAACTCACTCATTAATCAATCCATCCAGGATTTTCTTGTTTCAGTTCAATGTTGCAGCAATGAAGCAGCCTGTCGCTATGGCAACAGACTGAGGGTAGTGCTGGCTTATCCAACCTTATCCTACAGGAGGTTACAGGGAAGCATGTCGATGTTTCTCTCAACTCACAGGCCAAAGAGAAAAGGCACCGTTTCACTGACTGCATCCATAACTTCAATATGTAATTAATAAAAATGTTCATTGAAAAGTGCCAAGCAGCAGAGCCAAGTAGATTTTTGTTTGGATTTTTGTTGAACACGCTGTGCTGGAGAGAGACAGTTACAGCCCCAAGTCCTGGTCCTCAGGGGAGGGATGAGGGGCCCGAGGCCAAGCTCAGGAGTTGGGTTCAATTCTCTGTGACCTTGCATTCACCTCTGGGACACCCACTTCAACCTGGCTTCTACAGTATTCATCTCTCTCCTTCTGTCTGATTCATGGTCACTTTCACCTTTGATTGATTTGTGGCAATTTGTTGCCAGATGTCCCTCCGAATCTCATGATGATGTTCCTAGCTCTATCTCCTCGTCTTTTCTCCATCTTTTTCACTGTCCCTATCTCCTACAGTCCCTGTCACTCTCCCAGTCTCCCAATCTTTCTCTCTCTCAGTTTTCTCACTCTCTCTATGCCTCTCTTTGTCTAATCGTCTCCCATCTTCCATTTCTGGGTGAACAGTTCGGTTTGGGGTGATAACATATTGAAAGGGACCATAGTCCGTGTGCGGAAGGTCAGGGTGGGGGAACAAATTTCGTGTGGGATCCCTGGCCTTTGTCCGGAGAACACAGTGATGGTGGAACTGAAAGCCGGTGCCTGTGTAACAGTGTGAGATGGGGCCACAGGCTGCTGCTGGGGGAAACATCTGGCTGTGGGACCATTGGCCATTGCCACGGGTAAAGCCTGAGTGTTTCAATCTGGTGATATTATGAGTAACTGAAACATAAACAGAAACAGCAGATTGTGACTGACACAGCTAAAAGACCACCCACACAGCAGATCATATCTGAGCTGTACAGGACTGCCGAGGGGAGCTGTGAATGGAGCAGGACAATTAGAGCCTTAAGAGGAGGAGGCAATTTCCCCAGAATCAACGCTGAGGGAACATCATTCCACTGACAAGGCACAACTATTTGCTTCCATCTTCAACATGAAGAATCAACTTGATGAGCACTTGTTTTGTTTTGATTCATTACTGTTACATGTACCTAGATACAGTGAGAAGTTTTGATTTGCGTGCAGTACAGGCACATCAGACAGGCGTACCTGCTGTATCTTCTCTTCTTGAGGACCTCAGTGTCACTGATGTCAGGCTTGAACTACTTTGACTCATTCCATGTAATATCAGTAAAGCACTGAATGAACTGAATTTTACAAAAGCTGTACGCACTGGCAACCGTCAAGAAATAAGCTGGAAGTCCGTTGTTCCATAACTGGCCAGGACACGAGCCAATCTGTTTCAGGATATCTACAATACTGGCATCTGCCCAGCAATTTGGGAAATTTCCCTGCAATGACCACATCACAAAAGGTCAGAAAAGTCCAGTTGAGTTAATTGGCATCCAATCAGTTTTCTGCCAATGTTCTGTGAAGTGATGGAAGGGAATTGGACAGGGCACTCAAACATCACATTCTCAACAATTAGCTGCTCACTGACGCTCTACAACTTCTCACGTTCGCTGCCTTTGTTTGTCCATAGTCTCATTTTGCTTCTCGTATTGGATTTATTACCTTCCTTCTGCACCTTCTGGCAGGAAGGGGGCGTTCACCCACCATCACATCAAACATGAGCTTTCCTCATGGTGGGCCAAACTTGAGGGATGGAGAGAAAGAAAGAGATGGAGAGAGTGAGAATGAGAGAGAGGGAGGGAGAGTGGGTTAGAGGAGCGAACGGAGAGAGAGAATGACGATTGGGTTGGGGAACAGAAGAGAATGAGATAGAGTGGGAGTGCAGTGACATACAAAGGGAGAAAGAAAGGCCCCGCGTCTCACTCCCGAGTGTACCCGTGTGTTGAAAGTGATACAATGCCACCCTCTGCTGGTCTCCTCAAGCCACTGCACGGGGGATGGGCGAAGGTGCATGACAGAGTGAAACCACCGGCGAAAAACACACAAGGATAGAAAAAAGCAGGCAGAGAGACAATGGAATCCCTTGGAGGGAGATAGAGGGATAAAGCAAGAGAGAGAGAGAGAGAAAGAGAAATCCAGGAACGGGGACAGAGAAAGATCCCAGGGAGAGAAGCAATATAGGACCCTCACAGAGAGAGATGAAGAGACAATCCTAACAGAAACAACAGGCCAGATAGAGGGGAACAGCAAGAGCCCAAAGAGAGTTGGAAGTGCACACAGATTGAGTGTGAAACCCGATGTGGGGAGAAAGAGGACAGACAGAGACAGAGGAAGGTAGGGTTTGGAGGGGAGAGAGCGAAAGAGTTGGAGAGAGAGGCAGACAGCGAGACAGACAGACAGAGAGACAGAGAGAGAGAAACTATAAGAGAATCGGAAGGCACAGAGACTGCCGTCCCACAGCACCAGGGATGTGCTTTCGGATCTAGCCTTGAGCGACTGTCTGTGTGGAATTAGTATATTACCCCTGTGTCCCCGGGTTCCTCCAGGTGCTTTGGTTTCCTCCTACAATCTCAAGACGTGCGGGTTAGGTGGATTGGCCATGCTAAATTGCTCCCATAGTGCCAACGGATATGAAGCCTAGGTGGATTAGCCATGTCTAAAAGCAGGGTTACAGGGATAGGGTAGGAGGGCAGCTTGGGTGGAATGTTGTTCGGGACGTCGATGGGTCAAATTGGCCTGCTTTCATGCTGTGGGGATTCTATGGATTCCACAGAAGCCCAAGGAGAGAATGGAGATAGAGAGAGACAGAAGGACAGAGAGAAATCAATGGAGAGAACAGTCATCAGAGAGCTAATATCAAGAAAGAGTAATGGAAAGGTAGAGTGCAGGGGGTGTTGGTGATAGAATGACTTTCAGTTAGAAAGAGCAAGATTCCAAGGCAGAGAGGGAGAGAGAAAGGTGTGGACAGAGGTGACCGGGGATGTTCGGAGATCACAAAGACTGACTGATGAAAAATCTCGTGAAAAACAGGAAGGCGGAGAGTGAAGTTGGTGGGAGTGTAGGTGATATGAAGGATATGGGAGTGACAGGCAGCTGGGAATATGGAGAGACAGAGACGGTGGGATCAGAATGTGCAGCAGCCCCCTTCTTGTCCCATTGCCTCCTCCAACCCCAGCCCAGCAATGTTTGTACGAATCCCAGAGACATCCTGAGCCCCACAATTCTTCTCCCCTATGAGCGTGCGTGTGTAAATGAACGACTAGAAAATGGGAAAGTTTATTATAATTCTCTCTCTCTCTCTCTCTCTCTCTCTCTCTCTCTCTCTCTCTCCCTCTCTCTCTCTCTCCCTCGTCCCAGCTCCTGTCTGTGGAATCCTTACAGCAGAACAATTTGTTTATTTGTCTGTCTCTGCATTGTCCCGGGAATCAGCACCTGGATCAAATCTCATCGAGGACAGTGGGGAGGAGGGAAGGAAGGTGGTAAAGTCTGAGAGAGAAATTAAAATTGATTATTTTTCAAGCACCAAAAGCACAACAAGATCCCACCCCTCGCTGCCTTTCACAATCTGTCACTACAACCTGCAGAACAGCAAAACCCAAACACTCCCCACATAAAATGGAACACCTCAAAGTTTGCAGATGAAATCATTTGGGTGAGAGGATGAACTGTGATGATGATGCAGAGATGGATGCAAAATATCTGGACAGGTTGGTTGGGTGAGCAAATCAATGGAAGATGCAGTATAATTTGGATAAAAGTGAGGTTATTCACTTTGGAAGTAAAACAACAAGGCAGATTACTACCTGAATGGCTGTAAATTGGGAGAGGGCAGTGTGCAGTGGGACCTGGGTGTCCATGTGCACCAGACGTTGAAGGTAAGCATGCAGGTGCAGCAGGCGGCAAAGAAGGCAAACGGTTTGTTGTCCTTCATTGTGAGAGGTTTCGAGTACAGGGATTAGACAGGGCCTTGGTGAGGCTACACCCAGAATATTGTGTGCATTTTTTGTCTCCTTTTTCTGAGGAAGGATGCTCTTGCCCTCGAGGGAGTGCAGCAAAGGTTTACCAGGCTGATTCCAGGGATGGCAGGGCTGGAATATCAGGAGAGGTTGACCAGGTTAGGATTGTTTTCCAAAGAGTTCAGATAAATGAGGAGGGATCGCATAGACACATAAAATTCTGCCAAGGCTGGACAGGGTAGATGCAGGGAGGATGTTCCCGGCTGTGCCCAGAACCAGGGGTCAAAGTCTGAGGATTCGAGGTAGGCCATTTAGGACGGAGATGAGGAGAGATTTCTTCACCCAAAGAGGAATGAGCCAGTGGGATTCATTACCACAGGATGTAGTTGGTGGCAAAACATTGAATGTGTTCAAGAGGCTGCAGTTACAGCACGTGGGTTGAAGGGGTTAAAGGTGATGGGGAAAAAGCAGGGTTCGGTTATTGAGTTGAACAATCAGCCAGGATCACGATGAATGGTGGAGCAGGCTCGAAGGGCTGAATGTTCCTGGAATCTGATGCATTTACAAAGCAGCACAGCAAGATCCCACCACACACTGCCATCCACAATCTGAGACTTCCACCCCCTACTGCAATACAACCCAGAGAACGAGGAGAAGGAAGGTTTCTTATACAGCCTTAGGACTATCCCAGTATTTCTGTTTGAGGAGAATGGCAGGAGTGATATTTACTCCAGAGGCTGGGATTCACACTCACACACCCTCAATCCCCACTCCCAGAGCCTGTGTGTCTCCCTCTGTCTGTGCCCAACCCTCAGTCTCTCATAAATCCCTGCGAATGAGAGAGAGTGAGATGGAAATTGATTGAATCAAAGCCAAGATATTTTGAACAGAGATAATGAAAAACAAATGCGATCCCATCACTGACCGACTTCCCAAATCTCTTCAACTTATCAGCACTTTCCCCTGATTTTAAACCCAGAGAATAAGGGCAGATTTCAACTGGAATGTAGGGGAAATACTTTCTGACTGCCCCCAGGGTTTATTTTCTGGGAGACTGTGCAATGACGTAGTTGTGCTGGGATCACTCCCCAGAGACTGTGTCTCTCCCCCACTCTCCGTGTTTAACCTCCTCTGCCAGCTGGCTCTCGGACATTATGGGGTGGGGGTAAATAAAAAGACCAATGTCCCCGCTCTATCTCATTCCCATTCATCGGGCATAGCCCCTGTGCCCACGCCATCCGGGATTGGTACTGTTTCCAATTGAAATATTAATGATGAACCTTCCACTGCTACAGTCACATCTCTCTCTGTTTCCCTCTGTTTCTCTTTCACTCCCCTCTCCCTCTACCTGTCTCAATCTCTGAGACTCTATCGACCTCTCCAACTCAGCTCGGCTTTCTCCAGTTCTCAAGAAATTATCAATGTCTCTCTCTCTTTCTCTCCATTCCCTCCAGGTTTTGATAACAATGCCTTCTCCTGCCTTACAGTTGCCACGTGTTCCCTTCTCCCTGCTGTGTCTGGGAGACATTTGAGATGTCAATGCCACATTTTGGAGGATGAGGGGGTGATGAGCGATGGTGGGGGGTGTCCAGGCTGGGGGTGGTGGATGATACACATCACCCACTCTGAGATTGTCAGAAATCTCCCCGGGGTCTCATAGACAGTGTGAGAGAGATCTGCAGGCAGAGGGAGGTGCACAGCAAGATCTCACGTGCAGCTGTGTGCAGGACCGCCTCAGTGATTCACTTTACACCCTGTCAAAGCCCACCACTCCAACACCTCAATGACCCCACAGAGCGGGGTTGGCATTGGAATTCAGGACAGACTGCACAGCAGGATCCCACATGCTGTCTCCAGCCCCTCACGCTGAAGGGGACTGAAGATTTCTGCACATTCACTGCACACGTTCAGAAATACTCAACCCATCCCTCCACTCCACCCTCAAACCCCTCTCCCCGAAACCCAACATGTTCTGAATTTGGGAAGTGTGGGCCTCTGCTACTGTGGAGGAAATGCAGCAGGCTATCCCCGCACAGTAGATCCCACAGCCTGCAATGTGAAAACAGGCCTCTCCCCCACATTGAGCACACCAGCATATACTAAACTCCCCCATTTCCATCTGGGAGCTGGGCTCAGACTGAACACTGGAATGAACCCCTTCCCCTTCTCCGAGATCCTGTACCACACCCCCACTGACCCCTCCCTCTTTCAGCTGTTTTCCTTTTCCCCCAGGCGGCAAAATATACAAATGCTCACTGTTTGATGGAGGGGGTTGAATCTCATCCTGAACATTGGCCCAGAGGGAGCCACTGTTGGGGGGTGGGTGGGTGTGGGGGCTGCTCAGATGCTGCAGAGTTTGCCTATTTTAAATACTGAGACCCCTCCCCAAACCCAAAGCCTGCACTGAACACATATCCCTCAGCCCCAGAGACAAGAACAAGGGCCCAGTCAATGGGAGCAATTCCGTCCGTCATCCCCAAACCTCAGAGAGAAACCGACAGGGGCCGGGAAGAGGGAGTGGGATGGATGGGGTTGGATGCCTCTCCCTTCCCACATACTAACTCGCCGTTCCACCCACCGACCTCCCAATTCAAACAACAACACGACCCAATGGAGTTTCCGCCAGATATTATGAGGTGAAATACAGAAAAAAAATCTGGACAGAGATTCACGGGAATCCTTCCCGTCCCCTCCACTACTGCCCTCAGCTCACCTACAACCCAAATTCCAGTGGCGCCTGTGCCTTCCATTTGACCCTTTTCGTCTCGTGGACCTGAAACACAGGCTAAGGGGGGTTAACATCCCTTCCTCTCCCAATACATCTCTCTCTCTCTCTCTCACACACACACACACACACACACACACACACACACACACACACACACACACACACACACACACACACACACACACTTGCAACTTTACCCTCATTCTTATTAATTCATTAAACATTATTTCTGTGTCCTTGTACACAAAACACACGGAACTAATGTGATGCTATCACCAAATAGTAAGAGAAAACTGATGGGTTGTCACTTGCTGCCATGGGATGGAACAATAGAATTGACAAGGTGTTGGTCAACAAAATGAACTGATGGCTGATGTGGGGTCTTGACTCAAAATGCCGACTTTCCTGCTCCTCCAATGCTATCGCACCTGTTTTGCTTCTCCAGCTTCATAACCTATCGACTCTGATTTCCAGCATCTGCAGTCCTCAGTGCCTTCAAGTGAAAAAGTCTTGCTGTGATTATACAGGGAATTTGGATGCCATGAACCAACTCGCAAAGCAAAATGTTCGAATGTGGCAATTTAGAGAGGAGAGTGAAACCGGCAGGTATGCAGTTAGCAAGGGCTAGGGAGTGACAGGAGAATATTTGGATTTCCGACAGGCATCAACTCAGGTCAGTCATTGAGTTGAAGTCAGACTCTTTTCTTGGCGACAATAGTTTGAACTTTGAATGGTGGAGACGATGTAACAGATACTCAAAAGGAGCGACGTAGAGGTATAAGTGAATGGGTAAAACATTGCCTGCTGCAGTATACAGGAGAGAGTGTGATGTTTGTCAGGACGAATGGTAAAGAGACTTTAACTGGAGGTGCAGAGGAATCTTGGTGTCCTGGAAAATCAAACACATGGAGTCAGTCTGCAGGGGTGGCAATTGATCAGGAACGCAAAAGAGATTTTGTTTTCATTCATTCACAGGATGTGAGCATCACTGGCTGGCCCAGCATTTATCCCCCATTCCTATCAACCCGTGTGAAAGTGATATTGAGCTGCCTTATGGAACCACTGCACTGTGTTAAAGTGATATTTTTGGAGAAACAGACTGTGGCTGAAATTACGCTACACCGTCCTCTGAGTTCAAAATTCAACATTCAACCATTTAGTTTATGCTGAGTTAGATACTTGGAATTTCAGAAATTGTCTCAGCAAGTTTATTTGCAGGATAACACAACAGGGAGTGAATTACAGTCTGAAATCTAATAGAGGGGTTTGGGGTAATTTGTTAATAGGGTAGCAGGTAGCAGTGAGTGAGTGACAGATAGGATTATACTCAAGAGTACAGGGAGGTTCACAGGGTGGAAAGGCCAACTACAACAGGGCGCAGGTTCAAGGTGAGGGGGATAAATTTCAGGGGGGAAACGCAGGGAAAATGTTTCATCCAAAGGGTAGTGACTACGTGGAACACGCTCTAGGTGGGGTTGGTGGAAGCAGGCACATTAACAACATTTAAGATGTATGTTGACAGACACATGAACAGGAGGAGAACGGATGGATAAAATTGCATGTGAGCGATATTCAGTGAGTCCAAATAAGAATTAGAATTGGTGCAGGCTCGGTAGGCTGACAGCACTGTTCCATTGTTGTATTGTTCATTGTCGTTTGTAGGAAGAAGAGAAAAACATAACGTCCCAGTTTAAAATAGTGATAAATTAAGAAATAGCATTGTCTTGAGCTAGGCTCATTTGGACACAAATAACTGAATGCTCTCCAGTCAACAATCAGGAAGCCGAACAGCATCAAATGCCTTTGTTTCTGCTAGCAACGGCCTGTGAACTTATCCTAACTTATCCTGGGAACAGCCATTGAACCCATCCCTACACTGTTCCCCTGTCCACAACCTGTGAGCCCATCCCCAATGTATTCCCTTAATAATGGCTCATGAACCTATTTCCAAGCAGTTCCCTGAGAAACAACCTGTGAACCCACCCCTACACAGTTCCCCTAGCAGCAGCCCATGAACCCATTCACATGCTGTTCCCATTGCCAAGTTCTGTGAATGTATCCCCAGTCTATTCTCCTCACAACAGACTGTGAACCCATCTCCATGCTGTTCCCCTTGCAACTATCCATGAGCCCATTCCCGCCAAATCTGCTCCCACAGCAATGGCCCATGAACCCATACTTAATCTGCTGCCCTAGCTACGCGTTGTGAACCCATCCTTACACTGTTGCCTTACAAATAACATATGAACCTGTCCCCACTTTGTTCCACGCGCATTGTCTGTGAGCCCACCCCGACGCAGTTACCCTAGAAATGGGCTGTTAACCCATCCCCACTCTGTTCTTCTAGCAATGGCCTGTGAACACAACCACTTCCTCTTTGCTACCAATGACCTATGGACTCATCTCCTCTCCGTTACCCCAGGGACAGCCTGTGAAACTATCCTCAGTATGTGCCCTAGCTATGGTCCATGAACCCATTACCAATCTGTTCCCTTAGGAATGGACTGTGTGCCCTTCCCCACTCTGTTCCCCGAGCAATGACCAGTGAAACAATTCCAACTCTGCTGCCCCAGCAAAAGACTGTGAACTCTTCTTGGCCTTTTCCCCTCGCAACATCCTGTGAACCAATCCACACTCTGTTCACCTAGCAATAACCTGAGAACTCTTCTCTCTTAGCAGCATCTTTTTTAACCCGTCCTTACCCTGTTTACCCAGCAATGACCTGTTAATCCATCCTCCACTCTTTTCTCATTGCAACAGCCCATGGAGGCATTTCCACCCTATACCCCAACAGTGTCCTGTGGAGATATCTGCTCTCGGTTCCCATATCAATGGGCTATAATCCCATCCCTAATTCATTCGCACAGCAGCAACATGTGAGCTCCTACTCAATCTCCTCCCCTAGCAATGACACGTGAATATATCACTAATCTATCTAATCATAGCAACGGCCTGTGAACCCATTCCCACCATGTTCCTGTGGCAATGGCCTAAGAATCATTATCCACAGCGTTGCCTGTGCAAAAGTCTGTGAATCGTTCATTACACTGATCCCAAAACCTATGACCTTTGAACCAATCCCCACTCTGTTCAACTGGCAACGGCCTGTGAAAACATCCTCAAGCAGATACCCTAGAAAAGGCATGTAAACCCTTCATTATTCTGCTCCCCTGCCACTAGCCTGTGAACCCATCCCTACTCTGTTATCCTAACAGTGACCTGTGAATCCATCCACACTCTGTTATCTTAACAGTGACCTGTGAACTCATCACCACTCTGTCATCCTAACAGTGACCTGTGAACTCATCCCCACTCTGTTATCCTAACAGTGACCTGTGAACCCATCCCCACGCTGTTATCCTAACAGTGACCTGTGAACTCATCCCCACTCTGTTATCCTAACAGTGACCCGTGAACCCATCGCCACTCGGTTATCCTAACAGTGACCTGTGAACACAGCCCCACTCTGTTATCCTAACAGTGACCTGTGATCCCATCCACACTCTGTTATCCTAACAGTGACCTGTGATCCCTTCACCACGCTGACATCCTAACAGTGACCTGTGAACCCATCCACAATCTGTTCTCACTAGCAGCCAGCTAACGCCTCCCCACTCTGTTCTCCAAGCAACGGCCCCTGAACCCATCCCCACTCTCTTTCATAGCAAATACACGTTCATACTCAGTTTCTTCAGCAAGTACCTGTGAAATTATCCCATTCAGATCTGCTAGCAGTGTCATGTGAGCCCATCCTGACTCTGTTACCCTAGCTCCGACCTGTGACCCATCCGCAATCATTTCTCATAGCCACAGGAAGTTAACCTATCCCCTCTCTTCTCTAATAACAAAATCCTGTGAACGTGCCCCCACTTTGTTAACCTAACAATGGCCTGTCAACACATCTCCACTGTTCTGCAAGCAACAGTCTGTGAACCCATCTTTCCTCAGTTCCCCTACCAACATGCTGTGAACTCGACCCCACAATATTCTTCTTGCAATAGCCTATGAAACCATCCCTACGATGTTCCCTTATTAATGACGCATGAAACCACCCACACTTCCTTCGTGTAACAACTTATGTCATTGTGTGAGCACGTATTCACTCTTTTCCACTAGCTACAGGGTGTGAAACATCCCAATCTTTTTGCCTAGCAATGACATGTGAACCAATGCCCATTCTTTTCTCATCGCAATAACCTGTGATTACAACACCACTCTGTCGCCCTAGCATAAAGCTCCTTTATTCAACTGCAACCCAACTAATCACCTGTGACTGCACCCTCATACTGCTTGCCAAGCACTGACTTGTGAAACCAACAACATTCCTATGCCCCAGCAATGACTGTGAATGCATCCTCAATCTGTTCTCACAGCAACAACCAGTTAACCCATTCCCACACTGTTCTCCTCACAACGGCTTTGGAACGCGCCCGCACTCTGTCTCTTAGCAATATTTTGTGAACACATTCACAATCTGTTTCCCGAGCAATGGCGTCTGAAATGATCCAAAATCTGATTTCCCAGTAGCAGCCTGTGTACCTATCCTTACTCTGTTCCCCCAGCAATGAATTTACAGCTGATATATTATCCCTTATGTGGCCTTATCCTTCCGTAATCTCTGATCCATAACTCTGTGATATCTGCACATTTGGCTGTTTTGCTCCATTTTCTCACTCTGAGACACTGGCACTACACTCATTTTGCGCTCTACAGAATCCCTGATCATCATTACTCCATGACGACCATGCGTCAGCAAGGCATTCTGACATTCCATCCCTAAACCTACCTACCTCTCTCCTTGTTAATAATATTTGTTCAAAACTCCCCCTCTATCAAAATATTGGATTTTTAAGGGAATGCCTTCCAATATGTCTGCGTCAAGTATTGATTTTGCAAATTTTCCTGCAGCATCTTGATATGTTTTGTACATAAAACATGTTCAATTCGTTCCCGTTTTACAGGAGCCATGTTGCGTAAAATAAGATTCTTCATCAGCAGAGAAGTGATGGAATTTCTTTGACATTATCAGAAGAGGGATTGCTTGAGGGTTTCAGGAGTCTCAATTGCACAATATGTAGCACCATTTATGAGTGGTAGTGTCTCAGTGATTAGCTCCACTGCCTTATAGTGTCAGGAAACCTCTCCCTGTCAAGAGATGTGCAGGTTCGATGGGTTGGCCATTTAAATTGGCAAGTGTTCCGAGGTGTCTAGGTTAGATGGATTATCTATGGGAAATGCAGGGTCCCAGGGATAGGGTGGTGGGAATGAGTCTGGTTGGAATGCAGGTATAGGGTGGGGCAAAGTTGGCGTGGACTTGTTGGGACAAATAGTCTGTTTCCACGCTGTAGGGATTTTATGAATCAGAATAGAAAAAAACATCTGAATTATAGTTGAATGAAAATTATTAAGTGGCTCAGAATGATTGGGTCTAGGACAGTACCCTCAGGAAACTCCTGCAATGATGTGCTTGGCTTGGGGTGATTGACCACCAAGACCTACAAGTATTCAGAATGGACTATTCCAACTAGTGGAGAATTTCCCTTGATTCCAATTGACTGTGATTGGAAGTCTATCTCCTTCCTGCACTCCATCTTGTTGTTACTTGAGTTCTGTCCCACTACAGTGGTGTCAACAGTAAATTTGTAAGTAGAGTTAAAGCTGAATTTGCCACATAGCTATGATTGTATAAGGAGTAACAGGAAAGGGCTCAGAACACAGCTTTGTGGGGCACCGGTGTTGAAGATTCGAGTGGAATAGGTGTTGTCAGATATTCTGACTGATCTCAGTCTCTGAGTCTGTAATTCGCAGATCCAGTTGCAGAGCAGGGAGGCCCAGGTCTCCGAGTTTGGAGATAGATTTTGTTGGTATTATGTTGTTGAAGGTGGAGCTAAAGTCAATAAACTGGAACCTAATACAAGTGTCCTTGTTACCCGTATGTTCCAGGGATGAGCAGAGTGTGAGGGAAATGCTGAGGCAACCACTGTAACACTCGATTGCCAAGTGAGAAATACATCTATGATCGCAGCCCAGAAGATTTATATTATTTCCAACAGCATATGAATTACATTTGCCGAGTGAATATATGAAAAAATGTTTTCATTTTGAACATAACAGATATTTTGCGGCCGCACAGCTCAATAAGTCCGCCTCGCAATTCAATGAAGTCATGGACATCCTCCTACTTCAATGGCACTTTTCTCCACTATCACTAATTCTTGATGTTTTTAATTAAACAAATCTGTCCGTCTCAGTTTTGTATCGTCTGAATGCTAGGCATTCACATCCTCCAAGGCCCTGACTTCCATAGATTTTCTCCACTGACCTTAGTCTGCAGTTTGAGAGCAAATGAAAGGAAAAGGCAACCAGTCCCCACATCGGGACAAAAAAAAACAGAATTAGAGCCAAATTAAGAGAATTAAGTCCCTGTGAAAGTTGTAATGATGACAGTTGGAAACTACAGAGTTAATTTAATAATTAAGCTGATTTTAAAGTTAAAAGTGATTTTTCCTCGACATTACAATACAGAAGTACGTAACTGAACTGGTTCTAATGAAGCCTCAGTGGATCTGAAACATTAGCTCTGTTTCTCTCCACTGAAAATGCTAGAACTTCTGAGATCGCCGATCAATTCATATTTTGTTGGTTCCAGGTATCCAGCATCTGTAGTTACGTATTACATGTCTGCTGGAATATCGATTGGGATAAAATGCATTAGATCATGAAAAACTAGCAAACCACAGCTTGAGTTCACTTACCGGGAATCAAACCCAGGCCATGCTGGTGAAAGTGCTGAACTCGAACCACTGGACTACTAAGGAAGGCATTGAGTGGACTGGCATTTGTTCTCAAAGGCATTGCTTTTGCCTTTTCATGTTATTACTACTTTTGGCAACAGATCAGTTTCTCCTTGTCTTCAATGGTTTTATAGCATAGAAAGAGACCATTTGGACAATGTGTCAGTGAATGTAATCAGGCATCCATCTATTCTAGTTCCCATTTCCAGTGTTTGGCCCACTGCCCTTGGAGTTCTTAAATTTTGTGGGCAAATGTCAATGAGTTTATCCGTGTAATCAATGAATGAGACTAAAGTTTGAGAGGATAAAACTGTGTTAAAGCCCCGTTGAAGTAATGATCCTCATGTTAAGCCACAGATGGAGATACGCAGATATATCCCCCGAGAGTGTCAGAGATCTCAGGATTATAAGCACTCATAAATCTCCCATCCTAGGAAAAGGGCTAATACCATTAGTACTGTCGACACGTCTCATTATTTTATAAAATTTGTCAGATTGCCTCTCAACCTCCGAAGCACAAATGAAAAAAAAGTTCCAAGTCAATTCAATTTTTTCTTTGTAAATCAAACCTTTCATACCAAGCAGCATCCTGGTTAACCTCTTTGTAACACTCACCAGCTTAATAATATTCCTCCTGTAACTGTGCGACTGAAAGTGCACGCAGTATTCCAGAAGAGGCCTCACCAACATCCTGTACAACCTCAACATGACTTCCCAACTCCGAAACACAAAAACAAGTATGTCAATAGCCTGTTAACCACCCTAACTAAATGTGATGTAAACTTCAAAGAATCATGGAACTGCATCCCTCAGCCCCTAAGGAGTCACCTTAGCAGTTAGACAATGTCTGTGGGCGGATGGGGAATAGTTTCGATTTTCTTTGACTTCACGTTTAAAGAAATTTATTATACATGTACAGCTGAATCAGATAGCATTTTAAATGAAACTGATCATTTTTTTCAATTAAAATGTAAAGGTTAGACCCTGTCAAGGGTTAAGGAAACTGTTGCTCAGATTCGCAATTCCCGCCTTTAAATGGTGCCTTACTGATTCGACCACATTCCGATGATGTTAGGTACATTTCACACTGTCTGAACTCCACCCAAGAAATCCACAAACAATGTTCTGTCTCTTTGAATTTTGAACCCTCCTTTCCTCTCAGCAGCTCTTTTACGATAAGCCGATAAAAATTCTGACCAAAGTTGAATGTAATATTTGCACGTTTCAATGAGATAAATCTAATTCCTTTTTGATTATTTCAATGACCTGTGGAGTTTGCAGCAAATTGAATGAATTGAATCAAGTTAAACAGTGTTTCTTTTTCCCGCGAGTAAACTCAATTTTAATTAGTTGTACGAGAAACTTTTGCAATTTGAGAAAGAATCATCTTTTATTCTCTCTCTGCAAATGTTTCTTGACATTTTGACTATTTCCATGACATATGTCGATCACTCATTTCCAAATCCCCAGAAATTGGCAATTTCTCAGAAAGTTTGATCAAATTTGATTTCCTCCTTCCCGTCTTAGTCCATGACAAATCAAAACTGCGACAAAACGCATGACTTCGGCATTGTACAAGCCTCCATACTATAATTTAAATTTAAACATTGTGCTTTACCCGACTGTACCACTAGAGGGACATACACTGAAATGGCTTCATATTTCCAATTATCCCTTCTCAGTTGGCAAATCGGCTGTGAACTGGGATTATACGATCATCTTCACAAGTGGTTCCAGACTTTTTTGAGGAAATTGCTGAAGCTCAGAGTGCCAAACTGCTTGGATTACAGTTTCGCACATTTTGGGCATTTTTTTTACCACTGTTCACTGAGCCTTTGATATTTCCAGCCTGTAGAAATCTGTCAGTCACGTTCTTGCTGGGGTTGCGTGGCTCAGATTGTCGGGCTAAGATGAATAGGCCTGGACAAAGTTTCCCTGCAACATCAGAGGATGAGAACTTAGAGAGGTTTATGAAGCCGGGGGGATATGAACAGGGTGAATGGCCAAGGCCTTTTTTTAAACATGGTGGGCGAGTCCAAAACAACAGGGAATATATTAATGTCAGAAGGATGAAATGAAATGGGAGCTGAGGGGCATTTTTCGCACAGAAGGTGGTGCGACTGTGGAAGGAACTGATGGAGGACATTGTGGAAGTTGGAGAAATGACAACATTTCAAAGGCACCTGGATGTATGCATGATTCGGAAGGGTTTGGATAGATACAGAACAAATGTTGACAAATGGTGTAAAACTAATTTAGGATATCTGGCCGGCATAAACAAGGTGAGACAAAGTTTCTCTGTCCGCGCTGCCCATCTGGATGATGCGGCAGTTGCTGACCTCTGGATTAATTGTTTATTCTCAGAGGTCTACGGAAGCATGACTCTGAGGCACAATTGGTTAGCATGTTTGGCTGTTAAGAGATGGCTTAGTTTTTTGAGCCCACCCAGGGGCGTAGGAATACTTTGCCTTTATCCCCGATGAACTTCATCACTGATGCTTTCTTGGCTGCAGGAAGATAGCCATATTCACTCCTCAGCAATCGAGTCAATTCCCAAAAGGATAGCTCACAACGTGCAAGGAGAATGCAGTAGCAGGCACACCAAAACAAGAAAGCTGTCTGTGAGACACCTCGACTTGTTTGTGTCAGGAACCACTTACACAAGTGGCAGCCAGGCAATCCCAAACTGTTCTTCCATTTTTACTGGGAGTTTAGTCTAATGCCACTTTCTGGAAAAAGCTGAAATAGGGGGACAAAAAGAATGGGATTAATATGACCCATGAAAAGTGACAATGAGCACTCACAATCTCAAAGAAGCTGGGTTTCCCTTCTAATCAACAATGTGGGTGTGCCTGCACGGCAACGATTGCAGCGGGTCAAGAAGGCAGCTCATCAGTTCCCTGCTCCAGGGCAGGAATGGAGGAACTGAGGGAAAGTTAACAAAATTTCACATCGGAGTTACCCTCCTTTTCACCACCACAGCAAATAATTGCGATTAGAATTAATGCAGGATTTGATTTCACAGCAGCAGTGGTATAGAGATCTTCATTCACTTTCAGTGAAAAGGGTGAACAATGCCTCTAGTCTGGAACATGAAGCAGCAGTGCAGCCTGCTTGTTTCCGATATCATACTGGGGGCCTTCCATGCCACTGCACGATGTAAACACAGCCTGGACACTGACCTGATGGAGGATTGGTGCCGTCCTATATCATAGATCAGTTGGTGTCATATCAATGGTATCATATCAATGGAGTCAAGTTAGGTAAAGGGGAAGTACAACGAGATCTAGGTGTTCTTGTACATCAGTCAATGAAAGCAAGCATGCAGGTACAGCAGGCAGTGAAGAAAACTAATGACATGCTGGCCTTCATAACAAGAGGAATTGAGTATAGGAGCAAAGAGGTCCTTCTGCAGCTGTACAGGGCCCTGGTGAGACTGCACCTGGAGTATTGTGTGCAGTTTTGGTCTCCAAATTTGAGTAAGGACATTCTAGCTATTGAGGGAGTGCAGTGTAGGTTCATGAAGTCAATTCCCAGAATGGCGGGACTATCATATGTTGAAAGATTGGAGCGACTGAACTTGTATATACTTGAGTTTAGAAGGATGAGTGGGGATCTGGTTGAGGCGTATAAGAATATTAAGGAATTGGACACTCTGGAGGCAGGAAGCATGTTTCCGCTGATGAGTGAGTCCAGAACCAGAGGACACAGTTTAGAACAGAATTGAGGAAAAACGTCTTCACCCAGAGAGTGGTGGATATATGGAATGCTCTGCCCCAGAAGGCAGTGGAGGCCAACTCTCTGGATACTTTCAAGAAAGAGATAGATAGAGCTCTTAAAGATAGTGGAATCAAGGGTTATGGGGGTAAGGCAGGAACAGGATACTGATTGTGGATGATCAGCCATGATCATAATGAATGGTGGTGCTGGATCGAAGAGCCGAATGGCCTACCCCTGCACCTATTGTCTAAAGTCTATTGTTTGCGAGCAACAAAGACATTTTGTTGCTTTCAGCATAAATACAGCTCATCCCGACTGTGCTTCAGCATAACC
Source organism: Stegostoma tigrinum (assembly GCF_030684315.1). Classification (NCBI taxonomy): domain Eukaryota; kingdom Metazoa; phylum Chordata; class Chondrichthyes; order Orectolobiformes; family Stegostomatidae; genus Stegostoma; species Stegostoma tigrinum. The sequence continues at coordinate 3,690,470 of NW_026728472.1, forward strand.
CACGTCTCCTCAGAGACTGGAACCTCGATCTAACACCGAAGACCACGACGAGCCATTTGCTCAGATATGACATATTCCGATGTTGCTCCTGCAACACAAGATCAGCGAAGGGACAGGGAACAGCTTTGAGGATCCCTATCCCGCTCGCACATTTTCTTAGCTACTGGCAATGCCCAACTACAATATCAATTTCCAACTCGTTGCCAAAAGCCCAGCAATCAAAACAAACATCAAGGGAAAGCTGAACCTACCATGTGATTCGAGAGTTTGCGACATGACAGATAGTATCGGAAGTAGGCATCTCGGAGACTAAGTTAAGACGCATTTGAAAGAGGGGGTAAATCAGGAATCCGCGGTGCGCTGTGACACCAGCAAAATCGGGCTTCCACTTGGCATTGAACCAGGATGCCTTTGCATGCAAAGCAAATGCAGAACTACTACTCTGCGGAAAGTATCAGGACACTCCAAGTGTACGTTTAAAAATGATGAACATCTGTGCAGCACAAACAGAGCATATTCAGGAACAGGCAGGAGAGAAACTTAATGAAAAATAGCACTGCAATTCAGTGGAATTGTATTCTTTTTCGACACAACGACAGAGATGTCCGAATACTTTCAAAACAAGGTGGGGCTGACGCGAAGAGCAAATAGGAGAGCTTTGTCGACATCAGTGCAGAAGCCTGTTATTGGTAATGGCGGGGAAAACCTTACAGCTTGTTTCTGGTTCCGCGTGAGAGGCGAACGTGGTAGCCATTACATTACAGAAACGCCATACAGTGCTGTCGTGCCCCGCTGATTTTCATACAGCATTGAAATTTGCAGCCCATCACGTATTACTTTTCAATTTCAAATAGTTTGATGTTGACTAACCTTACTGCTATTATTGAGAAACAAAGAAAGTCACGTAAAATTACTCAAAAATATTCGCAATGTGGTTGTCAGGGTTACATGGTTTGGACTTTAGGGAGAAGCTGAAGAGGCTGGGTGAAATATCCCTTCAGGTTCGGAGGATGAGAAGCCAGAGAAATTCATAAAGCCATGAGGGATATGAACAGGGTGAATGGTTGAGATTTTTTTCACCAGGTGTGTGAGTGCAAAACTACAGGATATTTATTAAGGTGAGAGGGGGGAAATGACATGGGAGCTTAGTGGTATTTTTCACGCAGAAAGTGTGGAATGATGGAATGTACTGATTGAGGAAGTTGTGGAGGCTGGAGAAATGACAACATTTCAAAGGCACCTGTTAGTGTGCTTGAATCGTAAGGGTTTGGGATTTGGGCCAAATGATGGCAAATAGGGCGAACTTAATTTAGGATATCTGGTTGGCATGGACGAGATGCACCGAACTGTCTCTTTTTGTGCTCTCCATCCAGATGACGCGACAGTTACTGATCCCCGATTTAATTGTTCATTTGTAAAAACTGCAAACCAGTCTCTGTGGAGTAATCGGTCAGTGCATTCGGATGTTAACTGAAAGGTTGGTGGTTCGAGCCCACCCAGCGACGACAGGCTTTTTTCACTTTTAACCCCGCTGACTGCTATGAGGGAGGTTTTAAGGCTACAAGAAGACAACAGTGTCAGCTCCTTACAAATCGAGCGAAACCCAAAACAAACAGGTTTTAACACGCAACTGAAGCAAAAATAACAAGGCGAACACAGTTGCAGACATACCAAAGCATGAATGTTGTTTGTGAAACACCTCAACTTGTTTGTGTCACGACCCACTCGCACAAGAGGCAGCGGGGAAATCCGAAACTGCACTTCCAATTAGACTGTGAGTTTAGTCTCATGCCACGTTCTGGAAAATGCTCTAATAAGGAAAACAAACAACAATAACCAAAAAAAAGAACAGGATGTGAATGCCCCATGAAAAGTGACGATTAGCAATCACAGTCTCAAAGAGGCTGGGTTTCCCTTCTGATCAACAACGCGGGTGTCCCTGAATGGCAACGACTGCAGCAGATCGAGAAGGCGGCTCATCAGTTCCCTTCTCCAGGACAGAAATTCAGGATATGAGAGAAATTTAACAAAATTTCACATCAGAATGACCCTTTTTTCACCGCCACAGCAAATAACTTTGATTAGAATTAATTAAGGATTTGATTTCACAGCAGCAGTTGTACAGCGATCTTCATTTGCTTTCAGTGAAAAGGGTAAATAATGCATATTGCCTGGAACATGAAGCAGCAGTGCAGCCTGCGTGTTCCCGACATCATGCTGGGGACATTCCATGCCAATGCACCATATAAACACAGTTTGGATGCTGACCCAAAGGAAGGTCTGTGCTGTTCAACATCATAGATCAGATTGCGAGCAGCAAACACATTTTGTCGCGTTTGACTTAAACGCAGATCTTCCTCACCTTGCTTCCACACAACCCAAGCCTCCTCAAAGACTGGAACCTCAATCCAGCTCCGAAAACCACAAGGAGTCATTTGCTCAGATATGACATTTTCCGATGTTGCGAGTGCAACACAACAACAGCGAAGGCACAGGGAAAGGCTTTGAGGATCCCTACCCCACTCGCACATTTTCTTATCCATTTGGATATGCCTGGTTACAAGATCAATTTCCCACCAGATGCCGATAGCCCATCTATCAAAACAAACTTCAATGCAAAGCTGAATCTACGTCTTGAGAATTGTTTGTGGAACAAATGTAATGCATCTGTGATCAACTGTATTTGGTTATGCTTCGATAAAGAAAATATGAACTGTACAACGTTTCTGAAACTTAGATATTCACTTTGGATAATGATTTCACTCATTGTGTGAAGCAGAACAGCTGTCACGTTTACAAATCTTCTTAAGAAATAAAGACAGTAATGTTCTTTCTCACAGTTTGAACATGTGTTAAAATATCCATCATTCCAAAGGTTTACAATGTGCACAAGACGGGGAGGAGTGGAAGAAGATAATGAGCACTGGGCAAATAATTGTAACTAATATATTGGAGAAACAGTAAGATCAGCACCCTCTGTCATTTGTACTGACATCTGTAAGCTTATCACATTCTGTCTTACATTCCCATTCCTTGCTTTCCATTTAAAGCTTGAATTCACCATCAGTCTGTATTTACACCAAGCAGCTAATTATTCTGATAACTCGACAGACAGAATGATGTCGAATTAAAATCGGAACAGAAACAGGCAGTGAATCAGAGAGGGGGTACATTGATATCAAATATGACAACCAGGAAAAAAAAACAAATAATTAGCAAGGATAAGCTTGATGCATGGAATAAAATGCAGGTTGACACAATAAATCATGTGGTCCATTCAATCCGCTCCCCCATTCCACGAGATCACGGATAATATGATAATCCGGAGATTCGATTTGCATGCCTTGCCCACCTAATCCTGCATAACCTAAATAATTACAAATGTCTGAGCTTTGATGATACTTATCGACCCAGCCTAACTCTGCAGTAAATAATCCCACAGATTCATCACCTCTGAAAGAAAATGAATCCTCCTCATCTCTGTCCTCAGTGGGTGACTCCTCAGACAGGGATCATGCTCTCTGGTCCCGAACTCTTTCACACAGAAAACATCAGGCCCACATTTATCTTGTCAAGCCAACTGAGGATATTAACTGTTTCAATGCGGTCCTAACTCATTATTTTAAAATCCAATGAGCACAGGCCCAACCTACTCAATCTCTCCTCACACAAAAGTCCCTCAACACACCAGAGAATGTGGTGACCCGTCACTGCACTAATCCAATGGCAATGTTCCTTTCGTTAGGTGTGGGTTCCAAAGCTGTTCACTGTATCCTGGCTGTACCTTGTATAACTATAACAATCCCATTCCACGTTCATTGTCCATTCTATTTGTCACATTGCCTACATTAAAGTTGAATTCTGACACTTGACGAAGGAGCAGCTCTCGGAATGCTTTTGTTTTCAAAGAAACATGTTGGACTATTGACTTCTGGCTCATTATTTAGCTTCTTACTTATTTTCGTGTCATCCTTATAGTTGACAATGATACATTCACTCCCATCATGTAAGTCATTGGTTGCATTTGGGGGGAAAGTGCTTGATGTGAAATCATGTTGACCAACCTGCAAGAGTTCAGAACTGTGTCCCTGATGCTTTTATGTTTTCGATACAATACGGTCCCTGGTCAGGGAATAATGACTTATTGATCTTGTGCATATTTTCTGAAGGAAGGTGACTTGCAACGTGTTTGAAAACTAAATGGTCACAGTAGATCTGGCAGAATCAGTGGAGTGAGAGTTCAACATTCGCGGCAGAGCTAGAGATCCCAGACAGACAATAGATCAAGCAAAAACACGGAAGAGAGACTTTGGAGTGAACGAGGAGGAAAAGCGAGCGATATGAAATCTTGGAAAACAGCACACGGGATCTGTCTCAAGATTTGGAGCTCGAAGGCTCATTGTGAGCGCTAAATGATCAGAATCTGCCGCCTGCCGTTTGAATGGACCCACACAGCAGCCCTGTTTTAACAATTTCAACTCGCTTCAATTTGAAACTTTCGTGAATGTTGCTGTCCCAAAATGGTTTAGTATTTCTGTAAGTGAGAGACACCCTTGGCTAGGGGGATATTGTCACTCCTCAGAACTTTCTTGTTCTCAGTGGACACATCTGAGTGCCGGTCTGTCAGTATCAAGTGCAGGATGATTGAAATGTTGACTGAACAGTTGCTTCTGTCAGTATCAGGCCAGTTGGTCAGATCAATCCAATTGCAACAAACTGTTCCACACCATGTTCTCAGGGGCAACTGGGAAGTTGTAATAAATGCTGAAGTACTCACATCCAAGGGAAGAATACAAAATGGCTGTGAGTTTCTTCAGATTCATCTTCTAATTCAATGCAAACACTAGCTATGACAATTTCAGCAGAGGGGCTTCATGCACTAGCATGGGTGAGCAGTGTAAGGTGCAGGATTTAATTTCCCACCTGTGTTGAGTCTTGGGTTCAAATCCCACTGCTACTTGAATTGCTTGTGATGTACCCCAGATGGAGGCTGGACAATGTCAAAAAAGTAATGCTTTCTTTTCTTCTCAATGTTTACAGTCCTCAGGTCTCTGACAATTTTGGTGATGAAAGCGGTAAAATGGGCAACAGGTCCTGAAAACAGTGAGATCTCCAGCTGCACAACGCCTCCTCATATCTTCGCTACGGGGGCTTTGCATGTCATGTTGGCGTCAGTTTCTGCATCTCAATTGGACAATCGCTGAAAGGACTGTAGCTCAATACCACCCAGGTATGCTGCTTCAGCAGTTTCAGATCAAATAATTTTCTCGACCATGTATCTACATCTCACACACGAGACCTCTATGATGAGGTTGGATTTACACAGCACCATCAATGCTTCACCTCAGCTCCACGCGGAGTGGGACAGGCACAGGGACAAGTAGCAGGCTGTGATACCGTACTCTCCAATCAGAGTGCAGTGTGTCCCTTTTGATCTTTCCGCTTTAAATTCTGTATCTGACACCTCTCTCACTAACACCTAATGAAGGAGTGAGGTTCCGAAAGCTTGTGTTTTCAAATAAACCTGTTGGATTATAACCTAGCGTTGTATCATTTCTGACTTTGTCTGCACCAGTCCAATATCAGCACATCCACACCAGGGGAGTTTGCACAGTTTGCAAATGTCTGTTTCCTTAGCTCAACAGATCAGCATTAGAATGTAAATTGAAAAGATACCAGCTCGAGGCCATGCAGATGCAGGGTCTCTGTTGCTTTGGTTCAAGTTCTTCCATTTAACCCAAGCAAAATCTATGACAAGACTGACATCAGAATACACCCATCAAGGACTCTCTCTTCCCCTGCTCCATGCAGGCTGAGACAGAGACAAACGGTGGGATTTGACCCCTCTCTCCAACTGCCCTCTGCCAGCAGAAAGCGGCCACTGCAGTTTCAATGAGTGGCTTCCTGCCCATCCCTGGACACCATTTACAGAAACTCGTTTTTCCTGAACAGCTTTTCTTGTGTTAAATTTGGCAACGGCGACAGCTGATTCTCCCTGTCTTTGGAAACATTCCGCCCAAACCCCTGTCTCCAAGTTAGAAGTGGCAAGATTTTGTGATGAGAACAGCAATATAATTACGATCTCCATTCACATTTAATGAAAAGTGAGAAAAACACATCTTGTTTGGATAATGAGGGAGCAGTGCTGTGAGGCGATTGGAATTACCGCTGCATGCAGATTCATAACCCTATTTTTTTCATTGCTTGGTCTATTATGCACAGGCTATCCAGCTCTCTATTGCATTGCAGTTTCTAATGCATCAGACCCTCTCTCAGAGGGCATGTATGACTGCAGTGTTGGTTCTGTCGTTTAGTGATTCACTAAGTGAACCTGAGTTCATTCCTTTTTGGGGTCTGAGAGAATTGTCACCACCTGCTGCATCCAACATCCATCGAAACTCTTTAAACGTCGTTTGAAATTATTTCTGACGCACCAGTGTTAACACCATCATGTCACTTCCTCCGCCAGCCAGAAATGTGTTTGAAATACCACATTCCTGATTGTCCTTCCAGGTGTTTGAGAAAGATCTTTTGGAAGCAGCTGATGTGAGGAATGTTCCAGTTTGGAAGTGAGAATGATGTGGAGCAGTATAAATTGCAGAGTGATGAGGAAACAATGGGGCATGAACACGGACAGGGCAGCGACGGAATAATTTTGTCCTTTTCTTTAAACCAGTTCTGATTTTGAAATCTGAAAATGAACAATATAAATCAGGTGGGTGAAATCCCTGCTTTCTGTGAGTTGGTCTCCCCTGAGGTCTCTGTCGCTTCTTGGGAAATGTGTCTCATTGCTTCCGTTTGTGGGAGAAAATGAAGTTCAGTTCCCTGAGGGGAACATGAACACAGTTTTACCATCTCAAACTCCAGTCCCGTTTGTTGAGATTTTTTTTAAGATTATAACGTCACAGGAAAAAAATATTACTAAGATGAACACTTGAAACATCAGAGCATACAAGGCTACAGGCCAAGTGCTGGAAACGGGATTGACGGGCCTATAAAAACTCGATGATTCAATCATTTTGGAAGAAAAATATAGTCCAACGCGGCGTAATTAAAAAAAAATACATGTTTTTGCCTTCATTCCTGGTGGCCTAGTGGTTTGGATTTAGCACGTTCACCTCCACGACATGGGTGTGATTCCCAGTCAGGGAATCAGAATTGATTGTTCTTGGCATGGACAATAGCAGAGGTAAAACAGTTCAGACGGGAATCCTTTCAATATCTAGGATCAGTTATTGTCCTACAGAATGTGAGAGTCAATGCCCCAGCCTCTGAAAGATTGGAATGGTGCCTGAAGTGTCTCTGTTCAGTCAGACAGTTCTACCTTCATTCCCCTCTGATTCCACTTCCCAAAGAGATTCGAACAATTATTGAAGCTGAGACTGGCCGATTTGTTTTGCTTCCTTGCCATTGCCACATGCTGCAGTGATTGGGTCGGTGGGTTTGGGAAACTAAGAGATACTCATGTGCAACTTGTGGGGCAATTTCAGGTTCCCTTTCTCTGATGAGGCTGGGGCATTCGTGACATTCACTGACAGGAGACAGAAAGGGTTCTCGTTCCTGCAGAAATTCAAACGTCATCTCGTCTTCAGAGCAGTGAGAGAGATGAGTCGGGAGGTGCAATAAATTTCGACATTGCGGTCAAGACAGGGAGGAGTCAAACCTACAATCTCCGAATTTATAGTCAGGTCCGCTTTCCATTACGACAGCAGCCCACAACATGATTGTCCTTTGCACACAGCATTGGGGTGTTAACATGGACACGAGTGACAACAAGAACATTTATAATGTGAACAGTCAGCAAAGATAGTCACCATCACTGATTCGGCTCAATGGCCCCTACTTCGTGATGCGGCGAGATTTACTGTCAAAGAAAACATATTTGTCCACAGGAGCTGCCACTCACCCTAACCAGACCACTCAGCTGTTCAATGCGATCACTACTGTCCTGATAAATCTCAACTCCACTTTCCTGCTTTTCCCCTATAATGTGAGGAAAACCCAAGTCGAATCACAACATCGTATATTCCTGGTATAGTTTGGAAGTTTAATTTACTTTAATGACCTCTGTGTGTTTTAAAGAAATTGAATAATATGAAGTTAGCAAAAGAAAGCCCTTCCTGCAATTTAACCCAGCGCAAAGTCAACCCTATGAGAACGTTCAGAGAGTGAAAACATTACCCCCATTTCTCCGTGCGCACAGATATCTCTCTTTATGAGTTAAATATTTGCAACATTTTCCTTCATAATTGCGATATTTTCACGTACAGATACTCCCCAAATCCACAAATATCTGTGCTGCTGAAAACTTGGGCTCCTGGGATGCTGCTTGGCCTGTTGGGTTTATTCAGCTCCAGACTTAGTTATCTCGGATTCTCCAGCATCTGCTGTTCTGATTATCTCTTTAATTCAGTTTAAAATTGCTTTCCCAAATCCTGATGTCCAATTAATCCCTGGTCTATGTCAATAAAAGCTGTTCTGGATGACGTTGGAGCTCAGAGGTTCGGCATTTCACACGCCTCTATACCATCATAGAAGGATTGCATGCTCACCGATTGCATCTTCTATTCCTTGCAACATGTGCTACAGAAATGAGGCAAAATATCAAACATTTTACATGAAAGTATTCCAAGAGGAGATCATTTTCTTCCTTCAAACCTTTGCTATCTCACGTAACTGTGTTTGATTTATTTGATTTCAAACACGGCTTTTGGAGATTTCTCTCCATTCCACAATCACCAACGATCCTTAACCTTCCTAGGTTCGTTTCACCGAGGCACTGCACAATCTTACACTCATTTTCACATTGACGCCATTCAGTCTGTCCTGTTACGGTCACTCCTGCTGAGTAAACGTGCTCCAGACTTCGTAATGGAACCTTCAAAACACTCGATCCACTTAGATACTACGGTTGTGAGACCAAGCATCATGTAGCAGCTTTTTCCTGACATCTACCAGTGATTATTGGAGTATCAGACTCAGGGAAATAACACAGAACAACATTGATCAAAAGAGACTTCGAAGGAAAAACCATTTCATAGAACATAGAACATAGAACAGTACAGCACAGAACAGGCCCTTCAGCCCACAATGTTGTGCCGACCATTGATCCTCATGTAAGCACCCTCAAATTTCTGTGACCATATACATGTCCAGCAGTCTCTTAAATGACCCCAATGACCTTGCTTCCACAACTGCTGCTGGCAACGCATTCCATGCTCTCACAACTCTCTGCGTAAAGAACCTGCCTCTGACATCCCCTCTATACTTTCCACCAACCAGCTTAAAACTATGACCCCTCGTGCTAGCCATTTCTTCCCTGGGAAATAGTCTCTGGCTATCAACTCTATTTCCTGTGGTTTCTGCGTCATTTATTTCACTTGTTTGTTCGACCATTGCTAGAGTATTGTGTGCAGTTCTGCAAATTGACATTACAGCAGGGATGTGATAGCACTGGAAACGATGCTGTAGAGAGTTACCAGGAAGCTGAAGAGTTTCAGTTATGAAGTGAGATTGGACAGACTGGGTTTGTTTTTATTAGAGCAGAGGAGATTTACAGGAAGCAAGATTGAGATGTATAAAACAATGTTTGTTATAGATAGGGTCGACTGAGAGAAACGTTTGCTCTTCATTGCAATATTGATCAATAGTGGGAAAGAGATTTAAAGTAAGACGTCGGAAGGTTTGAGTAGATGGGCAGGAAACTTTTTTTTGCAGCTAGTGGGTGTTTGGAACCTGGAAGCCACTGTCTGTAAGTGCCGTAACAGCGGATGTCCCAATCATTTTAAGAAGCATACAGATGTGAATTTGTGATGCCAAGGCAGTCAAGACTATGAGCCAAGAGATGGAAAATAAAATTAGGATAGTAAACAAATTAACGAGCCTAATGCATGTTTAGGGGGCTCGGTGCGTGTGGTGGGGGGGAGTCGGGGGGGTGGCAGTCGTGCAAGCACTGTCCTTGGTGGGATAACAGTTAATATCCCAGCCTGTCATGCAGGAGACCGTGGATCACTTCCCACCTGGGGACGATCTAAGCTTTTTGTGTGGAATTTGTGCCTTCTCCCCTTTTCAATGTTGAGGTTTATTCTCGCAGGTAAAACATATGCAGATCAGGTGAATTGGCATTGGAAATTGACCATAGTGTGCAGGGATGTGTAGACCAGAAAGTTCAGCCGTGGTAAGCACACATTTCCGGAAAGCTCTCGGGTCTGAGGAAGTGTCACCTGGCCCGACAGTTAATTCTGAGTTTTTCTTGACAGATGTTACCAGATTTGCTGATCTCTTCCAGCAAATTTCTTTCACTCTGAAGGTCAGTACAGCCTTAATGGGCCAAATGGCCTCTGAGTATACGGTCGGGTTTCTGTGATCTCTGACTCTATGTGTTTCTATCTGATTTTGGATTTCTAAACTGTCTGCACCCAAAAATGCAGCTCATTAATATCTGTTCAGGTGAGAGGTGGTCTCAATAGAACTCCTTTTAACAACATCGTGCACTGTTCACAAATCTGGAAAACACTCCTCATAGACAACTTTACATCCCTGCTGTCATGTAGCTTTTTCATTCCATGACATGACCCACACTACACCAACTGCCATCACCTTTTCTACCTTAAAGAATGCAAAGCTATTTACATATATCTTTCAAAGAAGAGTGAAATCAGTGTCAGAGCAGCGCACTAATCAGATACAAATTTTCAGCAAGAAACAATGGATTTTTGTCGATAGTTTTTTTTCACTGATAATCTGTTTCCAGTGTTGTTTCAACAAGGTCTATGCAAGGTCACGTGATATATGTGACAGACACAGAGACATTGTAACAGGAAGAGGCCAGTCGGTCCTTCCAGCCTGCTCCACTATTCAATGAGATCATAGAGATCACTCGACTCAGTACCCTGTTTCACTTTTCATCCCATATCCTTTTGCCCCTTGACTCTTCAGAAGTATAATTAACTCCTTCTTGTAAACATAATCAATGTTTTGGCGTCAACTGCTCTGTGAAGCACAGAATACCTCAGGTTTGTTGTTTTCTGGTGATGATCGTCCCTTCACTTCATTCCTACATGGCTGCAACTTATCCTCAAACTCTGATCTCTGGATTTGGACTCTCCAGTGATTGGGAACATGCACCTTTTGTTTACCTTGCCTCGTCCTGTTGGTATTTTATAGGTTGTTTGGAAATGCCCCTCATTGGCCTACAGATATGTTGAATAATTTGCGGATCAATATTGGAGTCTTGATTAAGAATGTTGCAGGCAACACAAAACTTGGGAACTTCATTGAAAATGAAGAGTGTCGGTGTAGTCTGCAAGAAGATATCGATCGGCTGGTCAGGCAAGCAGAAAAAAAAATGGTGAATAGAACTTAGCCCTTGAATGAGTGAAGTGATGTGTTTGGGGAGATCCAACAAGGTCATGGAATGCACAATTTAGGAAACAATACCAAGAGATGTGTGGGATGTTTTGAGGATGGATATGTGCTAATGGAGTCAGAACGATTTATGGGGTGTGGGCATTTTTTTCAGACAGAAGGTAGTAGGTGTATGGAGCTCACAGCAGGCAATATATGATAGAGAAGCAATGAGCTCATTTAAAACCTCACTGGAATTTCCACTCGTGTTCTATAATCTGTAGCTCTACTGCTGCAATTGTGGAAAGTGGCCTGGGGTAAGTCCTCCGTTTCTCCTTCAACACAGAGACACTGGACAGAGTTACCTCCTTCTCAGCTGCACGTTTCACAAAATTTTCAAATAGATTAATGTCAGCGAGAAGGCACCTTTACATAACTGATCACTGGCTGATCTCAGTGAGTTGGTGGCTCTCTCTTAACAACTTTCTTCGTCCTACATTGAACATCTCCTCAACATGTCTATTTGCTGTTGTGTGGAATGAATATGTGAATATTTGTCTCCTTCAGCGAGCCATCACTAAATCGCAGGCAAGAGCATTCCTTGTGAAGTGGGAGCGACTGGACTCATTAACCAGGGATCAGTGTTTTCAAATGGTCCTATGCTATTAACATTTTCTCCAATGATCCACAAAACCAGATCCTCTTGTATGCTGACCTGCCAGTTTCATTTGTTTCATCGACATAATTTTCCACAAGCTGAGAGTATTCCCTTCAATCTAAATGCAATCTCCCGAACTGCTTCTATTGCTCTTTGGATGCTGTACATTGTCGGATTGTGCAGACAAGGGCAGTTTCCCAAAATGCATTAGCTTGGTCAAGTGCAAAGCACTGCCTGCCAGAGGAAGGAAATGGACCAACGCTGGTCCAGGAGAAAGGGCAGAAACAGCAGGCTTTCTGGGAGCACGGAGTCAGAACGGGAAGCAGTTGTTATTGACACAATTTGCTGCCTTTTCTCCCGAAGCAACAGGGAATTGACTTAGTTTAGAAAGAGTTGTACGAAGTTTGTTCTTAAAACTATTGCATTGACAATGCCTCAAAACCCTGGCAGACCCAGGTTGCCTTCCATTTTGTCAAATACCTCGATCAGGTTTTCGTACAGAACTGCTCTCAATGATGTCAGACTCCCTGATATCGGGGTTTTGGCAATTGGGTTCGTTGAGGCAAAAGCAGCGCAGGAACACACATGGAGAAAGTGAAGACAAATATTTTGGATGTGTGCCCACACAATGGGAAAATAACCAACTTGCAGAGAGGCGTGGCACTAGTGGCATTTCCGTTCGGCTATTAATTCGGAATCACAGGTGTTGTTCTTTGAATTCAATAAAATACTTGAATTAGGAGTCAAATGTCGGGAAAATTCCAACCCAACAGACTTTCGAGAAGGAATTAAATGGATCACTAGGCAACGCAAATCCCGTCCAGTGATCTGAGCTAACCAACTTTCCGCAATCTAACACTTAAAACACAACAAACTCAGTTCCTTTGCAATTTTCAATGAGTCACGTGGAATAATAAAACACACCTTTAAAAACCATGTTTTTTGTAATAATAAGTCATAAGTGCGACATTTCTCCATGTAACTTCATTACAACTAAAGACAAGCAAGTCGAGACAGCTCCCCTCCTAATTCCTTAGTTAACCCAGTCTTGTGAAGGGATGATGGTCCCATTAACGCGTATTCAATGCAGCAAACTTCTCTCTGCTGTAAAACCTCATTTGTATTGCAAGAAAGGAATTTACTGTTTCTGCTCTCAGAGCTGAATTGGTTTATCCAATATCTTGCTCAGCTCCCTGTTTCCAGTAAACCCTTCAATCAGGATCAAATCTATCAAATTCTTTACAGTCCAATACAGACTGAAGCTGCAAACCTGCAGAAGTCACACTTTTCTACTTTCACTGTCTCAATCATTTGACAATAACGTTCAAAGAGCTCAATGAGATAAATCTAATTCTCTTTCCATCATTTGGACAACGTGTAGGAATATGCATGCGGGAAGTTGAGTACTACGAAACAGATAACAGATTTTGCCGATTTTATCCCAGCACAGTGTCAGCGATACAGGAAACGTCATCAAGTGAAAACATCACCTTCTTTTATGTCTCCTCAGGTGACCCTTCTCCGGTTGAAAATGTATGGTAAGCAGTTGATAATTGAGATACATCCCCCAGATAGGGGTCATAATCTGAACACAGAGGGTGATTTTCTCCAATATATTCTATTTTGGTCAATGACTATTTTCTCGCCACAGGCTGATGCGAGCATCTCAAACAAACGGTCAACCACCTCCTCCCCTCCGCCTCATTTGTTGTGTCAGAGCATACAAGGCTATGAGCCAAATGCTGGGAACTGGGATGCTGAGCCTTTTTCCCAGCTGTAAAAGCATGATGATTCAGTCATTTTGGAGGAGAAAGAACGCCAGTGTTATAAGAAAGCCAGAAGCTGTGTCATTATGAAATAATGCAGGTGGGCTTGTAAGTATCCCTGTTGGTCTACTGGTTAGGATTTTGTGCTTTCACTGCCGCGGCCTGCGTTGGAATCCCGGTCAGGGAATCCAGTTTTATTGTTCTTGACAGCGGCAACAACAAAAGCAGCACAGCTCTAACCGGATTCATTTCAATGTCCCAAATCAGTTAATGTCCCCGAGAATGTCAGATTCCATTTTCCTGCTTCTTAAAGAGAGGAAAGATGCCTTCACCGTCACTGCTCATTTGGTCTATCCACCTTTGTGTTGCGATGTTAACAGGGGCTTAAGCAGTAATAGTAACATTCACAAGATAAACAACCAGCAACGAAAATCACCATCACCGCTTCATCTCAATAGTCTCTCCTTCCTCTTCCGATGCGTTTCAATGTCAAATGAAACATGTTTGTCGTCACGAAGCAACCATTCAATTAGTTCACCATTGATCTGAAAAAAATCTCAATATTGCTTTCATGCTTTTCTTCCATAACCTCAGTTAACTCGAGCCTAATCACAACATTGTATATTACTGTCAGTTTTCCTAAACTTAGATAATTTTACTGACCCGTGCATGCTTGCAGTAAATTGAATAATGTGAAACGAGCGAAAAATCCCTTCCCACATTTCAACCCAGTGGATGGTGAGCCTCATGACAAAAGTAAGGAGGCTAAAATGTTGTCTCCATTTTTCCCAGCACAGATTTCTGTCTTGATGAGTTGAATATTTGCAGCATTTTACATTAAAGTTGAGACATTTTCATGGACAGATCGTCCCACAATGCACAAATATCTGTGCTGCAGAAAACTATTTTGCTTCAGATTAAAAGTGCTGAATAGTCTTTCGCACAGCCTGATGCCCAATAATCCCTGCTCCATGTCAATAAAAGCTGCTCTGGGAGACGTTGGATCTCTCCCCCTGGGCATTTCTCGCGCCTCAACACCATCATAGAAGGGCCGCATGCTCTCTGATTGTGTCACTTCTATCCATATCAGCCTGGTAACTCCTGTTTCAGCTTTGCATTCTCTCATCCTTCTGCACATGATCCCCTTGGCTCCATCTCAGTTTTGTTACATTGTCTTGGTTTAAAGTGCACAGACTATCCTGTCATCTATTATCACAGAATAGCTCCACGCACTCATTGCCATCTCCATGTCCGGTTATATCATCGCAGCTGGTTCATTGAGGTTCTCTGGTTCTGGGCCTGGGAACTGGGATTGTATGGTCACCTGCAGAAATGGTTACTTCCTCGTGGTAGGGAACTGGTGAAGTAACCAATGATAAAATGCATTGCTTTTGATAAATACATTACAACAACAGCCTGAACTACTCCCCAAGTCTTTGATATTTTGTGTAAACCTATCAGTCTCAGTCTTCAAAACACTAAATGATGGAATGTCCACAGCCTCTGGAAACATTGACGATAAAGATCCCAGACCATTACAATGCACTGTTTGGAAAGTATTCCTGTTGTGTGTCTGTTGCTGTTCCTAACATTTCCTCTGCCACCGTAGTGAGTGCACTTTACAAGCGTGCTCTCCTGTATGGGGGTGTGATTGTGTAGTGGTTCGTACCTGCCTTATGACCACAACAACCTCAATTTGAATCTGAATCATGACATGGGTGTTTGCGGCAATGTTTTCTATTCCTTGTGGCATATGTCCCGGAAATGTGATAAAGTATCAAACGTTTTTACGTGAAAATATTGTTTGAGGTGATGACAATCTTCTCTCAAACCCCCATTCTCTCACATAGATGTCAGCATCTCAAACAGACGTTTCACCGCCTCCTCCCCTCTGCCTCATTGGTTGTGTCAGAGCACACAAGGCTATGAGCCAAGTGCTGTGAACGGGGATGCTGAGCCTCTTTCCGTCTTGTAAAAGCACAATGATGCAATCATTTTGGAGGAGACAGAACGGCAGTGGAAAAAGAACGTCAGAAGCTTCGTCATTAAGAAATGATGCAGGAGCCCTGATCAATGTCCCTGGTGGTCGAGTGGTTAGAATTTGGCGCTCTCACTGCCACGGCCCGGTTCGATTCCTGGTCAGGGAATTGCTGCTTATTTTTCCTGATAGTGGCAACTACAAAAGCCATGCAGCTCTGACAGTGTTTATTTCAAAGTCTCAGATCATTTAATGTCCATGAGAACATCGGATTCCATGTTCCTGCCTCTTAAAGAGAGGAAAGGTGCCTTCACTGTCACTGCTCATTTGGACTATTCACCTTTGTGTTGCGATGTTAACAGGGGCATGAGCAGTAATAGTAACATTCACAAGTGAAACAACCAGCAATGAGAATCACCATCACCGCTTTATCTCAATAGTCCATCCTTCCTCTTCTGATGAGTTTCAATGTCAAATGAAACATCTTTGTCGTCAGGAAGCAACCATTCAATTAGTTCACCACTGATCTGAAAAATTCTCAACATTGTTTTTATGTTTTTCCTCCACAACCCCGTTAAACTCGATCCTAATCACAACTTTGTACATCGAGTTAACCTCCTCCCTCCGGACCAACCTCAGGTAATCTCTCTCCCACTGCAACTCTCTTGTAATCTTTTTCTCTCCATCTTCGGTCCACCTCCACCTCTCTCCTTATTAATTCCAGTGCCCTCTCCCCATCCCCCTCTCTGATGAAGGGTCTAGGCCCGAAAAGTCAGCTTTTGTGCTCCAGAGATCCTGGTTGGCCTGCTGTGTTCATCCAGCTCCACACTTTGTTATATTGTACATTACTGTCATTTTTCATAAACTTAGATAATTTTACTGGCCTGTGCATGCTTGCAGTAAATTGAATATTGTGAAACGAGCTAAAAATCCCTTCCCACAATTCAACCCAGTGCAGGGTTGCCAGGGTCATGAACTACTCAGGCAAGTAGCAGCAGGGCAATCCCAAACCACGCTTCCAAATATGCCAGAGATTTAGTGACACCAGCAAATCAGGTTTCTACTTGGCATTGATCCAGGGCGCCTTCACACGTAAAGCAAATGTGAAACTATTACTCTTCAGAAAGGGCCAGGGCACGCCAAGTGCACTCTTAAAAATGAAGACCATTTGTGCAGTAGAAATCAACGGTATAGAGAACCAGCCTGGGGAGAAATCTAACGAAACTTAGAACTTGAGGTATTTGGAATTGCATTCTTTTTCACCACAACTGCAGAGATGGCTGAATACATAGAAATTAAGGGTGGCTGATGAGGAGAGCAAGCAGGAAATCTCCTTCTACGTCACTGCAAAAGCCTCTTGTTGGTAAGAAAGTGGCAGCCCTGCTGCTTCTCGACAGTTTCAGCTGAACATCTTTGGTGTGTGAGGCGAACATGATAACCATTCCATTACAGAAACACAGCTTGATGCCGTTCTGCCCACTGACTTTCAGACAGCATTGAAATTTGCAGCCATTCACATTTTACTTATGAATTTCAAATAGATTGATATCGCCCAGCCTTTTAGGTATTATTGATAAATAAACAAAATAAAGCCCTTTCTCAGAGTTTGAACATGTGTTTAAACATACAGCATTCCAAACGTTTACAATATGCACAAGAATGGAAAGAGTGGAAGAAGGTAATGGGCACTGGGCATATTCATATAACTAACATAGTGGTGAAACCGGAAGATCAGCACCATCTGTCATTTAAAATGTCATCTGTTAGCTTATCGTTTTCTGTTTTACATTCCCACTCATTGCTTTCCAGTTAAAGTTTGGATTCACCATCAGCCTATATCTGCACCAAACAGCTGGTTATTCTGATAACTCTACAGGCAGAGGAAAATCGAGTTAAATTCGGGAGAGAAGCAGCCAGCGAATCAGAAAGTGGGTAAATTGACATCAAGTATGACAATGAGAAAAATAAGTCATTAGAATGGATAAGTTTGTTGTATTGAATAAGATGCAGGAGCAAACATAAATCACATGGCCTATTTTATCCGCTTCCACATTTCAGAAGATCAGAGATAATCTGACAATCCGCAGACTCCACTGCCATGCCTTATCCACTTAATCCTTACCAATTATAGATGTCCATTTGATCTTTGTATATGCTTATCGACCCAGCCTGACAGCCCTATGTAGTAAAGAATTCCAAAGGTTCATAGCCCCTGAGAGGAAACAAATCCTCCTCGTCCCTGTCCCCCTCAGAATGGGATGATGACCTCTGGTCCTAAACTCTTCTGCACAGAGAAATCATCCTCCCCACGTTTATTTTGTCAAGCTCCCTAAGAATATTAACTGTTTCAATGCGGTCTTCACTCATTCTTTGAAAAATCAATGAGTATTGGCCTAACCTCCTCAAGTTCTCTCACGCAAAATTCACTCGACACACCAGAGAATGCGATGAACCTTCACTGCACTGACCCACTGCTAATGTATCTTTCTTTAGATATGGGTTCCAAAGCTGTTCACTGTATTCTGACTGTAGCTTGTATAACTATAATAACCCCTCTCTGCATTAATTGTCCATTCTCCTGGGGACATGCAGAATACGGAAATACATACAGAAATACAGGCAAAATGAAAGTTGAATTCCATCAACAGATGAAGGAGCAGCTCTCCGAATGCGTTTGATTTCAAATAAACATGGTTGACTCTTGACTTCTGACTCATCTTTTAGCTTCTTACTTATTTTTTGTGTCATCCACATAGTTGATAATGATACATTCACTTCCATAATGGAAGTCATTGGTTGTGTCTAGGTGGAGGAAGTGATTGATGCGAAGTGATGTTGAAGCTCCCATGATTCAGCAACCTGCAAGATTTCAGAACTATGTGCCTGATGCTCCCGCGTCTTCGTTTCCACTACAATACGGTCCCTAGTCAGGGAATAATGCATTATTTGTTTTGTGCATATTTTCTGAAGGAAGGTGAATTGCAAAGTGTCTGAAAACTAAATGGACACAGTAGTTCTGGCAGAATCATTGGACTGACAGTTCACTTTCACATCAGAGCTGGAGATCCCAGTCAGACAATAGACTGAGGAACAACATGGAAGAGAGGCTTTGCAGTGAAAGAGGAGGAAAAACGAGGTTGATGAAATTTTGGAAAGCGGCACAGGGGATCTGTCTCAAGATTTGGACCTCGAAGGCTCATTGTGGGTGCTAATTGGTCAGATTTTCTGCTGCTGTTTGAATAGACTCACACAGCAGGCCCTTTTTTTAACAATTACAACGAACTCCAATTCAAAACCTTCATGAATGTTGCTGTCCAAAAATGGTTCAATCATTCGCCAAGTGAGATACGCCCTTGGTTTCTGGGTCATTGTCATTCCTCAGACCATTACATAGAATCCTTACAGTGTAGAAACAGGCCCTTCGGCTTAACAGTCCACACTGGCCCTCGGAGCATCCTACCTCTATAACCCACCTAATCTACACAACACTGATCTCCAAGAGCTTCTTAGCATGGCCAATTCACCTAGCCTACACATCTTGGGAGATGTTGAAGAAACCAGAGCACGCCCATGCAGCCACAGGGAGAATACGCCAATTCCACACAGACAGTCACTCAAGGGTGGAATTAAACCTGGATACCTGGTGCTGTGAGGCAGTGGTGATAATTTCTGAGCCACCGTGCTGGTCGTATTGGGCATATCTGAGGGCCTCTATTTCAGTATCAAGTTGAGGCTGATTGAAGTGATGACTGAACAGCTCCTTCAGTCAGCATCGGACAGTTGGCCAGATTGATACAATTTCAGCAAACCACTCCCCACAATCTTCTCAGAGACAACTGGTACGTTGTAATAAATGCTGAAGTACTCACGTCTCGGGGAAGAATTAAAAAAAAAGAGGTTTGAAGTTTCTTCACACTAATCAGATTAATAAATATTCTAATTTACTGTTAACATTAGTCATGGCTATTTTGAAGCTTTTGTTTCAAGTTGTAGTGTGGCTGAGCTGGATTTAAGCTCCATTACCTAATGAGGTGTGGGTTTGAATCCCAGTGTTACCAGCATCACTTATGCTGGAAAAGGTCAATTTTGTAATGTCTTCTTTCTTCCGAGTCTTTACAGTTCCTCGACCCTCTGAAAGTTTCAGTGATGAAAGTAGTAAATTGGGCAACATGTACTGAAAACAGTGAGAGCTCCAGCTCTACAGCGCCTCCTCAGATCTCTGCTTGGGGACGTTGAATGCCATGTTGGTGCCAGTTCCTGTGTCTCCATTGGCCAGTGGCTGAAAGAGCAGTGGCTCAAGACCACCCAGATATACTGGCTTAGCGGTTTCAGATCAAACAATTTTACAGACCACATACCGACATTTCACCCACGAAACGCGATGATGAGATTGTATTTAAACAGCACCATAGCTCCACTCAGAGTGGGACTGGAAGAGGTCCAAGGAGCAGGCTAGTGCAGTGTATGCTCCAATCAGAGAGTGTTGTGGTCCTTTGATCTTTTAGTGATACATTCTGTGTCCGACATCTCTTTCACTGACATCTGATGAGGAAGTGGGGCTCCGAAAGCTTGTGTTTGCAAATAAAATTGTTCGACTATAACCTGGCCTCGTGTGGTGTCTAACTTTGTCTGTTCCAGTCCAATATCGGCACTTCCACATTCTGGGATTTTGCACAGCTTGTTGAAGTCCGTTTCTGTGGCTCACTGGATCAGTATCAGAATGTAAATTGGAAAAGATGCTGGATCGAGACCGTGTGCTTCAATTGCTTTGGTCAAGCAATTAAGACTCCAAGTCCTTCCATTTAACCCACGCAAAATCCATTATAGGATTGAATTCAAAACACACCCATCAAAGAGTCTCTCTTTCCCTGCTCCACACAGAGTGAGACAGAGACAAGCAATGCGATTTGACCCCTCTCTCCAATTCCCTGCTGCCAGCAGAAAGCAGCCACTGCAGCTTTGATCAGCGGCTTCCTGCCCATCCCTGGGACACAATTTACAGAAACTTCATTTCTCACGTTTGGCTCTTATCGTGTGAAAGTGTCGAGAAAGCTTCTGATCAATTTGACAATGTCTGCAGCAGATTCTCTCGGCCTTCAGAACCTTTTTTTACCAATTCCCTGTCTCCAATTAGAAACAGCAAGATTTTGTGATGAGAACAGCAATATAAAAACAAACTCTGCTCACAGTTATTGAAAAATGGGAATCACACAACTAGTTTGGATAATGAGGGCGCAACGCTGAGAGGCAAGTGTAATACCCACGAAATCGCAGAAAGACTGTGGGCCCAACGACACTATTTTTGAACACTGGCTTGCTCTATTATGCACAGTCTATTCATTTATCTCTTACAGTGCAGTTTCTAATGCATGAGACCGTCTCTAAGAGGACACCTATGCCTGCAGTTTTGGATCTGTAGGTTGGTGATTCGCAAATGTCCGTGAGTTCATTTCCTTCTGGGATCTGCAGGAATTGTCACCACCTTCTGAATCCAACATCCAAAGGAGCTCCTTAAACATCATTTGAAATCATTTCTGATGCAACAGTGTTAACACCGCCATGTCATTTCCTTCACCAGCCAGAAATGCATTTGGAATACCACATTCCTGTTTCTCCTTCCAGGTATTTGCGAAAGATCTTTCAGAACCAATTGCTAACAGTTCCAGTTTGGCAGGAAGAATGAGGTGGAGTAGTATAAGTTGCAGAGTGATGGGGAAACAAAGGGACAGTAACAAGGACAGGGGAGAGGCCGAATGATTATTTTCTTTGCTGTAAACAGACTCTGATTTTGAAGTCTGAAAGTGAACAATATAAGCCAGGTGGGTGAAATCCTTACTTTCTGGGAATTGGTCTCTCCTGATACCTCTGTCACTGTTGAGGGAATGTCTCTGATTAATGGTGGTTGTGGGTGAAAATGAGGTTCAGTTCCCTGAAGGTGATATGACCACAGTTTTACCATCTCAAACTTCAATCCTATTTATTGTAACATTTCAGATCAGATTAAAACATCACAAGGAAAATATTATTGAGATGAACGCTTGAAATCTCAGAGCATACAAGGCTACAGGCCAAGTGCTGGAAGCAGGGATTGATGGGCAGATAAATACTTAATGATGCTATCATTTTGGAAGAGGAAAGAAGTGAAAAGTTGCATGATTAAGAAACAACTCACGTGCTTTTGCCCTCTGCTCTGGTGGTCTCATGGTTAGGATTTAGCACTTTCACCTCTGCGGCCTGGGTGTGATTCCCAGTCAGGGAATCGGGATTGATTGTTCCTGAATAAAAACCAAAAGAACTGCAGATGCTGTAAATCAGGAACAAAATCAAAGTTGCTGGAAAAGCTCAGTAGACCTGCAGCATCTGTGGAGGGGAAAACAGAGTTAATGTTTCTGGTCTAGTGACCGCTCCTCAGAAGGTTCCTGATCGTTCCTGTTTGTTCCTGACAGGGACTACAGCAAATGTAAAGCTGTTCTGAAGCGAATCCTTTCAATGTCTCAGATCAGTTGATGCCCCCGAGAACATACGAATCAACGCCCCAGCCTCTTAAAGATGGGAATGGTGCCGGAACTCTTTCTGCTCAGTCATACAGTTCACCCTTCATTCTCCTCTGATTCCACTTCCCAAAGATATTCTAAAGCTCGTTGAAGCTGAGACCGGGCAATTTGTTTCATTTCCTTGCTATTCCCAGTAGTCTCAGTGCTTGAGTCGCTGGGTTTGGGAAACCAGCAGGTCAGTATGAACAGCTTTTACGAAATTTAAACTTTCCGTTCTCTGAAGAGGCTGGGACATAGGTGACACTCACTGATAGAAGATAGTGAAAGGGTTCTCGTTCCTGCAGGAAGTGAAACATCACGTCGGCTTCAGAGCAGGGAGAAGTAATAAAATCCCTCACTGAACTCGAGCCAGGTAAGAGCCAAACCTGCAAACTCCTGATACATAGTCAGGTGCGTTATCCAATGCACCACTGGCCCGCTGTGGGCTTACACACTGCAGTTACTGTGTTAACATGGACGTGAGGAGAACTGGCAACAGTCACAACATGTACAGCCATCAGAGACAATCACCATCACTGCTTCAATTCAATGGTCCTGAATTTGTGATGCAGCGAGTTTCACTGACAAAGAAAACACATTTGTCCTCAGCGAGTTACCATTCACCTTATCCAGGCCGCTCAGTCATTCAATGAGATCACTCCTGTTCTGATAATTCTCATCTCCAACTTTCTGCTTTTCCTCCACAACGTGAGGAAAACTCGAGCCTAATCACACCATTGTCTATTCCTGTTACTTTTCGTAAGTTTAGATTATTTTAATGACCTGTGTCTGTTTACAGAAAATTGAATAATACGATAATAGGGCATTTTCCAGGGGTACTGATCATTATTCAAATAGAGAGGCTGGTTGGGTCCAATAAATTCTGTTTTGCTCAATGGCATTTTCCCTCAGCCTGATGCCCCAATAATCCCTGCTCCATGGCGCTAAAAGCTGCTCCGTGTGAAGTTGGAGCTCACAGCCTCGGAATTTCATGCACCTCTATACCATCATAGAAAGATCGCATGCTCCCCCATTGTGTCACTGGAGGCGCAGCGTCGCCCCAAGCGCTCATTGTCATCTCCATTTCCGGTTGTATATTTGTGGCTGCACCACTGAGTTTCTCTGACTCTGGGCCTGGGTACAGGAATTTTGTCATCTTCTGCAGGAGCGGTTACTTCCTTGTGTGAGAAAACTGGTGAAGTAACTGATGTTAAACTACAACACTGTTCAAATGTACATTTCAACAATATCCTGCACTCTCCCCTGAACTGTCAATGTTTGTCGAAATCTATCAATCTCAGTCTTCAACCTACACAATGATAGTGCCTGGGAGCATCGAACTTAACGATTGCAGCCCACTCTGAGTTCTGACACGTCAGTCCGCTGATCGCCAAGTGTTCCCACTCTGTATCTGGTGCTGTTTCGAACACATACTCAGCCATAGTTCTTATGATGTTTTTTAATAATGTCTTTTACTGTGTTGCTGTGATTGTATAGTAGTTAATATTCTGCATTGTGGCTGCCGTATCCTTGGTTCGAATCCGTGTCATGGTCGCTGTTATTCTTCCCCATTTTCCTCCTTGGAACTCGTCATTCATTAAGAAATTAACTGATTTACATGAAAATATGCTCTGAGGTAGTGAATTTTTTCCCTCAAACTCTCCCTCTCTCACATAACAAATTGTGAAGCTGGATGAACACAACAGGCCAAGCAGCATCTCAGGAGCACAAAAGCTGACGCTTCGGGCCTAGATATGAATGATCAAGGCCCATAACGTCAGCTTTTGTGCTCCTGAGATGCTGTTTGGCCTGTTGTGTTCATCCAGCTTCACACTTTGTTATCTGGATTCTCCAGCATCTGCAGTTCCCATTATCACTGATCACAATTTCACCCTCTCTCACACGTCTGCGTTTGATGTATCAGAATTCAAACTCGCCTCTTCTCACAGACATTTCTATCCTCCCACTATCACAAGCCCTCTGTAACATCATTCCTCACACGTTACTGAGGCACTGCACAATCTAACATTCGCTGCGCATTGACATATTGACAAGAGTGTGTTATTTCTATCTGTCCTCCCATTCACGGTGGGACATGCCACAGGAAGGATGGTGCTGTCTGAAGCAGCGCTGGACAGGTCTGCAGCTCCCGGGGAGGCAGTGTATCACTGAAAGTGCCATCACATGCCTTCTGCAATGTCAGCCTTGTGTCTGTTTTGGAATGAAAACGGTTTGATAGATTTGTTCCGGATTGAAGTGCTTATTGGAAGAAAGAATTTGAGGAAGATACAGGGTTAACTGATCGAGATTTGACTGGAGAAACAGCAAATAGCTTTAAAATTTGAGTAGACTCGTCGCTAGAGTTGTTGATTTTGTGATTGGTTGTTTCGCCGAGCTGGTTTGTTGTTCAGTAAAGGTTTCATTTCTCTATTGGTAAGCAACATTAGTGCAACCTCCGATGAAGCGCTGTTGAGTTTTCC
The DNA here is from genome assembly GCF_030684315.1 of Stegostoma tigrinum. Taxonomy (NCBI): domain Eukaryota; kingdom Metazoa; phylum Chordata; class Chondrichthyes; order Orectolobiformes; family Stegostomatidae; genus Stegostoma; species Stegostoma tigrinum. The sequence goes on from NW_026728472.1 coordinate 3,715,231, forward strand.
CGCCTGATATTTAAACTCTGTGTGTCCGTTCAGCTGGATTACCTCACTTCCGGTTTTCTTTGCAATGGAGTGCATTTGGGGTCGAGCTGTATTTGTCTATTGATGGCTTTCTGAGTGGAGTATCAGGCTTATTGGAATTCGTATGCTTTTCTCTGTTTTGCCTGTCACAGCGTTCTGGCATTTTTCCAATCGAATTGATGGTTCTTGTTATTCATGTTGATGGAGATGAGTCAGTATTGGGTGTGTCTTTTGATTGCCAGTTGATGTTTGTGTATTCTTGTGATTAATTTCCTTCCTGTTTGTCCAACATACTGTTTGCTGCAGTCTTTGCAGGGAATCCTGTGAATGACATTGGCCTTATTCACAGTGGGTAGTGGGTCTCTGTTCTGGATGAGCATTTGACGTAGTGTTGATGTGGGTTTGTGTGCTACTCTAATGCCCAGTGGTGGTCGGAGTCTTGCACTCAATTCCAATTTGTTCCTGATGTAAGGCAACTTGATGAGTATTTCGGGGCGTGTGGTATCTTTCTGGTGTCGTTCGTGTGATAGGCATCTTCTGACCCAGTTTTTTGGGAATCCACTGTCTTTAGAAGAGTTACTCTTTTTCTTTTTGGTGTAATGCAACATCTTCAGAACAATGAACCAGCTCAGTGAGCCAACCAACCACAAGTAGATGGTATTCCACTGTTCTAAGCATTGTGCAGAAACATGTGATTTTCTTCAAAAATGAAGAAAAACAGTCAATGAAAATTGAAGATAACAAAGTGTGAAGCTGGATGAACATAGCAGGCCAAGCAGCATCTTAGGAGCTCAAAAGCTGACGTTTCAGGCCTAAACCCTTCATCAGAGAGGGGATGGGGAGAGGGTTCTGGAATAAATAGGGAGAGAGGGGGAGGCGGACCGAAGATGGGTAAAGGAGATGATAGGTGGAGAGGAGTGTATAGGTGGGGAGGTAGGGAGGGGATGACCTTAGGTGCAAAGAAATTTTGTGAACAGATGATTAAGGCTGAGTGTGAAAACACTCATGGTTTTGAAAAGTGTGGCATATTATTGAAAGTGAAGCCCATTGTAAATTGCAACACAGCTGATCATGATTTTCAGAAACAGATAACTGAAATTTAGGTGTAAATAAATTTTGTGAACGCATGCAGCTGAATAGCGTTGACTGTAAAAATATTTCATGGTTTGAAATGTTTGGCATATGTTTCCCTGTTAAGCATTATCAATGGAACTGAGCTTTTTTTCCCCAATTGGTAAGGAAAGTCATCCCCTAATAATTAGGGAGTGGACCCGCTCTTGGAGATACAATTCCTGTTTTTATCTAGCTGGTTCAAATTCCACCAGAGTTGTGTTTTCATTCATTTTCTATGTAGACAATATTCTAATGTCAAACAGAGATGAGTGACAGAACGGGAGTTTGATGAAAATAAATCAGAAGAAATATTCATGCAAATATAATTGAATCCTTCCTGCGAGCAGTTAGGTTTCGGCATGCTCACCGCCATGGCCTATCTCCGTTCCTGTTGAGGGAATCAGGATTTATTGTTCTTGATAGTGACGACGGCAGAAGCAGAGCATCTGTGGCAGGAATCCTTTCAATGTCTCAGATCAGTTAATGATCCTGAGAACATGAGTCACTGTCCAGATTCTCAAAGGCGACTGTCTCTGCCCAGTGGGGCAGTTGCATCTTTAATTCTTCTCTGATTCCACTTCCCAAAGTGCTTCTAAAGATTCACAAAGCTCAGAATGGGTTTTCTATTTTGTTTCCTTGCCATTGCCAGGAACTGCATGATTAGGTCGGTGGATTTGGGAAATTGAAAAGTGCCCATGAGCAGCTTGTGGCACCATTTCATGTTCCACTCCTTTGATGATGCTGGGACATACACTCAGATATTTCTGGTAACATTTACTGATTTTAGACTGTGAAAGGATTCTCGGTCATGTGCAAAAGTAATTCAAACCGCATCACGGCTTCAGGCCAATGAGAAAAAGTAATTTGGATAGATAAAGAATTCATGAACTGCACTCGACCAGAGAGAAAACTGCAATCTCCTGATCCCTAAGCAGACGTCATTACATTGTCCATTGTGCTACCCCGGACTGCGTTGAAGAAAGCGAGTCAGGTTTTTTTTTAAAACCAAGAACATTAGGCTTCTAATGATGCAAATACAGGAATACAGTCAGCTTTTCTTTATGTTGTTGTTTACTCACAACAACATTTGTGGAAAATGCCTGAGCATATCTGTCTTGGAACCTACACCACCTCCATCCCACAACCAAATCGTTTATTTCTCGTTGTAACTGATGGAGTTTCGAGAGTAATTCCTAGATCCGCCCTGTGACACACAACCCGAGATCGATCTTCCCAGTTCAGATCAGAATGTATCAAAGGGAAACTTAAATGGCAAGAAAAGAGAGGCCGAAAGAATGTAGCACAGAAGGGCAGGATGAGGGGGAATAGGAGACAGACAAACAGGTGGAGAGTGAAAAAAAAAAGAAGTTTGGAGACACACGGAGAGAGCGGGCAGAAAAGATGCAGGAAATGTCCGACCTTTCTACCGACGTTTTTCACTACGTTCTCATTGGGAATGACCACTTCACTTATTCTGCACAGCAGTGCCTCTATCGACTGTGGGCTTGTGGTGCCACGGTGGCGTGTCTGAATCCAGATCAGATGGTTGTGTGTTCAAATCACATCAGGCTCATGGCTTCTCAGCTCTGGAAAGTACTTCTCCTTTATATGGCAGCAGAGCTTGTTGATTCAGAGTGCTGCTTGATAGCGTTTCTCCTGTTCAGTTACATATGGCACTTCCCTGTTAGCTTTATATTGGGAACACTGCTGCAGGGATGTTGTTTGCCCATACACAACGTGTTCATCGTAGGATTTAATCACACACCTGCCTCCCTGTGGGCCGCTGCATCATTCTTTCAGTAACAATGTCATGCTGCAAACATTATACAGATATTTTCTCACTTAATTTGTGAACATGCAACTTTACGTTTCAATCTATAACGATATTTCAGCTCCTCTTGTTAAAGCAGATGGCAGTGAGTTCAGGAAGAAATGTTTCCAATCAACAACAAATTCTTTTACAGATGGAATGCTCCTTACTGAACAGCAGGGGATGAATCTGCAGTCCCGCAACCACCCTCCCCACCCCTCCACATTAAGAGTGAGGCTGAATTTTATCGACTGTATCGGTAAAATCCAATGGTTCAGTTCCAATGCTGGTTGGTGCTGTCCACTTCCTGATTGTTGTGTGAGTTACAGTCAAAGTCTCCAGGAAATATATATCATGTGGATGAATTGCCAGGACAACAGGACAATGAGTCTAAAGTCAGGAGCCTCAAAGTCGCCTAATTTTGAAATTCAAGGAACAGAACGCGCAGAAGATGCATCGGAACTTTACGATCTCCCTGCACTCTCTGTGACAAACAGAATCCAAGTGATAATCATCTTTTTGCTAAGATGACAGAAGAAAACTAAGAGGACTCCTCCTGAAGTTTTTCTAAGATTCTGAAGATTTCTCCTTCGTGTGTGGCATGTTTTATTTTGATCAAAGAAACGTTCATTCGCAGGTAGGGAGGGATTGTGAGTATTCCCAGCATTTTCTAAGTGTAAAGGCAGGGCTCTGTAAAAACAGCAAAAGTGAAAGCCTTGACAGACTGAGAGACACATTTGATTCACTGACACAAGGAATAAGGAACAAGGCAGAAGAAATGCTGATAAACCAACTTTTACTGTTAAGTTGTAGCTTCTTTAATGGTCTCGTTGTTCGGAACGAGCTTTCCCTACTGTAGCCTTGCTTTAAAGTTCAGACAGAGAATGACTCCGTGTTGCTGTTGTGTGAGTAGTCACAGTGGGCAGGGCTTCTTAACAAAGATAAACCAGGTTGTTGAGTGTTTGTGGAGTGGTGGCAGTCAGTTTTATTTAAAATGACTTTCAATTCAGTTGAAAGAATCCAAAATGCCATCGCTGGAAAACAAATACAGAGGGAGCAGAGTGAAAGGACCGAGATTATCTACAAGGCGTGACGGCGTGAAACTAAGACTATAATTTTATCCAAGACCGACCAAACAATTGTGGACCTATTTATTAAATAAGACTAAGAACAACATGATGAAGGAGCAATAGGACAGAATTAGGAGCAGAAATATTCGACCCATCGAGTCTGCTGCATATTTCAATGATAATCTTCAACTCCATCCTGCTGCGTGACCTGGATGACTCTTGACCATCTTACTGATTAGACGTCTGTCCAGCTCAGTTTGACAATACCCAACAATCCAGTCACAACAGCCATCTGCAGGAAAGAATTCCACAAGTTCACTGACCCCTGGGCGAACAGATTCCTCCTCATTTCTGAATTAAATGGGCTAAACCATATTCGGATATGATGCCCTCTCGTTCCTCTCTCTTGTGCTCTTCAAAACCATTTGTCCCTGTCTCGACTGTCAAGGCCCCTAAGAATATTGAATGTTAATAAATGCTTTTATATGATTATAAACTCCAGTCAGCCTCCTGTGTTCCAAGGAGAACAGTCCCAGCCTAACCAAACATTCCGCAAAGTTTCATCTTATTCAGTTCTGGCAACATTCTTGTTATACTTAGTTTCTGTCTTTTCCTGGGAAACCTTATCTTTCATTGCAAGCTTCAGGAAAATGAGGCAATTTTTTGCCAGAAAAATAAATATGTCATTCCCCTTTGCTTGCTTCATGCACAAGAACACCCAGGGTACTTTGTACCGTATTTTCCGGAAATTTCTCTCGATTTTAATAGTAGTCTACCTTTTGAATCTTCCTACCAAAATACAAGAACTCACACTGCCGACATGAATTCGTATTAGTCAAGTTTTTGTCCACTCACTTAACCTACCTATATCCCTTTGCAGATTTGCATGTCATTAACACAGCATGCCCTCCGCCTATTTTGTATCTTCAGCAAAACTGAACACATTGCACTTCTTCCAAGCCATTAACACGGAGATAAATAATTGCAGTCCTATGGATGATCATTCCGCCACTCCACAAATCCTATCTTTCCAACGTGAAAAACATCCAGTAATCCCCATTTTGTATTTTATGTTAATTAACAATGGGCAGCCCATGCCCGTTTATACCTAACAGCATAAACCCCGATCTTGTGCAATGACGTGAGATATGGTTCCTTACAGAGTACTGGTTAAAAGTTCAAATGCAATTCGTCTGCCACTTTTCTCTATCAGCTGTGCTTGCAATATTACCAAAGAAGCCTTGCAACATTATCAAGTGTGATTTGCCTTTCAACAAACAATGTTTACTGTGTTTGACTGCAATAACCTTTTATAAACGTTCTCTACTACTTCCTTTACAATTGTCTCACTTTTTTTTCAAATGTCAATTAATAAGACATTGGGTCAGATGGAAGTCTTTTGGCACATTAGGTCAATTACATCTTTAATTGAGATCATGGCTAAACATCAACACCATTTTTCTGCCTTGTCACAGTGGCTCTTGAATCCCTAAATGACTAATTCTCTGTCTTTCTTAACCTTGAATACACCTAGCCTTATCAGAACTTTGTTGGAAGAATTCGACGGATTTGTTACTCTCTGAATGGGAGAAAATCCCCCTCATCTCTGTATTAATTGGGCAACGACTTCCCCTGAGATTACTCACCCGGGTGTAAATCAGAGCACAGCAAACACATAAAGTCAGTCAAGAAATCATTGGCACACCCAGTGGCAATTGTGAGTATTTGAAACAATTTCCTTTTTGACCCACGGTTAAACAACGTGCCCTGATTTGCACATTAGACCATAAGATCATAAGACATAGGAGTGTAAGCAAGGCCATTCGGCCCATCGAGTACACTCCATCATTTAAATCATGCCTGATAGGCATTTTAACTCCACTTCCCTGCACTCTCCCCGTATTAGATTGGCCAGTGCAGATAATGCTTCAAAATTATTCATTTGGTTGTGATTTAGCTGGTGGGAAAAGGCGCATTAAAAATACAAATTCATCTTTCTTTTTCGATCCATGATCAGACTATTAATCTCTCTGCTCATGGAACTGGATTCTTGCAATTCACTCTATTTCTCAGTAATCTAGTTCCATTCAATCTCCGCTCTGATCAAATACTGGATGACAAGAAATATAAGGGTTGTGGCATGCACAACACAAGCCGAATGCTCCTCTTTCCTGTTGAAACCATTCCATGAGAAATGTTAAAGTGTAGCATGCCCCCTGTAGTCGTGGCCGAGTGGTTAAGGCGATGGACGAGAAATTAATTTGACTTTCCTGCACAGGTTAGAATCATGTCCACTACATGTCCAGAACGTCTAATTTTTTTTCAAAGGATTTTCTAATCAATGAGTTAACACTTAAACTCGAGAAAACCTGTCTCACCAACCCAGTAGAGAGTCTGGCCATTTATTGAGAAATAGTAAAGTGTGGCAGGTTCTGCCTGCCCAGTTGTATCTGAGTGGTTAAGGTGATAGAATAGAAATTCATTGGGGTTTCCCTATGCAGGCTCTAATCCTGCCAACTGTTTCCTGAACATTGCACGTTTGTTTTTTTTTTATTTTAAATAACTTTCTGATCAACGACTTATTGCTCAAACTCGAGAAAATCTGTCTCACCAACCCCCCTGGTCATTTATTGACATTCAGGAAGCACGCGTTCTGAACGAGAAACTTACCATACTCAAAATTTGAGGTCTGTTTCTCTTTCCACACGTGCCACTAAATGTGTTGAGTTTCTGCAATATTCTTGTGTTTAATTCATATAAATGGTTTTGCATAAATTATTTTGAATTGCAGCCCTCTGGTAACTGATCCTGGTCAGTGGCTACAGTTTCTCCTGACCATCACCCCGCCTATTCCCGCCACCCCTCATCCACCGCTGTGAACAGCACCTGGATATCTGTGGGTAAGCTTTTTTGCTCCAAAGAGAACATTTCCGATCTCGGGAATCACTCCACTTAACGGGATTTCCTCATCCCTAGATACGTTGCAAGGCAGAGGATTGTGAAGAGATTTTGGGAAAATATTAACATTTGGATGGAGGGTGAGGGTGAGGAGGGGTGGGGTGGGGCAGTGTTGAGAAAGCAAAACAGAAAGCCCAATCTCCAGCTTTTTGAACCTTTTGAAACTCTTGGAAATGGGAATCACAGGAGAATGAAGGGTAAATTTTCCGACTGAGCACAAACAATCCAGACACCTGCCCCTTCTTTTAAAGGCTTGGGCATTCACTCTGATGTTCATGGGACATGAAGTGACTTTAGACATGGAAAAAATTCTCATTCCTGCACATCAGGAATTCAAATCCCATCTCGGCTACTGGACAATGAGACAAACAAAAACTGCTGGAGAAATTCAGCAGGGTTGGCAGTACCTGTGGGATAAAACAGAGTCCTCAAACGTTGACTCCGATTCTCTGCCAGATCTGCTGAGCTATTCCTGAAATTCATGTTTTTATTTTAAATTAATGTCTATCCCATCTATTGGGATGAAACAGCCGGATCTATCATGTACTGAATTTAACCCTTTAGAAATCTGAGAAGTGATTGGATTGAAACAAACTGAGCAATGATTCACTCTTCCTCTGCTCCACACACACAGACGCACAGAGAGAGTGAGACCTGGAAAGCAGATCAGTGCTGTGACGTTTTTAGCCGTGGCTGAGTGGCTAAGACTATGAGCGGGAAATCAGTTGGCTATCCCTGCTCTGTTTGAGTCTTGCTGACTGCAGTTGAGAGCTAAAAGGGATTTACTCCTTGTATTCTTGTTTGGTAAAGGTATTACAGGAGAGGTGGCCGACGAATATTTCACCCAAATCGGTTATCAGGCGCATAGGCCAACCACTGCCTGTCAGAGAGCAAGAAGCCTGTAAACCTCATACGATTTAAGGTGCATTTTAATTTAGACTGATGTTGCTAACTTGCGTGAGTCAATAAGGCAAGTGCCAGAAAAGGGTTCGAGAACAGTCAGGGGCTCGAGCTCAGCTGCTGCAGACCTGATGGGCTGAGGGGTCTTTTTCTGTGCTGGGGATCTCTTAGGTCAGCTGCAGTAAGCTTAGATTGTGAAGTGATAGAACAAAATGCACCAGAGCCAGGAAGGGATTGAAACAACTCTCCCTGATCAATCTGTCAGACACTTTAGGCATTTAGACAGTGTGATTTGGGGTAACTGGCACTGTGCATCTTCCTGGAATCAGTATCTTGGAGAATCAGGAAAGTGTGATCCTGGTGTCTCTTTACCCAGCTGTTTGCAAATCCATCGCTTCTCAATCCCTCGTGCCTTACAATTCCTGGCCCTGCTTTCCAGGTAAAGATTGGCTTCACAATCTGCCTGAGTTTGTATCAAGCAACTCATTGACCTCAGAGTTGGGCAGTCAGAGAGAGATGGAGGTGAGATGGGCACACAGGCAGAAAGAGATGAGACATGTCGTGTACCAGATGCTTTCAGTTAGGGATACCTGCCGGAGGCTGTGCTATCAGATTCCAGGGGCTGCAGTGATTGGGTCAGTGCGTATTTGAAATTGAAAGTTGCACATGAGCAGCCTGTGAGTCTATTTCAGCTCAACTGTCCAATTTATATCCCAGCTCACAGAAAAAGTTCTCATTGTCTGGAGAAGTTACTTGTGTTCCAACTAAAGCTGCCTTTTATCACAGAAGCTTTGCCTGGGGACTTAGAGTGGGCGTGAAGGACATGGAGCATGTATAATCCTGAGGTTTCTGTCACTCTCGGGAATGTGCTCCTGTGTCTCCTGCTGTGGGTGAAAATGAAGATGAGATCCTCAAGGGGGTAATAACACAGATTTACCAAATCAAACTTCGGGCCCATTTGTTGTGTTGTGTGACATCACAGGGATAAATGCATTGACATTTGCCTTCATAAAGACAAAGCCCACAAGGCGATGCTCCAAATGCTGGAAAGTGGGACTAGAATGAATGGAGGCTTGATGAGTTGCACTGAAACGAGGGGCCAAGTAGTCTTCTTACACATTGTAAAATCTCAGAGATGGAGAATTCCCTCTGCAATGAAAATGGTCAGAAAGGAAAACAAAAAGCAATGTCATGCGTAAAAGCACGAGCTTTTCTGTTATATTCAGTGGTGGCCCAGTGGTTAGGATTTGGTCCTTTCACTGCCTTCGCCTGGGTTTGATTCCCCATTAGTAAGTAGGAGTTCTGTACTACTAATCTATCGTAGTGATAACACCTCTCCCTGATTTTTCAGGAGTGAGCAGCTGATCAGTTTTCACCTTCGTATTATTGATTAGCATAAAACAAAGGACTGTAGAAATCTGACAGAAAAAAAAGACGAATTGATCGCGAAACTCAGCAAGACTAGCAGCATCTGAAGAGAGGACCACTGACCATTCGTAACTATCTGTAAATTATGCATTTTGATTGTATAATGCCGGGAGGAATTATTTGCTTTATCTGTCGAATCAAGGTAATTACCAAAACCGTGCTGTCATTAGCTTACAAACGTCAACTTTTGACATTTAAAGAGACTTAATCAGCTCTAATGTTGCTTCCCTTGCCATGAAGTGGTGAAATCCTCTGCCTTTTCATTTCTTTTGTGTCAGCTCGAAGCCTTGTCGAATAGAGAATTGGTCTTTTCTGTGTCTACCTCAAATCAGTCTCCATTTGTCTCTCTTTGTCTCTTTGTATCCATCACACCCTCTTTAACATTCTCCGACAATCCATCTGTCCATACTTTTCATTTCCCATTTCACCTCTTTGAAAAGTCTGAAATTCAGAGACACTTTGAGAGCGTAGTGTCTGGTACTGGGCTCACATTCCCCAGGTAATGTGTTTGTCAGTTATGACTGAGGTAAGGAGACATTTCTTGTCTGAAAAGATTGTGAATCTTCAGAACTCAAAATGGAATTTCTAATCCACCAGAAAAAAAAACAATGCAACCACAATTATAGGATTATAACAATGTCTTTACTTCTGGTGTAAAAAAGAATGAATGGTGACGGCAGAGAACGAGGGTGATCAGCTCGTGGTATCTGTGCCATTATCACAACATTCTCCAGTAAGGCTGCAGGTTTCTTTTTTTCCCGCCTCGCCTCGTTATTTGTACTGAAGTGGGAATGAAGGGATCAGAATAGAAGAAAAGGAGAAACAGATGTGCTTGTGGAAGAGCAGAAAGGAACTCCATGATGAATCCAGCAGTAAAAGAGGACACCCTGAAGCAGCTGCGTGATGACAAATGTGTTTTCTTTGCCAGTAAAACTCAAGCCTCACAGAGCGGGGACCATTGACGCGAAACAGTGGCAGTGATTATTTTTACTGGTTGTTCACACTGTGAATGTTACCATTGTTGCTCATGTTTGTGTCACCATTACTATTCTGCGGAATATAAGCATCACATCTAAACTGGAAATAGGTTTTGAAAACTGAGAAACCTTCAGTTATGCAACAAGGCTGACGCTCTGCATAGGAGCTTTTGAAGAGCCTCATGCTCTACAAATGGTCAGTGCATGAGTTTATTGGGAGAAAGAATGGTGTTTTGAGACTGCCCAGGGACACAGCCTCTTTTGTTTACTGCCCTTTGATGTTTTCGGTGAAAAAGAAGATTGTCAATCGTGGTTGTGCCTTCACGAGGTAGCTTTGAAACTTTGTGCGCTCCACAGTTATCCAGTCAGACCCCAGACATACAGGTTTTGATGTAGTTATTCTTAACATTGTGATCTAATAATTAAACCAGCTATGTACCTGTGTTTAATTCACAAACGTTTATGAAGAGATTGAAATCAAACAAAATCATCAATGATTGTCTCTTCCACAGCTCCACACTGAGTGAGACAGGGGCAAGCAGGAGAATTTGACACGACATTGTCCAATCCTCCGCTATCAGCAGAACATGTCCACTGCATCTGGGAGGGAAGATTCTACAACGAGGGCCAATCTTCTCCCTCCACCGAGCACAGCCTCAAGAAAAAAACAGGGAGATTACATCCCACTCAGTAAACCCCAGAGCAGCATCGACACAATCTCCGAGTGAGTGGAAATTTCTCTTAACTCCAATTGGGAAAACTCAACTGACACAACTAGTGGAAACCTGTTCCTTACGATTGGTTCATCTCCTGTGAAAGAGGACATTTCACCAGGATTGCAGCAAATTCTTTTTGATCTTCCAAGCTTTTTCAACAGAACTGTGAAAATCCAGTCCCCAAATGTGAAGGTGCAGATTTTGCTGATGCACTGAGCAAACAAAGTGCTGGATGTGTTCAGTGAGACTGGGCTGACAGATACACATTTCACACAGTCTGTAACAGAAATGAAGCAGATTCACCATCTCCCAGAGTGATTGACCGTCATATGGGCAGCTAAAGGATGAGGGCGCTGACATTAAAATATGAATTTTGAATGTTAAATGAAAATGGATGATAATGGTCTGAAGGAGTAACAGCTGAAAAGTGGAAGATGTAAATGATGTTATTTGTGATTGAGAGGAACGAGCTGGAAACATGTGATTTTCGATGTGGATCATCTTCGGCACTTTGAAATGAGCTTGCACGGAATATGGCACAGTGTGAAATGAAAAGATAAGGATCACTTGGTCAAGCCTGCCTAGCTCAGTTGGTAGAGCATGAGACTCTTCATCTCAGGGTCGTGGGTTCGAGCCCCACGCTGGGCGACTTAGCTTCTTACTGCTTTGCTTTCTGAAGTGAAGCACAGCTTTCCAGTATTGTTAGTGAAACCAGCAGCTTTTGCTGTGCTGAAAGCATGAGCTCCCTTCTACTGCTTCGATTAAAATACTGGTTTCCAGTTGTGAATTGAAAAAAATTGTTTCCACTTCACTGGAAATCCCAGAGATCAGTTTGTACATGCAGCCGCTTATGTAATAAATAACAAGACTTACAAAGGCACCAATCCAACTCCAATCCTGCACCAATAAGTATATTCAGATACGCAAAATGAGAATGGTCACTTCCTGGGCGGGTCCATGACAAATGGAGCTGAAACAGAATTAAGTAACTCTGAGGATACCACAGAAAACGTCACTGAAGTCTACTTGAATGATACTCAATTGAATGGGAAAATTATCTTAGTTTGTGGCCACGTGGGTTTAATCATTAAAATTTTCATTATCGGCAAAAGGGGGAAAAAGTTGCGATTTTTCACGCTGTAAAGGCAGTGATCTGGGTGCACCCGGAAGTATGGTGCAGTCATGTGTTCTTTATAAAAGTATAAACAAAAATACTTTCTCACAGGCACATGACTTTTTTTGCGCAATGGAATCTGGCAAGATGTATTTAGCTTTCCGTTGGTATTTGTTTTGATTGAAGAACGATCAGCATCTGGTGTGAAATTAATATTGTAGCTGGGCATTGCCGAGCAGCTAGGAAAATGGACGAGGAGGATAGCATTCGTCCAACCATTTCTTGGCACCTTCGCTTGCGTTGTGTGCAGTAGCAACATTGGGAAATGTTTCACTGCCGCTGTCTGCTAGTGTGGCCGAACAATCTAAAGTGTTGAATTAAAGTTCGAGGCTCTAAGGAAATAGAACATAGAACATAGAACATAGAACAGTACAGCACAGAACAGGCCCTTCAGCCCACAATGTTGTGCCGACCATTGATCCTCATGTATGCACCCTCAAATTTCTGTGACCATATGCATGTCCAGCAGCCTCTTAAATGACCCCAATGACCTTGCTTCCACAACTGCTGCTGGCAACGCATTCCATGCTCTCACAACTCTCTGCATAAAGAACCTGCCTCTGACATCCCCTCTATACTTTCCACCAACCAGCTTAAAACTATGACCCCTCGTGCTAGCCATTTCTGCCCTGGGAAATAGTCTCTGGCTATCAACTCTATCCATGCCTCTCATTATCTTGTATACCTCAATTAGGTCACCTCTCCTCCTCCTTTTCTCCAATGAAAAGAGACCGAGCTCAGTCAACCTCTCTTCATAAGATAAGCCCTCCAGTCCAGGCAGCATCCTGGTAAACCTCCTCTGAACCCTCTCCAAAGCATCCACATCTTTCCTATAATAGGGCGCCCAGAACTGGACGCAGTATTCCAAGTGCGGTCTAACCAAAGTTTTATAGAGCTGCAACAAGATCTCACGACTCTTAAACTCAATCCCCCTGTTAATGAAAGCCAAAACACCATATGCTTTCTTAACAACCCTGTCCACTTGGGTGGCCATTTTAAGGGATCTATGTATCTGCACACCAAGATCCCTCTGTTCCTCCACGCTGCCAAGAATCCTATCCTTAATCCTGTACTCAGCTTTCAAATTCGACCTTCCAAAATGCATCACCTCGCATTTATCCAGGTTGAACTCCATCTGCCACCTCTCAGCCCATCTCTGCATCCTGTCAATGTCCCGCTGCAGCCTACAACAGCCCTCTACACTGTCAACGACACCTCCGACCTTTGTGTCGTATGCAAACTTGCTGACCCATCCTTCAATTCCCTCGTCCAAGTCATTAATAAAAATTACAAACAGTAGAGGCCCAAGGACAGAGCCCTGTGGAACCCCACTCACCACTGACTTCCAGGCAGAATATTTTCCTTCTACTACCACTCGCTGTCTTCTGTTAGCCAGCCAATTCTGTATCCAAGCAGCTAAGTTCCCCTGTATCCCATTCCTCCTGACATTCTGAATGAGCCTTCCATGGGGAACCTTATCAAATGCCTTACTGAAGTCCATATACACCACATCCACAGCTCGACCCTCATCAACCTTTCTAGTCACATCCTCAAAAAACTCGATAAGGTTTGTAAGGCATGACCTACCCCTCACAAAGCCGTGTTGACTGTATTTGATCAAGCCATGCTCTTCCAGATGGTCATAAATCTTATCCCTCAGAATCCTTTCTAACACCTTGCAGACGACAGACGTGAGACTTACCGGTCTATAATTGCCGGGGATTTCCCTATTTCCTTTCTTGAAGAGAGGAATTACATTTGCCTCTCTCCAGTCCTCAGGTACGACTCCAGTGGAGAGCGAGGATGCAAAGATCTTCGCAAGTGGCGAAGCAATTGCATTTCTCGCTTCCCAAAGCAGCCGAGGACAAATCTGATCCGGGCCTGGCGACTTGTCAATCTTAATGTTTGACAAAATTTTCAGCACATCAGCTTCCTCTATCTCTATCCATTCCAGCATGCACACCTGCTCTTCAAAGGTTTCATTCACTACAAAGTTGGTTTCTTTCGTAAAGACAGAAGCAAAAAACTCATTTAGGGCTTCCCCTACCTCCTCAGGCTCCACACACAAGTTCCCTATGCTATCCCTGATCGGCCCTACTCTTTCTTTGACCATTCTCTTATTCCTCACCTAAGTGTAAAATGCCTTTGTGTTTTCCCGGATTCCTTCTGCCAAGCCTTTCTCGTGCCCCCTCCTGGCTCTCCTCAGACCATTTTTGAGCTCCTTCCTTGCCTGCATGTAATCCTCTCTAGCTGAACTTGACCCTAGCTTCCTCCACCTTATGTAAGCTACCTTCTTCCTTTTCACTAGAAGCTCCACCGCTCTCGTCATCCAAGGTTCCTTAATCTTACCCCTTCTTGCCTGTCTCAGAGGGACATATTTACTCATCACTCCCAACAACTGTTCCTTAAACCATCTCCACATGTCTATAGTTCCCTTACCATGGAACAACTGCTCCCAGTCCATGCTTCCTAACTCATGTCTAATCGCATCATAGTTTCCTCTTCCCCAATTAAATATCCTCCCATTCTGCCTAATCCTCTCCTTCTCCATAGCTATGTAAAATGTGAGGCAGTTATGGTCACTATCACCAAAATGCTCCCCCACCACAAGATCTGATACCTGCCCCGGCTCGTTTCCGAGCACCAAGTCTAGAATGGCCTCTCCCCTCGTCGGCCTGTCAACGTACTGCGTTAGGAAACCCTCCTGAACACACCTTACAAAAACAGCTCCATTCAAATCTTCTGCTCGAAGGAGGTTCCAATCAATATTAGGAAAGTTAAAGTCACCCATTACAACAACCCTACTGCGTGCACACTTTTCCAAAATCTGTCGACCTATGCTTTCTTCAATCTCCCTGCTGCTGTTGGGGGGCCTGTAGTAAACCCCTAACGAGGTGACTACTCCCTTGCTGTTCCTAATTTCCACCCATACTGACTCAGTAGGCAGATCTTCCTCGACAAAGGAAGCTTCTGTAGCTGTGATACCCTCTCTGATTAGTAGTGCTACACCCCCTCCTTTTTTTCCCCCCTCCCTATTCTTTTTAGAAGTTCTAAACCCTGGAACATCCAGCAACCATTCCTGCCCATGAGAAACCCATGTCTCTGTTATGGCCACAACATCATAGCACCAGGTACTGATCCATGCTCTAAGTTCATCACTTTTATTCCTGATACTCCTTGCATTAAAGCAATCACACTTTAACCGATCCCTTGGTTCCTTCCCAGGAAAATCCTTCCCACTAGCTGGTCTACCTCTTGCTACTGCCTCACCTGCATCAACGCTCACCTCTGGTATACAGCTCAGGTTCCCACCCCCCTGCCATACTAGTTTAAACCCTCTCGAACTACTCGAGCAAACCTTCCACCCAGGACATTGGTCCCCTTCCAGTTCAGATGCAACCCGTCCTTCTTGTACAGGTCCCACCTTCCCCAGAAATGTGGGTTCAAATCCCTCCACTGCCAGCTGTTATATCAAAGCTATGTAGGATGGGCTGTGTTTAGCTTGTCTCTGCTTTTCCCAATGTAATCTTTGATGTGGTAGAGCGCAAAGAATTCATTGGGTTAGCGTCCATACTGTGTTGCCATGGTGCAGTCGTTAACATGTGCAGAAATTCCCCAGCATGACAATGGGAAAAAGCAGGCTGCGCTGATGCTTCACAGTCCAGGCAAGTTGCATTGCTCACCCGTTTGCTGCAAGTGAATACAGATCCTTATTTCACTGGTGCTGTGAAACAAAATCCTGCATTGAACCTACTTGAAGTTATATGTTTTTTTTTGTGAAAAGGGAGGTAATTGAGATGTCAAATTTCTGTCACTTCCCTCAGGAAAGGAGCTGATGAGCCACTTTTTTGATACGCTGAAATCGTTGCGGTGCAAGCACACCCGCATTGCTGAGCAGAAGGGAAACTTCATCTAATCGAGACTGTGATGCGTTGCATTCACTTTTCACAGGGCGTTCTTACGCTGTTCCTTTATTTTCTGACTTAAGCAGTTTCTAGTAAGTGTCATTGCACGAAACCTCCAGCGCATTTGGAGAAACAGTTTGGAATTGGCCCGTTGCCTGCTGTGTGAGTAGTTTGTAACCCAGAGAACTGGAGTTGTTTCACAGAAAGCATTCATGCTTCAGTGTGTGTGGAAATATGTTGGCCTTGTCATTTTTGCATCTGTTGCATGATACTATCTGTCTGTTCGGGGATTCACACGAGACATGAGGTGCAACTACTATTTTTGAGGTATCTTCCTGACTCCAAAATCCTCACTGAAAACCTCGGAAGGTGTCATAGAGAGTGGTCATTTTTGGCAAAAGTAAATAAACACTTCGCCTGTGGGAGGCTCTCATCCCGCTTCGCCCAACTGATTCATATGCGCATTCAGGTGCCTTCGAAATGTTGTAATTTATACGAGCCTAGACCACTTCAACTGGCAGTTCACTCTATACACCCACTGCATTCGGTGTGAAAAAACATGTTCCTCAGAACTCTTAATTGATTCTCCCCTCATCTTAAATGTATGCCTTCTAATTTTGCTCTCGGGCCCACATGTGGAAAATAACATTGACTATCCCCACTATCCTTATCCCTCATGATTTTACAAAATTCTATCAGGTTGTTCATCAGCTCCTGATGCTTCAGGAAAAATTGCCCCAGTTGATTCAGCCTCTCCCGACGGTCCAAACCCTGCAACTCTGGCAACATCCTTGTGAACATTTCCTGGGCAATTTTACGTGGTATCAATTACTTTTAACAATGTCAATAGCGCTGGACAGCATCGATCTATTGAAAACAAACGTTGGATGGCTGCAAATTTCAATGGTGTTTGAAGGACAGTGGGGAGACAATTTGGGTGCAGTGTTTCTGTCGTGTAGTGGTTATCACATTTATCTAACATGCGCAAGGCCCCTGGTCCAAAACTAGGCAGAAGCGGTGGTGTTCTATTTATGACAATGACAGGTTTCTGCATTATTGTGGAGAGAGTTGCCTTGCCCTTGTCATCAGCAAGCCTTTCATTCTGGGAAGTCACTTGAAACTGCTGCTGTCATACCACTTTGAGGAAAGGAGGGTAGTTGCAATGTATTGCTGTAGAAGACTTTGTTAAATTTCTCTCCTTCCTGCTCCTGAATATGGGCTGATTTGAAGAGTACAGGTGCTCAACCTTTTTATGAATTCATTTGACGTGCCCGTGATTTTTTTTTCTGTAGTGCAGTCGTGTCGCTTTTGAATTAGTTGCAAGAGCATTCCGGTTCAAATTCAAGGAGAAGCCTGATGTGCTGGTGTCACAGTACACCACTCATTCATGATTTACTCTCTCTGTCAAATGCACCTCAAAGTAGTCTCTGAGAGGCCTAATTCCATTACTGTCTGCCCTGTTACAAAGTTCGTGAATCAGAACCAGATGTCCTCAATCATGTTTTGGAGTTGAGAAACATGGTCGCATTTCTAAGCACCGGGCACAATATTAGCGGCTTGTTGAGCCAACAACAGGAACGAATGGATTTACAGGCTCGCGCTCTCGTACAGAAACTGAAATTAAAGTGCGCTCTTGAATCTAAGCCATGTTGGGTTTGAAACTAAGAAATGACAAGACAGATTACTAAATAAGATTGTGTCCATTTTGTTTTCACTTTCGTCGCAAAGGAGGAAGAAAATCTAAACAAGGAGGGATAGGAAAGCGCAGCCAATGCAGATCTGGTGAAACAACTTCTAACTTATTCCGTCAGCAGCAAGAGATGTGAAGGTGACTCAGGCGCGAGAGCTTTTCACTTCTTGAACAAAACGCAATCACGTGCTGTTAGCACATCTTTGACATCTCTGATCATCTTTTACGTTCTGTTAATATGTTTACCAAGTGCCTTTTGTGCGTGTCTGCGCAAGTGCAGTGGAATTTAGTGAAATGTAGTGAGTCACTTTTCTTTTTTTCCCACACAGGTTTCCAAACCAGCTGCCTGCCGTCTGACACTTGTTCATGTCCAGGCCCGGAAAGCTCTTCAGGAAAATGGATGGTTTAGAAGCAAGACAAAAAAAGAAGCAACTCGTACCTCCACCGCGTTTTGAAAGGCCTTGCAACGTGATCTATCATTCTGGGATTCTAATGCCAACCTGGATTTATCAGATGGAAAACTTTCTTTCAGCCACTTGGTCTGCTAAACCAGCGTGGTAACTGTAAGTAAACTACACGGCCTGATCTCGTACACGGCTTGCTCAGCTTGGGGCATTGCCCTGCATTGCAGGGCTTTTCATGTTCTGTGTAAATGCGAAAGTCATTCTGTTTCGAGCAATGAGCGAAATCATTGACCAAAACAAAAATCCAAATTCCAGAAATCTGATGCAGTCTTGTGTTCGTTGTTGAAGTAGCGAAGTATAGCCGAGCATACTTTCTCCCTGGCACATTACATTTTTTGCTGAACTGAATCTCACAAGATGCATTCAGCTTTCTGTTGGTATTTGTTTTGATTGAAGAGCTATCGACATTAATATTGTAGCCAGGCAAGGCTGGGCAGGTAAGAAAATGGATGAGGAGACAGCAACCCTCCAAGCATTTCCCTGCGCCTTTGCTTTAGTTGTGTGCAGTAACAACAATGGAAAGTGTCACCTACCAGGAGACTGGTAGTGTGGCCGAGCGGTCTAAGGTGCTGGATTAAGGCTCCAGTCTCTGTGGAGGCGTGGTTTCAAATCCCACCACTGCCAGCTGTTATATTGGGGCTACAGAGGATGGGCTGCATTTAGCTTGTCTTTGTTTCGCCTCACGGAAACTTTAGTGTGGGAGAGCACACAGCATTCATCAGGTCAGCTTCCACGGTGCAGAGTTTAGCACATGCAGAATTCCCCCAGCATGACAGTGGGGACAAGCAGGCTATGCTGCAAGTGAATGCTGATTGTTATTTCACCGCTCCTGTGAAACAAAATCCTGCATTGGACCAGCACACAGTTATTTGCCATTTTTTGGTGAAAATGACGGTAACTGAGGTGTGAAATTTCTTCCACTTTATTCCTGAAGTGAGCTGATGAGCCACTTTCTTGATAAGCTGAAATCGTCTTGGTGCAGACACATGCACATTGTTCACCAGAACGGAAACCTCATCTAATCGAGACTGTGATTGCTTGCATTCACTTTTAGTGGGTCATTCCTAAGCTATTCTTTTATTTCCTGACTTGAGCAGTTTCCAGTAAATGGTGTTGCACTAAACATCCAGCGCATTTGGAGGAGCAGTTTGGAATTGCCCTGATGCCAGTTGTGTGAGTCGCTTGTGACGCAGAAAACTGGAGGTGTTTCACAGAAAGCTTTCACGCTTCGGTGTGTCTGGAAATACGTTTGAATTGTCATTTTTACTTAGACGTTAAGATCTGTCTGTTTGGGAACTCGCTTGATACCTGAGGCGCTAACACGGCTTCTAAGGTATCGTCCTGCATCCAAAATCCTCATTGAGAACCTGGGGAGGTGACACCGAGAATAGTTCTTGGGGGCTAAAGTGAATGAACACTTCACCTCTGGAAAGCTCTCATTCCACTAAGCCAAAACGGTTCAGCTGCATTTGAAATGTAATTTTTACGAGCCTCCAGCACTTCCTCTGGTAGTTCATTTCAGAAATGCACCACCTTCGGCGTGAAAAAATGCCCCTCAGTTCCCTTTTAATTTATTCCTCTCTCTCCTTAAATGTATGCCTGCTCATTTTGTGCTCGGGCCCACTCTTGGAAAATAACATTGACTATGCTCCCTAGCCATATCCCTCATGATTTTACTGACTTCTACCAGCTTGTTCCTCAGCTTCTGATGCTTCAGGAAAAATAGCCCAAGTCGGTTCAGCCTCGCCCAACAGTCCAAATCCTGCAACTGGTAACATTCCCGTGAATATTTTCTGGCCAATTTTACGTGGTAGCTTTTATTTTTATTAATGTCAATAACGCTGGACAGCATCAATTTGTTTGAAACAGAGAGGTAACGTTCCAAAAATGTCAGGAAAGTGTTTCATCACCTGAACCTATGGAGTCAGTAGAGATGGACAATGAAATTTCAGATGGAAATTGTGATTTGACAAAGAAGAGCAATTGTCCTTTGTTACTTTTACTTTCCCAAAGTAAAGTCTGGGCCATTCATTGTGGAGGCACAGAAACAGTGTGATCCCATCCACAGCAGAGACATCCGTGTTACCATGAACAGGTTCACCTGCACCCAGGTCAACCTCCCTTCGAGCCTGCCTGCTTTTTGTCTGTTCCCAAGTATCTGATGGTGCCAATCCCCAGATTTCTGCATTGAATTCTTGTTATCTCAATGTTTTAGCTCAGATAATGACACCGAGAGCATAAGGTTCAATAACCCCCATCATAAAGAAGGGAAAAGTGCTCTCAGTGACTCTGGTCAATCAGAAATTTTACGCTTGTCTCTCCCCTGAGTCTGGTTCACAAATCATTTTGAAGGATTTATGAGGCTGGAAACTGGGTTATCTGCTTTATTTCCTTTCCATGTTCCAACTACCAACTGACAATGTTGGTGCTGTTTATAATGTTGGAGGTGGGCAGCAGTGGTTTTGGGCAGTTTGATTAATCTGTTAGCGAGAAATTCTATTCACTGACCAGAGTCAGTAAACAGATTAGATGGATTTAAAGACACTTAAAAGAGGTGTATTTGCATTTATATAGCACTTATCAACAGCACTGTGGAGCCAGTTTACTGATAGCAGACATTGCTTAAACGTGATTCATTTTCGTTCGAATGTGATGTAAAATCAGAAGTCGCGCGATATCAGGTTATAGTCCAACAGATTTAACTGAAATCGCAAAAAATCAGAGCATGGCTCTTTCGTCAGGTGAAGTGGATGGGTGCAATATATTCACAGCAAGGACCCTTTTGGGTTCATACACCGAAATATATTTCATTGTGAAACACCTGCATGCTCTCTCGAAGATCAAATAAAAACACTTCAAAGGCTACAAGGGCTCATGCAGAATTCAAACTTGCAGCATCTCTCACACCTGGCATCCACCGGAATGACCACAAAACCAGCAATCTAGCCTGGTGATGTCCTACTTAACAATACATCAGGTGCCACTCAGGCAGTGATAGTGTCCATAACCTCACATGTAAAAGACCAGAGCTCACGTTCTCTCTGTTCCAGAGATGTGCAGTAATATATACGAACTTGTTGAGTAGACAGAAATATTATTCTCCATTGTTTCAGGCAGTGAAAACAACAATAAACAGCTTCGTCTCATTCTGTCTCCCTGTTCCCGGGACAGTGTTATTTGTTTCTTCCGCTGAGACGGGGCTATCTCCATTGGCAGATGCATTAAACCATTTCCCTTGACAGGCAGGCAGCCCTGGTAGATGGTATATGCACTACAGCTCCCTCTCAATCGCTGGAAGTGGGAAAGAGCAGACGGGGTGGAATCAGGTTTGTTCAGCAAATGATAAACCGTGATTTGGAACTTTCTCAATGACATTCATCAGAGACAGACAGAAGGATGGACAGCTGCTGGGAGAGCAACAAGGCGAAACTGGAAATTAGTCCCTTCTTCAACTTATAGTGGGATCTTTCTGTGCATCCTGTTTGGTGTTCAGGATTTGTCTGCACGCAGCAATCCTACAGAAACACTTTGGCAATGCGGGTGTACGTCCGTTTTCTACTGCCAGAGCAGGAGTTATTATGTGACACCAGCAGTTCCGGATTAAGAGAAACCCCGCATGGCCCTGAGATTTGGGGCGGCGGACATTACAATGCAAAAGGGAGGGTTAATAATGAACCATTGTTTCTCCCTCACCCGCTCCATCACAGGGACAGGGAGAGTGACGTCCTAAACCTACGATATCATTCCCGTGCAGAAAGAAGCCGCTCAGCCCATCGAGACCCTGGCGACTCTCTGTCACTTGTATTTCTCTGTGGTTATGCACATTCATTGATGTCTATCATAATACTGATGAACTGTGTATGTGCCGTGATGCTGTCTCCGACATGATGCTCCTCTTCTTATTCACCTTTGAAACGGTGTAGGAAATTACTGAATGGCATGGGGAAGAAAAGGAAGTAATGTATTACAGCTTCACCACTTTAATCTCAACTCAGAAAAAAGAAATGAAATTGGAGAGGGCTATTGAGAACTTGATAAGTGGGTCACCTCACCCGTGTATCAGCATGAAGAATTTATTACAGATTTATGAAGCAGAAAGCTGATCAGAACGTGAGATACAGAACTAAATAGCAAATAGCAGAGGATGGTTTTGATCCACTAACCTCTGGCCTATGGGCCCAGCATGCTCCCACTGCACCATTCTGCTTGGTGGCAAAATGCATTTTTGAGGCAAGCATTCAGCATTCCATTTGGTGTGTGGCATGTACCTTCAAGGATGAATTCAAAAGATTTCATTGATGTGCGTGATTCTCTGTTGCGTAGGTGTGTCTCGCTTGTATAAACATAACCTTTGTCTAATTTACCACATTGTGTTGGTTGAACTCTGATTTCACTGAGAATCACAAAATTTATCACAATGCAGACAAAGGCCATGCAGCCCTTCTTATCTGTGCTGCTCTTCACAACGTATAAATGATTGTCTCTTTTAATGTTATCTCTTGCCTTCTCCGTGTAACAGTGCACATTGTTCCTTTTAACATAACCATTGAATACCCTTTCATATCGACAGAATCTGCACCTTGGGAACTGTCAGACAGTGATTTGCAGACTCGATCCTTCTCTGTTCAAAGCTTCAAACAGACCAGCTTTCAGCTTTCTACTCTACAAGGTGAGATTTCCCAACTTTCCAATGTAACTTTATTGCTGGCATCCCTCAGACGCGGCACCATTCACATGAATCTGTTCAGTGTTGTTTCTGATCACTTTGAATCACAGTTTCTCGAAGTTTAACACCCAGAACTGAGCAATAATGCAGCTGGAAGATTCATTCAGAGTCGGATTGTGTGGGCGAACAACCCGAAACACTTGTTCTCACTTTGAACAGTTGATTCCTTTTGCTGTGTTCACTGCAATGGTACTTCTGCCCCATGCACATTTCAGGCAATCCGTCATCTTTCAACGAAGCTGCTATGAGGAAAAGCTGCTCAGGCATTGTGGAAAAAGGGAAAGGAGAAAGCGGGTCTTGTCGGGGAGTTGAGCCAGTGACCTCTTGCTCCTCAATACCATATCATGCCATCAGCAAGAATCATACCCTGAGACCAAAAGGCCAGCCCCATACTTGCTTACTCAGCTACAAACCAGCTGAGAATTGCTATGAGCGAAATAGCTCCCACGTTGCTCCAGGAATTCGAAGCAGCAAACAGTTTCAACAACATTTTCATCTCATTCTGTCTCCCTGCTCCTGGGCCGGTGCTGTTTGTCCCTTCCACAGAACTGGGCATCTCAGATGGTGGATCAAATCAATTTCTTCAACTTGTGTCATGAAAGTATTGAAAGAATAACGAAGCCGGAGACCGTGTATTTGTTTTTTTTTACCCCTTTCCATGTTTCCAACTACTAATTGATTTTTATCCCAAAATCTCGTCGCACTTCTCTGTCTTCCTCATCCCTAGGGATGAAGGAATTCAGTTTTGTGGAGAGATTCCAGAGGCTGGAGTTGTTCTGTTTAAAACAAAGAGGATTAAGTGGAGATGACACGAGAGTTTGGCTGAAGCAGACAGTTAGAAACTATTTCTAGGGAACTGGATTCTAAGAACAAAGAAAATAAAGAAGAGAGAGAGAGATAGTAGGAGCTGCCAATTCTGGAGAATCCGAGATAATGAGTTGTAGAACTGGACGAACACAGCAGGCCAAGCAACATCAGAGGAGCAGGAAAGCTGACGTTTCAGATCTGGATCCTTCTTCAGAAATGCTAAAGAGAGTTGCGTTTATATTGGACGTTTCACCACCCGTGATGAGATCCGTTTACTGTGGGAGTGAGAGGTATGGAAAGTCTGGGAGGCTGTGCAAAAGGGAGATTGCACACGTGCAGGAACGAACATTCTGTCGGGAACCTTGTCCAAATTATTGCATCTAAGATAGTCAGAAAGTGCAGTGCTAATTTGAAGAAGGAGAAGTCCTCCCAAATTTAGGGGAAACGTGCTTGTGGCATTTTCAATATCACAGGGCCGTCACTGCTGTCCGACTCATCGTGGCGTATTACTACAGCAAGCTCTGTCCCTCAGGCACACTGCGCCTGATGTGTATAAACTTCACCATCTTATTCCCAGCTCAGCGAATAGAGTTTACTCTGCGAACCATCCCAGAGTGACTGAGAACGGGAGAAGGCACTTCAGACCATCATCTTGACAGCTCCTGGAGAGAAAAGAGATGTTCGACAACGCACTGTCTCTACTGTGGTATTTTTCATCATTTACAACCATGGCCCATGTGATGATAAAATCAATTTGAGAGATTCATCGAATTACAGATAGCAGGAAACAGTGAGTCAGTTTATCTTGTCTCTGAAAATGGTTGAGTAAGTTGTACCGAGTAGCAGCTACCGCTCCCTGGTGTTCGGAAAATGATAAAAAGTAGATGACAGTTTCCAAAGCATGATATGAGCTGTGATTCATGGGCCCATCGCACTCCCACTGTGACACTCTGCTTGTATGAGTTGAACACAAATAAAGAAATTACTCAGTGACAAGATCTGTTGAATCAACTTCTGTGAGGATTTGACGCAGTTGGAATGAAAAGCTCCACGAGAGACAGGGTGTAACATTGTCTGTGAGGAATTGTTTCCCAGATTCAATGAGGGCGCACAACGCTGTTCTCTGGTGTCAGTCTTGGGACTACTTCTCTTCTGGACAGATATTAATGATCTGCACCTTTGCACAGAGTGGGCAATTCCAAAATCGCAAATTGCACAATCCTCACTAATGCATTCAACACAGAAACCCACAGAAACTGTTTTATTTCAATAAATCTTCCACAGTCTGATCTGATGCTGGAACATTCCAGCTGTGAGAGGGACACTGAAGTTGATGAGTTGATAATCAATGCTGTTGATTCACATTGTCCTCATCATGTTACGATTTCATACTCTTCACTGGAAACATAACTGAAAATGGGAACAATTTGATAGAGTGAAGGTTGATCGAACATTTCAACGACTTTTCCCCAACTGTCCACATATACCTGTTTACCGTTGGGAATCAGAATTTTTTTGGATTTCCACCATCGAAAAGCTCGACAGTAACTTGTCAACTGTGAAAAGGAAAGTTGGTGTTGGCAACCAGTTGAGCTTCACAACGAAATTGCAGTTTTGTCGGGTGAGCAACAGACTCTAGTCTCATTGTCTTTCAAACGATATTATTCCCAGAAATCTTGCCCTGAAAATCCGGTGAATTTCCTCTGGTCAGCAACATGTTCTGGGCAACAGAGAGTGACGATGAATCGACTCCTGAAAATCATTATCGGCTTGTCTCAAACATTAATTAAAACTTGAATAAGGTGGGACTTGAACCCACAAATCTTTGAATTGCATTTTTAACACAAACATAGAAGCCCAACATGCTCTCAAGTGCACCACACAGCCTCAGTTACTGAACTGTTAATGTACAGAAGTTTGGCTTTTGTGCATTATCTTTGCGTCTTTCAACAAGCATCTGCTTTTCTTTTGGCCTTGGGCGCAAGGGTCACAAGACCCAAAACCTTAACTCTGCGTTTTCTCCACAGATGCTGCCACGTCTGTCGAGTTTTTTCCAGCAACTTCTGCTTTTGTATCTGTTTCTCCCTGCCCACTTTCCATAACCTTGCTCCTATCCATGTGTGATCTGGCGCTTCAACTGATCATCTAAACACTTCTAAAATGTGCTGATCATTCTTAGCTTAACCACAAGTTCTGGCAATGAATTCCAGATGCCCAAAACTCTCTGGGGGAGAACACATCTTCCTAAAATTCCTTTAACCCTTCTGTGCCTTGCTTTTAATCTACATCAATGGCTCCCCATCCTTTTTCAAAAGATAAAGTTTATTCCAATCTCATGTTTCTCACCCCTTCATATTTTTGCATACGTTAATCAGTTTCTCTACTAGGCCTTCTCTGCTCTCAGAAAAAAAAACAGATCTAGCTTGACTCGTCTATCTTCACAGAGGAAGTGGTCAAGCCCAGACAATATTCTAGTCTTTTTTTTTAGTTCATTAAGAGGATGAGGGCATTGCTGGCCAGGCCCATCCCAGTTGCCCAGTGTTCTGCATTCACCCGTAGGCCAGACGAAGTAAGAATGGCAGAGTCATTCCCTAAAAGGCATTCGTGAACCAGATCAGTTTTGTTTTTTTTACTGATAATTGATTCATGGTTGTCATCAGATGTTTTAAATAAAGTATATTTGAGATACACCATCTGTTTTGGCAGTATTGGAGCCTGGGTGCTGAGAATAATATCAAGGCCTCTGGATTAACGGTCGAGCCGTAATAGCACTGGGCCATCACCTCCCCTTTGAAAGACCAGCTCTGAACACCCGCTGGTACCAGTACACCCTCGCTGCAGTCTCATGATCAAAATGGAATAAAGATATTTGAATAAAAGCAGAAATTTCTGGTCAAACTCAGCACGACTGGCATCATTTGTGGAGATGGTTGCTTGTCATTTGTACCAGCGGACAGTGAAAAGCGTAGTTCTGTATCTCTCTCTCTCGCTCATGCGACATCATCCTTTGTACCAGTTTGCTCTGATGAACTGCTGCACCGTTCTAATGAAGCTCACAGGACCTGAAGGCACAGCAGCTTTCTTTCAATTTGACACTTTCCAACCTTCCAGATTGAGTGTGGAATTCTGCAGTCCCTGCACAATTAAACAGTTCTAACAATCGGGAAAACTTAACATGAAAATATGTTGGTACTGACATCGTGTTCAGACTGTTACTGCTCATCCTCAATTCCCTACTCAGTGGAAATAGTTTCGCTGTAACTCCGCTATCAGTCACAAAACATTGATCAAAAATATTTCTCATTAATCAATTTCCAGGGATACCTCTCTCATAGTGAAGTGATGTGTTTGAGCAGAAGGGATAGGAAGAGGCGATAACACAACACTAAACAGTGTGCAGAGTCTGAGGGATTCACATGTACAGATATTTGAAGGTAACAAAATAGATTAATTAGTCAGCAAAGGAAATGGGATCTTGACTGATTTCAAAACAAAATGAACTAGTATTTGTGAGAAATATGCAAAGGTGTAGGCATAAAACAAGGGGACAGGTCTGACTGGATTGCTCTAAAGAGTTGGCATGGGCTGAATGGTCTGCACTTTTTTTATATGTTCCTTCTCATATTCTGAACCTACAGGATAAGTTATCAATCAGGGAAATCTGTGCTACATCCACTCCACGGCTGTTAGATCGTTCCTGAGAGCACGTCCGAGAAATGGAAACAGCTAATCGAGTGCAATCAAACCACAGTTTAGTGTATCTCAATACATTTTCTGATATCTTACATATTTGAATGCTACCACATTCGTTTGCTGATAATGGTCAGATCCTCATCAATCGCATTACTCTTTCGCAGTTTGGTTTGAGGTTCAAGTCTGCCACTGCTGACATTGATCTGCAAGATTGCAAAATCCATCACGATCATTCCAGGACAGAAATTCAGAACAGAAAAACAAACAAACGTTTCTCTTGGTTTGAATTTGCTGTTGGTAAATCCTGCCGCCTAACGCCAATACACATGGCGGCACCCATCCCGGCCCGGCAAACAAAGGAATTTAGCAATTCCCGACTTTCCAGACATTCAGCTATTCTTGACAAAACCGGGATCGGTATTTTCCAATTCAGTGTCGGTGGCTACTCTCAGAGTGGATAAAGCCTCTCTCCTCACTTCGTGGAATACTCACTCACGCGATTTCCAATTTTCTCCTTTCAATCCCTTATCGCGCCTGTTCCACGTCCGATTCCTCCAGCTCTCCTTTGCCTCCGGTACTGCGCATGTTTGAAACGCAACAGATTGCGCATAAGCAAGTGGGCATATGCATTCCCGCCCGGAATGCTGGGAAAGAATGCTGCCATTGAGCAATGATATTGATATCACAAAGATATTCAGGAATATGCTAAGACAAATGATGATGGAATCTATTGATACAAGTGCACGGTCCCTTAGCATATTTCTGTCCTGGTTCGCATTAACAGCTGAACAAAGGGATGTGAACACACACTCAACGGGTATGGTGAACAAAATATATACCTTTCCTGTGTGGAATATTTGAATTTCGTCGCAAGAAGAATGCATTTACTGGTGATAAAATCATTTCAAATTTCGAAGCTGAATGATGCCAAGTAGGAAAACTACATAAATGCAATCTCAAACTGAAGTCTGAAGAGTCTTCCTGTGGGGTGACAGTGCTGATATGCCAGTAAATTAAGATGTTTAGGCAAGCGTGAAATGTCATGCACGAGCTTCAGAACAGACTGAGATGTCAATCACTTCCTGTAAGGAGTTTCATTCTCAACATTCTTTGAACAAACAAAAGCAGACTCAGTCAACTAGAAATATTCAGCAACTGTTGAGAGAGAAATGCACTTTATATTACATGACTTCTCTGCATCAGTCCACAGAAGGGAAACATTAAGTCTTTTTCTTAAGCCAGAGATGTTATCATCCAGACTGAATATTTCCAACATCTTCAAAGAACTCATTTATGAATTGTACAATCGATTCATTTGTGGCTAGTATCTATTTATTTGTGTCCACACACAAGTGGAAATATCTTCCATGTTTAATCTGTCAGTCAGGCTTAATGCAGGAGTTAGATGACAGTTCCAACCACGCATCAAGTTAGCACTTCTATCCTATGTTTTAAGGCGTTACTTTTCTTTTTTGTTCAAAAAAAAGAGCATCCAGAAATATTCTTGCCTTGTGGAGAGAGACGACTTCAGAGACACAGTGAAGGAATACAAGCCCAAACACACCAAGAGCTGGACAATATCGTGGCTTTAGCTAACAAGTGACAAGTATTATTTGCTCCATATAAACGACAAGCAATAATATTCTCAAATAAAACAAAATATAATCACAATTCGTTGACATTCAATGGTGTGACCATCACTGAATCCCACACTATTAACATGCAGGGGAGTCCCATTTACCAGAAACTCAACTAGACTTGCCATATACACACAGTGAATACACATGTAGGTGAAAACCGAGGAAATAATGCCGTGAGTAACTCACCTGCTGACTCCCCAAAGCCTGTCCATCATCTGTAGAAGTGTAATGGAAGAACTTCCCACTGGCCTAGACGGGTGCAACTCCAACAAGACTCAAGAAGCTTGAAACAATCCAGGACAATGAAAACCGCATCACTGGCCCTACATCCACAAACATCCACTCCCTCCACTGCCGACCTTCAGTTGCATCTATGGGTTTTGGGGCAGCAGATACTCTGGTAAATCAACAACTGCCATTCCCCCTGCTGATCTCTCATTATCCTGACTTGGAACTGTATTGCGATTCTTTCACAGTTGTTGTGTCAAAATTCTGGAACTCCCTCCCTCAAACATAGTGGGGTGTATTATAAATGTTGGACCACTGCAGTTCAAGAAGCCAGCTCACCACCACTCCCTCAAGGGCAATAAGGGATGGGCAATAGACGCTGGCCAGCTACCAACATTCACATCCCACAAACGAATTAACAAATAAACATTGGTGAGCGGTATCTAAGATGACGGGGGTAGGTTTTTTTATATTAATGCGAAATATATTGATGATCAACAAGAGAAATCAAAGGTTATTATGAAATCTAGCATTGCGGAGTTGAAGCTACACTCAGTTCAGACATGATTTTATTTAATGACCCAGCAGGCGAGAGGGTCTGAATGGCACATAGCTGCTACTGATGCAGACATGTGTATGTATGGTCATTTGAAGCTATTCATAGACATTCAGGTGGAAGCTCAAACATTAGAAGTTGAAGTAAAAGCTTAGACATTTGACTGAATGAAATAAGGCATATAATATCTGCTTGGGATGCTATTCCTAAATGGGTCCCTGTTAAGCAGGTGTGGTATCAGGAAGACACTGCTAAAACAAGGGATGGAGATTAATTTATTTTGAAAGGGAGGGAAAACAAAATAAAGAATGCACTTCCAGGCGCTCTCCAGATGAAGGCATTTCTCCTCATCTCAGTCCTAAAATATTTCCCCTATAATCCTTAAACTGTGACCCCTTGTTCTGTAATTCCCCATCATTGGAACATCCTTCCTGTATCTAACCTGTCCAGTCCTGTTTGGAATTTAGAGAATTCGATGAGATCCCCTCATTCTTCTATACTCAGATGAATACAATTTTAACTGACTCAACCTCTCTTCATGCGTTATTCCCACCATTCCATGAATCAAGTTGGTAAACACACATTGAACTCTGCCAAAAGCAAGAACACTTTTCTTCAGATAGGCATGCCAAAACTTTAACAATAAAACAGCTGTGGACTTACTTAGGCCCTGTGTAACTGCAGCAGAGCGTTCTTGTTCCTGTATTCGGATCCTCAATCCGCGAAGGCCAACACATAATTCGTTTCCTTACTGCCTGCTGCACTTGTGCACTTACTGTCAGCAACTGGTGCGCAAGGATCCTCTGGTCTCATTGAACACTCCCATGTGCCATTCATATAATAATCTGCCTTCATTTTGTTGCTACAAAGTGGATAAGCTGACATTTATCCAAATATAATGTAGCCAATATTCATTTGCCCACTCACGAAGCTTCTTCAAATCACACTGCAACGTGTGCACCCTTTTCATTGCACATGCTTCCACCCAGCTTGGTGCCATCTAAAAAGTTTGAAAAAAATTTGAGTTTCCTCATCTAAATCAGCAACATACATTGTGAACAGCTGGGATTCAAGAACAGACCCCTGTTATACCCCATTAGTTACTGTCTGACATTGTGCGAAAGACACATTTACTTTGAATCCTCAGTGACTATTTCCTGATCAGTTTTGTAACCAACTCAATGCACTAACCACAATTCCAGTCACTTCAACTGTACACATTAATCTCTAATGTATGACATCTTCAAAAGCCTCCATAAAACGAAATAAATGCATGTCCTGGGTCACCATGTTCACCTTCTACTCATGACATCCTGAAAGACAGTCATCAGATTTGTCAAGAATGATTTCCCTTTTGTAAATCTATGGTGACTGTCTGCTTCTGGTATTGTATTCTCAGTACTGTGTTCCAAAATCCTTGATAATGGAATTAAGTATCTTGCATACGACATATCTCAAACTCACTGGTCCACAATTATAGGGTTTTTCTCTTCCCTTTTAAATCGTTTGGTTACATTAACTACCCAGTAGTCTGTAGGAAGTGTCAAAGTGTCTAAGAAATCGTAGAAGATAACCAGAAATACATCCATTATCTTGAAGGTTACTTCTTTAAGTCAACTGGGGATGTATGAGACTTTGAATCCATCAATGTCTCTAAAGTCATTTCTCCACAAGTACAGATTTTCTTTAGATCCTCCCGTTCACTAAATCCTGTGTTTTCCAATTTTTCTGGCGCATTATTTGTATGTAATTTTATGAAGACAGAAACAAAGTGTGAATTTAGTTCGTCAGTCATTCCTTTGCTTGCCTTTATCAATTCCCCTGTTTCTGACTGGAATAGACCTATATTAGTTAAAACAAATACTTTCCCCTTTATATACATACAGAATGTTTTTACAGCCAGTTGTTATGTGCCCACAAGTTTACTCTCATACTCAACTTCCCCTTAATATTTAATCTTTTGGTCCTCCTTTGCTGACTTCTAAACTGTTCCCAATCCTTAGATCTATTTTTTTTCCTTGCACATCTGTATGCCCTGTTTTGTTTGTATCTAACATTAACTCGAACTTGTCACATAAGCCATGGTTTGACCATTCTTTTCTTTGTGCTCTTGCAGTACACAGGAATGACAATTTTTGTCATTCACTGATTCCCTCTTTGAATGTTTGCCATTGTTGGAACACTGTCATGTAAGAAACATTTCTCAATCCATTGTAGCCAAAATATGCCTCATATCATCGTATCCTTAATCTTCAACCTGATGAAAAATTTTGTCATTTTATGTTCATTCATTCCTAAATGGTCTCTCGCGACGACATTGTCGATTATTCATTTTACA
This sequence comes from Stegostoma tigrinum, assembly GCF_030684315.1. Taxonomy (NCBI): domain Eukaryota; kingdom Metazoa; phylum Chordata; class Chondrichthyes; order Orectolobiformes; family Stegostomatidae; genus Stegostoma; species Stegostoma tigrinum. The sequence goes on from NW_026728472.1 coordinate 3,747,442, forward strand.
TTGCTTAAATACCCCAGTCTAAATGTTCTCTTCACTCGATGGTTCCACAAACTATTTATCAAGAAAGCCATCCTGTACACACTCTACTAATTCCCCCTCCACAGTATTGACGCTATTTCTTATTCACCATATCTGTATGAAGAGTAACATCTCTCACAACGATCGATAATGTTTTACCACATGCATCTCTGATTTCCTGATTAAAGCCATCCCAACATCATCACTACAGTTTGGTGCGCTATTTAACACTTGTTACCTTGTTTTTCAATTATCTACACATGGGTTCTAGACTGCATGAGTTAGTACCTTTCATCAATAATATGTGTATATCCTCTTTAAACATTAATACGACTGCGTCACCGTTCAGAAACTTCATTATAATTACCCTGAAGAAATTACACAACTTTGGAGACATCAACAAGACAGACGACCAAAAAAACAGAAGGCAGACGGATCCAACATACCCCAAAACTATGGACACCCAAGGTACACAAACCGGGGGTCCCTCTCAGACCCATTGTCTCACTCTCAGGCACACCAACATATTGAGTTGACAATGAACTACAACAAAGTGAAATACTTTGTCGGCAATAAGACCCACTCCATTCACTCATCCCAGGAGTTCTTCAATATTATCAAGGACACCAGGCTAGAAGAGGATAAGGTAGCCAGGCACCCAGAAGACCAATAACCTCAATAAAAGACACCAACATGTAACTACCAGATCTGTGCCTCACAACACACTTCACCTTCAATGACAATATAGGAAAAAAAAACCCAAATCAGGACTGACTGCAGAAACAGTAATACAAAGATTAATATGAACAGCGCTCCCCACTGGTTTACATTAATGGGCTGATTCCAACTCATTACCAAAACATCAAAACAAGCCTAGGGTTTCCAATCACACAAATATTTGATGCATGTTAACAAAGTGTGAAGCTGGATGAACACAGCAGGCCAAACGACATCTCAGGTGCTCCTGAGATGCAGCTTGGCCTGCTGTGTTCATCCAGCTCCAAACTTTGTAATAGAACATAGAACATAGAACAGTACAGCACAGAACAGGCCCTTCAGCCCACAATGTTGTGCCGACTATTGATCCTCATGTATGCACCCTCAAATTTCTGTGACCATATACATGTCCAGCAGTCTCTTGAATGACCCCAATGACCTTGCTTCCACAACTGCTGCTGGCAACACATTCCATGCTCTCACAACTCTCTGCGTAAAGAACCTGCCTCTGACATCCCCTCTATACTTTCCACCAACCAGCTTAAAACTATGACCCCTCGTGCTAGCCATTTCTGCCCTGGGAAATAGTCTCTGGCTATCAACTCTATCTATGCCTCTCATTATCTTGTATACCTCAATTAGGTCCCCTCTCCTCCTCCTTTTCTCCAATGAAAAGAGACCGAGCTCAGTCAATCTCTCTTCATAAGATAAGCCCTCCAGTCCAGGCAGCATCCTGGTAAACCTCCTCTGAACCCTCTCCAAAGCATCCACATCTTTCCTATAATAGGGCGCCCAGAACTGGACGCAGTATTCCAAGTTATTCCAATATTCCAAGTGATCTTGGATTCTCCAACATCTGCAGTTCCCATTATCTCTATGTTTGATACATGTTTCCGTTTTAGAACTGGCTGTATATCTTCAGGTACATGCAGGCATTGTTTTTTCTCTGTATAAATCCCAAAGCTAAGGAAAAGCACTATGCCTCTTAATGGGGCCATGCACTCTTGGCACATCCATTATTTTACAAATAAATTCCAATTCCTGCCTTCAAATTCACGATTAGTCTACATAACCCCACATCAGAATGAGTTGGGGAGCTATCAGCTGTGAAAAATGAAAAGAAATAATGCCCACAGTCCCCACATTTCCACACTCTCTCAAGTGTGGCTGCACTGGCGTTTTGACATTTTAGATGAATCTTCACAGACTCCTCCACACTCAGAGAAAACGTGCTTCTCCCCATTACGAATAGTGTTTCTTCCTTCAATGTTCAAAATCTTTTAACAATTTGGTTATGATAAAGACAGGGACTGTCAGATCTGGATATGGTTTCATCTGCATCTTAAATTGCAAACCAACCTTTCAAACAGAAAAGAAAAAGACATCGAAAACGGAAGAACACACACGGGTTGCAAAATTGAGAGAAATTAATCTGGCCATTTGTGAAGTCAAGGCTTGGGGAAAATAAATTAAATGTAAACTGTATGATTACCATAAAAATTAGTCAGTATTTACACAAAACTACCGAGGTGGGCAAGTCAGGAGCCAATGAGCTTTCTCCCTATACAATTTGATCCCTTTACTCCTCAGAACTAAGAATAGATGAAGAAACAAAATGCTGTAAATACTCGGTAGTTCTGGCAGCATCTGAAATTGTCCTTTTCCACCCATTTATAACCTCGAACTTCAGCCTCAAGTTATGTAGTTGCCTCCTTCAACGTTTGTAACTCTCCCTCCATTTCAAAATTTCCCTTCAAGCTGATAGATTTCGCAATGTTCTTGTTCATCAGCTTTATGTCTCTTGGTGGCAAATCCTGCAATATCAAATGTCTGTGAAATTCCAGAGAGCATCTCATTGTACGGAGATTGCTACATAAATGTCAATTTTGTTGGTTAACTTATACACCTATCAGAGTTCATTCATCATTACAGTGTGAGAATTCTCAGAAAGAAAGCTTAGAGATGTTCATGGTTCACGTGCTCACAGACTCCTGGGGATGGACCATATTCCCTGGTCTCTTGCTCCTTAAACTTGTCCTCATTTAAGAATGGAGTTTTATTTAAAAAAAGAACTGGCCTTAAACTTGTCCTCATTCATGAATGGAGTTTTATTTAAAAAAAAAGAACTGGCGGAGCGAAATGGATTAAGCAGTTCTATTTTTTAGAAAGATTTGTTACAATAACTGCATAAGAAACATTGATAGAACATCGCCCATTTAAAATTCTAATACTCACATTGACCACCTACAGGTACATTCGGGGGATGCGGGAAAAAAAAGATTTTAGAAGCGTTTACCAACACAGCTCCAGTAAAAGAGCCATGAGAGGAGGAGGAAGAGGAGCAGGGAAGATGCCTACTCTTATATCGCTCAAAACCTGTTCATTGAACCACTCCAATCCCTCCCAGCTGACAGAGCCATCTATTAGCTGGCAATTTCCTGAAGCTTGACCCAGTCCTGTTCAGGAGTGGATCAGACCAAGACGAGCCTCTGTATCCAATTAGGTGGGGGTGGCTGGACCGTGATGGATGATCTCCTGACCTTTTTCGCGTCCCAAATTGTTCAGTTCCTAACCATCTCCATGGCTCTGTAAACACAGATTGTAGATACCTGATGGACCTTGGTGTGCAGACTTAGTCTGGGCCTTTCTGGTGCAGAACAGCACTTTTCTGCTCTGATCTCATTCTCTGAATCCACCCCATGTATTGTTCCCATTTCTCCATTCCCAGCGAGTTATACATTATGCTGTTGTTCCCAGCTCCCTGCTTATTCTGGTCACTCTTCTTCATTTCTGTGGTAATCATAGAAACTTCAAAAATAGCAGCAAGTATTGACCACTTGTCCCTTCATGTCTGTTCTGTCATGAATATGATTATGACTGATTGACCAGTCAGGAACCCCATATCCTTCGATCCCTTCGGCTTTTGGAACGATATCTGACTCCTCCTGGAAAACAGTGAGTGTGCTCGACTCAGCCACTTCTTTTTGCAAAGAATTTCACATGCTCACCACTCTCCGGGTTAAAAGAAAATCTTCTCACCTCAGTCTAAATGGTTTTCATCTGGTCCTTTTCTTTATGGTTTTTCACTGATTGTCTTTACTATGCATTCGGGATTGCTCACGGCCTAGTCAGACTTCATCCAGACACTTCTTTTATCTCTTAACTTCTGCACCATCATCCCCTCTGATTTTGCATGAACCCTTTTGTCAGTGAATATTTCCTGCTCTTCACCCACTCATTCCTCTTGTTCACTGTCACCTCCACTCCTTGCTCACTGGCCTGAACATTCACCCAGTTTGTTCCCACCGACGTGGCTGGATTCATGGTCCACATATCCAGAACCACGAAAGAGATCCTTTGACCCATTGAGTCTGTACCAGTCAAACACCAACAGACTAACTGCCCTAATCCTTTTTCCAGCACCTGGACCATTGCCAATTCTTTGGCATTTCAAATATATATCTGAACACTTCTTAAGTGTACTGAGGATTTCTGCACCTACCACACTTGCAGGCAATGAGTTCCAGATTCCCATTGCACTTCGGGTGAAAAAAAAGTCTCCCACTTTTGCTGAACTTTCAGTCCTTTACTTTAGTTCATGCCACCCGGCATTGATCCCTCCAACAAGGGGAACTATTCGTGCTGTCCATCAGGTATCTACAATCCATGTCCCTCATCATTTTTACACATCTCAATCATGTCCCCTCTCACTTTTCTTTGCTCCAAAGAATCTAACCCCAAGCTTTGCGGTGTGTGTGGTTCCCTGCTGATGAACAGTGATCAGATTCTATTCTGCCAGACATTTTGGGGAGGAGGATCTGTTATTGCCACCAAATTCTTCTTGCACACCCAAATCAATGCTGAGGTAGACCATAGTCCTTTATTCGCTCGAGACCTAGAGCCTGCATCCTGTAAGTGGGAATGGGAGAAACGACAACAAAAATGGGGAAGGAAATAAATCTAACACTTGCGGAGAACTGAAATCCATCAACCCGACCAATACAGGGCCAGACATTTCAGAAACGCTCACCAATTCGATGTCCCAGGGTCAATATCCCCACAGACCTGTCACTCACACCCGAATTGCTGCCCAGTTCAGAGCAAACTTCTATCTCACTGCTTCCAGGTACTTAACACAGCCATGTCCAGGAGTGGGATCATTCAAAGTGAGTACCTCAATACCTCACTGTGAGATCTTATTTCACTGACCCAATCATGTGCTTTTTTTTCCCTATTGTTTTCTTCCCAGCAATTCCAACCGTCTGCAGTTGCCCCTGTTTCCCAGTTTAATGAAAAATTTCCTCCCCATTCCTCTGGTGATCTTGTTGGCCTTGGTCGGGGGGGGGGGGGGGCGGTGTCAGAGTGTGTCCTGATTTGCTGATTGTCACTCGAACTCACTATTAGTCTTTTGGATTTAAACCATTGGCACTGTTTTTCAGTTCTCTCGTCTCGAAAATGGCCTACATCATTCAATTCCTCTGTAATTTATAGCCTCTGCACAAACTGTGATTAATTTTTCAGCTCTTTCTCAGCTGGGAGAAGATTCAGATGTAGTTGCAATGTAACCACCTCCCCGATTCGATCACAGTCCTTGGTACTAATAGAAAATCCTGAATAAACATCAGTGGAAACTGTGTGGATGCAAGAGAATAGATGGAGAACAGATATCATGCAAAATAAATTTTTTTTAAAAACTGTATGAACTGTGGATACTGTAAATCAGGAACAAAAGCAAAAAATGCTGGAATAGTTGAGCAACGCTGGCAGCATCTGTGAAGAAGAAAATGAAATCAGAGTTAACGTTTTAGGTCCAGTGACCCTTCACAAAAATCGAAAGAACTGCAGATACCATAAATCAGGAACAAAAACAAGTTGCTGGAAAACCTGACCACGTTTGACAGCCTCTATGAAGAAGAGTCAGTGTTAACGTTTTGTGTCTGTTGACCAGAAAAAGGGTCAGTGTGGATGGACGATGCTTTTCAAAATGTGAAATATCTAGATGGTTTGGTATCCTGTGAATGAAGATAGACAGCATCCTGAATCGTGTGGAATAGTGGGTCAAAAATCGAGCTCTATTCCTAACTTCTGATCAAAATACGAACTGGAGCCAAACAACTACTGTAACAAACTGAAATAATTTCATTTCCGACAAAGAGCCACTGAACTTGAAATTGTAACTTCTTTCTCTGTTCTGTTGCTGCCACACTTCCAGCGTTTATCCAGAAATTTCTTATTCTGTTCCAGCAAAAAAAAGTTTGCTTTGTTAATGTTAGTTGGCCAACAGCTTCATAAATGCTGTTGGTCGGAGATAAACTTTCACCTGAATAATGTTGTAACTCTCTCGATCCCTTTTCCAGCTGAAGATGCAAATACCAGAGAAATACTGGCCAATGGCTGCAAAACAATCCCACAATTCCAAAAGGCAAAGAAACCGCTCTAAACGCAATCGTCGGCTTCCTGAGTGGTCAGTGCTTGCTCAAAGCGATTGCAAAACATGCCGCTGGATCCGCAGGGAAGGCCATCAATCAATTAGTTCAACCAATGGGAGTGAATGAGAGGTGGGACTGTAGGGCTGAGCCGATGCGGCTGGTCCTCCAACCAACGGGAGTGAATGAGGGGTGGGACTGCAGGACAGCGCGAAGCGACCTGTGTTTTGAATGACAATCCAGCAGCTTTCACGACAAATTTCACGACGACCAGCCCCACAAATTTCCAGCTTCATTCAGTTCCATTTCACAACCTGCCCTTTGCTTTTCTGTCAGAGATAATGGGAACTGCAGATGCTGGAGATTCCAAGATAATAAAATGTGAGGCTGGATGAACACAGCAGGCCAAGCAGCATCTCAGGAGCACAAAAGCTGGCAGCATCTCAGGAGCACAAAGGCTTTTGTGCTCCTGAGATGCTGCTTGGCCTGCTGTGTTCATCCAGCCTCACATTTTATTATCTTTGCTTTTGTGTGTTCTCTTGCATTCTATTTTCTAGTTTTTTTTATTAAATTTCAGATTAATAAGCGACAGACAATATTAGAGGGAGGCAGAGATAATGGGAACTGCAGATGCTGGAGAATCAAAGATAATAAAATGTGAGGCTGGATGAACACAGCAGGCCAAGCAGCATCTCAGGAGCACAAAAGCTGACGTTTCGGGCCTAGACCCTTCATCAGAGAGGGGGATGGGGTGAGGGTTCTGGAATAAATAGGGAGAGAGGGGGAGGCGGACCGAAGATGGAGAACAAAGAAGATAGGTGGAGAGAGTACAGGTGGGGAGGTAGGGAGGGGATAGGTCAGTCCAGGGAAGACGGACAGGTCAAGGAGGTGGGATGAGGTTAGTAGGTAGATGGGGGTGCGGCTTGGGGTGGGAGGAAGGGATGGGTGAGAGGAAGAACAGGTTAGGGAGGCAGAGACAGGTTGGGCTGGTTTTGGGATGCAGTGGGTGGAGGGGAAGAGCTGGGCTGGTTGTGTAGTGCAGTGGGGGAAGGGGACGAACTGGGCTGGTTTAGGGATGCAGTGGGGAAGGGGAGATTTTGAAGCTGGTGAAGTCCACATTGATACCATTAGGCTGCAGTGTTCGCAGGTGGAATATGAGTTGCTGTTCCTGCAACCTTCGGGTGGCATCATTGTGGCACTGCAGGAGGCCCATGATGGACATGTCATCTAAAGAATGGGAGGGGGAGTGGAATTGGTTTGCGACTGGGAGGTGCAGTTGTTTGTTGCAAACTGAGCGGAGGTGTTCTGCCAAGCGGTCCCCAAGCCTCCGCTTGGTTTCTCCAATGTAGAGGAAGCCAAAACGGGTACAGTAGATGCAGCATACCACTTTGGCAGATGTGCAGGTCAACCTCTGCTTCATGTGGAATGTCATCTTGGGGCCTGGGATAGGGGTGAGGGAGGAGGTGTGGGGGCAAGTGTAGCATTTCGTGCGGTTGCAGGGGAAGGATGTCCAAGTTCTTCAAGGACCGCAACTTTCCCCCCACAGTGATCGAGAACGCCCTTGACCGCGTCTCCCATATTTCCTGCAACACATTCCTCACACCCCGCCCCTGCCACAACCGCCCAAAGAGGATCCCCCCCATTCTCACACCACCCCACCAACCTCCGTATACAACGCATCATCCTCCGACACTTCCGCCATCTACAATCCGACCCCACCACCCAAGACATTTTTCCATCCCCACCCCTGTCTGCTTTCAGGAGAGACCACTCTCTCCATGACTCCCTTGTTCGCTCCACACTGCCCTCCAACCCCACCACACCCGGCACCTTCCCCTGCAACCGCAGGAAATGCTACACGTGCCCCCACACCTCCTCCCTCACCGCTATCCCAGGCCCCAAGATGACATTCCACATTAAGCAGAGGTTGACCTGCACATCTGCCAATGTGGTATACTGCATCCACTGTACCCGGTGTGGCCTCCTCTACATTGGGGAAACCAAGCGGAGGCTTGGGGACCGTTTTGCAGAACACCTACGCTCAGTTCGCAACAAACAACTGCACCTCCCAGTCGCAAACCATTTCCACTCCTCCTCCCATTTTTTAGATGACATGTCAATCATGGGCCTCCTGCAGTGCCACAATGATGCCACCCGAAGGTTGCAGGTACAGCAACTCATATTCCGCCTGGGAACACTGCAGCCTAATGGTATCAATGTGGACTTCACCAGCTTCAAAATCTCCCCTTCCCCCACCGCATCCCTAAAGCAGCCCAGTTCGTCCCCTCCCCCCACTGCACCACACAACCAGCTCAGCTCTCCCCCTCCACCCACTGCATCCCAAAACCAGTCCAACCTGTCCCTGCCTCCCTAACCTGTTCTTCCTCTCACCCATCCCTTCCTCCCACCACAAGCCGCACCTCCATTTCCTACCTACTAATCTCATCCTACCTCCTTGACCTGTCCGTCTTCCCTGGACTGACCTATCCCCTCCCTACCTCCCCACCTATACTCTCTCCACCTATCTTCTTTTCCCTCCATCTTCGGTCCGCCTCCCCCTCTCTCCCTATTTATTCCAGAACCCTCACCCCATCCCCCTCTCTGATGAAGGGTCCAGGCCCGAAATGTCAGCTTTTGTGCTCCTGAGATGCTGCTTGGCCTGCTGTGTTCATCCAGCCTCACATTTTATTAGAGGGAGGCAGCACGGTGTTTCAATGTTTCGCCCCGCTGCCTCAGACGGCCAGGGACCCGGCTTTGATTCCTGACTTGGCTGACCATGTGGGTTGATTCACTCACCCCGTGTCTGCGTGGGTTCTTCCCACAGATCAAAAATGTGCAGGCCACTGGATTGGCCATGCTAAATTGCATATTAAATCCAGGGGTGTATAGGTTACGTGGTTTAACGATGGGAAATGTAGGGCTATGTGAACGGGATAGGAGGTAGATCTGGGTCGGATGACTCTCGACGGGTTGGTGCAAACCTGATTGGCCAAATGACCTCTTTCTGCATTGTAAGGAATACATGATTGGATGTGCAGTTGGGAAACTCAACCCAAACAGCAGATCAGAATCTGACAGACAACCAATTCATGGTAACCTGAATATTCCTGGATTTTGAACATTAAAGGAAATATCACTGTTCACTTTGGAGAGAAGCTATACACATGTTCTACGTTTGGACAAGGATTCAGCTGATCATGAAGCCGATCAGAACATAAATATACTGTTGACTCAGAGAAACCATGGAAGCATAAGGTATGTGGAAAGAGATTCACGTTCCCATCTGAAATTGGGAATTCACTGACATAGTCACAGCAGAAACTCTGCTTTGACTGCAGGGAAGGAGTCACAGTGAGTCAACCTGCTGATACACCAGAGCTTTCACAATGGGAAGACACCATTCAAGTACTCTGACTGTCGGACTGGGTTCAAACTTTCATTTCAACTCACTGCATACAATTGTCGTCAGACCGGGAGTAAACTGGGAAATGTTTGCCTGTGAAATGAAGGAAGCATTGGATGGAGTGTCATATCCAGAACCAAAATTTGAATGAGTGTGAAAATATTACATTGGTTGGAGGACTCCTGAACCAAATAAGAGGATGATTGTGCTTATTGGAGTCCAATCATCTCAGCCCTAGGGCATCTCTGCAAGAATTCCTCAGGGTGGTGTCTTCAGCCTCTCATGCCTTCAGCTGCGTTATCTGCCTATTTCAGATGGTCAGAAATGGAGATATTCCCTGATGATTGTACAACATTCCAGGCTATTCAGTTTGCCTCAATCACTGAAATGGTGTATATCCATGTAGAGCAAGACTTTGACAAGATCGATTCGTGGAATGATTACAGGCAATTGCCAGGCAATGGTCATCTGAAAGAGGAATGAATCTAAGGAACTTGCAATGACAATCAAGGGAATTTTCATCATTGCATCCTGCACGATCAACATTTTGGAGTTTTCTTTGGCCACATACTGAAAGTAACCAGTCATATAAACTTTGTGACTACAATAGGTCAGAGGCTAGGAAATTTACAGTGACTTCACAGTCTGCCCACCATCGACAAGGCATGTGTCAGCAATGTGATGGAATACTCCCCACTTGCCTCGATTAGTGTGGCTCCAAAAATACTAAGCAACTCAAATCCATCCTGCACAAAGCAGACCATAATCTTTGTCCATGAAGCAAATGATTCAATAAGGGAATTAGTCTATTAGCTGCAAAGGAACAATGTACAGGTTTAGAGGCAGAAGGCAGGAGAATGGTATTGGGTGAGATATTCTTATTCTGAAGGCTAGTGCAGATAGTATGGTCAAATGGTTTCCTTGTGTGCTGCATCAGTTATGTGATTCAAACTCCAATGAAAACCTTCAACATTCTCTCCCTTCAACATTGGTGGAAAGCAGCAATAGTTTTGACCAAGACCAATATGCACTGAAGTAACTTCTCTAGGATCATTCAACACCACTTCCCGAAACCAAACTGCATTCAGTTGGTTTGGTTGTGGAGAGAACTGAGTTCCCTGTGTCCTCCATCACTCCTCCCTTGGGGAGCAGTTACCTCAATGTCTCCACTCTGCTGCAGACCTTTTCCTTTTCCAAAAATATACTTTATTCTTTAAAAAAGTCTTGTGTGTATATATGTGTGTGTATATGTATATACACAGCGGCACATCAACCAAACATACATTTCCTAACAAACGGAGACTAAAACTTTCACTAAACTAGTGACTGTGGGATATACAGCCCATTTGAATGATGCAACTTCAATTTATGTGAAGGTTGAGCCAGAAATTGATCTAATTTTCAGACTGCATACACTTTTTCTAAAGACTCAGACTTTAGTCAGGCTCTGAATTTGACAAATTTCCAACATTCATGTTGCATCTTCATACCTGATAATACATTTGATAAAATAGCGTGAAAAATTGGAATGTAAGTTTTTAGTAATTATGATTGTTGGATACCAATCATATTATTCACATTCTTTTTACTTTCTCTGTGAATTCTGAATTACAATTAACTTTACAAAAGCAATTTAAATTCCAAGGTGCCTTACTGAAATTAACCTGAAGCTCAAATTTTGAATCATGTTGATGTTTGGCACAAGGCTGTGGTGTGATGTCACAAAATGGGACTCACTTGAATTTGCGTGGCATCATGGAACACTAGTAAAACTAAATTAATGATGATACAGGATTAAACTAACAAGTGGCTGGTCCATACTGGACATTAAAGATGAGGTTCGTAATTTTGAAGACCAATTGCCTGAGACAATTGCTTCAGATGAATCTAAGGGCAGTATAGTGAGGAAGGTGTTTGCTACACTTGCTTTTATTAGTCATTGCCTTGAGTATAAGATTTGGGAGGTCATGTTGTTGCTTCACAGCACATTGACTCGTCCACTTTTGGAATACTGTATGCACTTTTGTTCTCCCTGCTGCAGGCAGGATATTGAAAAGGTTGAGAAAGTAAAATTGCAATGATGTTGCCACAGTGGCTAGGTTTAAGCTATAGGGAGAGGCTGAATAGCCTGGTTGGTGGGGTATGTTTGTCAGAGAGGCATCAAAGACTGAGGGGTGACCTTATCGAGGTCTATAAAATCATGAGGCGTATGGATATGGTAAATAAACAAGGTCTTTTCCATGGGCTGAGGGAGTACAAAACAAGAGTGTATATGCTAAAGGTGATGGGGAAAGAAATAAAAGGTACATATGGGGCAATTTTTCATGCAGAAGGTCTGCTTGTATGAAATGAGATAGCATGGGACATGGCAGAAGCTGAGGCAAGTACATTCAAAGGCATCTGGATGGGTACATAAGGAGTAAGGGTTTCGTTGTGGGCCAAATGGGGGTAGTTTAATTTAGGATATCTGATTGGCATGGATGGGCTGATTGAAGGGTCTGTGTCCATGCAGCATAACTCTTTGTCTGCGTCCAACCAAACCAAAGGCATCATTTACTTCACCCAACCTGTATTTACATGCATTCCAGGCACCAGGAGGGTCCACTACCTGAATGGACACCCATTTAACTTTGGCAGGTAGCCCTGTACAGTGGCTGTTGCCCACTGCACCTTGGCAGCAGTTCCCCCCAAGCTTTAGTGAGTCCTCATCATGAAGTCCGAGACTTTGAATGTGCCAGTCTACAACGTTGTGTGGAGGTCAACACCCTGTTCTGGAACACCAGTCAGTACCGATCAGACCAAGACCTCTTTGCCAGAAATCAGTGACAATTTGTAAGGGCATGATACAGTACCTGTTATTAACACAAAAACAGAATTTGCTGGAAAATCTCAGCAGGTCTGACAACATTTGCAGAGAGAAATCATGGCTAAAGTTTTGGCTTGACTGACCTGTCCTCTGAACAGTATCCATCACATTGTTTCAGGCAGCAGACACCTCCTGTACAGCTGTGGCGTCTGTTACAGTTTCTCTCAACTCCTCCCGCCTTAAGGCCCAATGAGTTCCTGGCACTCCTCCAAGTACACTTGCTACAAACATTTTCCGAAACCCCATTCTAACACAACATTCACCATTTTTAGCTGTGGAGACGACAAGCTCTGGAATTCCCTCCTTAAATCTCTACAAACTTCTTTAAGATAGACAATGCAAACTAAACCTTTTTATTCAATGCTTGAAACATTTTAGTTTGATGAATATCTGAAACTTTCCATAATAATGCAAATCGTTGCTTTTTATTGGCTTACACTGAGAAGAACAGGGTTATCACTCAAAGGCTTTACATTCCCGTACCATCACGGCCACAATCATTTTCAAATTGGAAACTTAAACTTGACAGCCCGTTTTCAGCATTCCCATTGTTCTAACTGACTGCAATGTTCCGAGTCTAGGAGCTGTGAACCATGGACGAGAGCAGCTGAGACACATTTCTTCCCTACCTCACAATGAACCGTCACTCCTGAGCAGAGATAATGGGAACTGCAGATGCTGGAGAATCCAAGATAACAAAGCGTGAAGCTGGATGAACACAGCAGGCCAAGCAGCATCTCAGGAGCACAAAAGCTGACATTTTGGGCCTAGGCCCCTCATCACAGAGGGGGATGGGGAGAGGGTTCTGAAATAAATAAGGAGAGAGGGGAAGGTGGACCAAAGATGGATAGAGGAGAAGATAGGCGGAGAGGAGAGTGGAGGTGGGGAGGGGAGAATGGAGGTGGGGAGGGGAGAGGTCAGTCTGGAGAGGACGAACAGGTAGAGGAGGCGGGATGAGGTTCGTAGATGGGAAATGGAGGTGCAGCTTGAGGTGGGAGGAGGGGATAGATGAGAGGAAGAACAGGTTAGGGAGGCGGGGACGAGCTGGGCTGGTTTTGAGATGCAGTGGAGGAAGGGGAGATTTTGAAGCTTGTTAAGTCCACCTTGATACCATTGGGATGCAGGGTTCCCAAGCGGAATATGACCACTGCATCCCAAAATCAGCCCAGCTCGTCCCCTCCCTCCACTGAGCCCCAAAACCAGCCCAGCTCGTCCCCGCCTCCCTAACCTGTGCTTCCTCTCACCTATCCCCTCCTCCCACCTCAAGCTGCTCCTCCATCTCCTACCTAGTAACCTTATCCCGCCTCCTTGACCTGGCCGTCCTCCCTGGACTGACCTATCCCCTCCCTATATCCCCACCTATACTCTCCTTTCCACCTGTCTTCTCCTCTATCCATCTTTGGTCCGCCTCCCCCTCTCTCCCTATTTATTCCAGAACCCTCTCCCCATGCCCCTCTCTGATGAAGGGTCTAGGCCCGAAACGTCAGCTCTTGTGTTCCTGAGATGCTGCTTGGCCTGCTGTGTTCATTCAGCTCTACACTTTGTTACCCTCACTCCTGAAGCTGAGCTACAGCAGGGAAAACGGGAAACATGGAGCATAGATAATAAAATGTGTGGCTGAATGAACACAGCAGGCCCAGCAGCATCTCAGGAGCACAAAAACAGACGTTTCGGGCCTCGACCCTTCATCAGAGAGGGGGATGGGGTGAGGGTTCTGGAATAAATAGGGAGAGACGGGGAGGCGGACAAAAGATGGAGAGAAAAGAAGATAGGTGGAGAGAGTATAGGTGGGGAGGTAGGGAGGGGATAGGTCAGTCCAGGGAAGACAGACAGGTCAAGGAGGTAGGATGAGGTTAGTAGGTAGGAGATGGAGGTGCGGCTTGTGGTGGGAGGAAGGGATGGGTGAGAGGAAGAACAGGCTAGGGAGGCAGAGACAGGTTGGACTGGTTTTGGGATGCAGTGGGTGGAGGGGGAGACCTGAGCTGGTTGTGTGGTGCAGTGGGGGGAGGGGACGAACTGGGCTGGTTTAGGGATGCGGTGAGGGAAGGGGAGATTTTGAAGCTGGTGAAGTCCACATTGATATCATTGGGCTGCAGGGTTCCCAAGCGGAATATGAGTTGCTGTTCCTGCAACCTTTGGGTGGCATCATTGTGGCACTGCAGGAGGCCCATGATGGACATGTCATCTAAAGAATGGGAGGGGGAGTGGAAATGGTTTGCGACTGGGAGGTGCAGTTGTTTGTTGCGAACCGAGTGGAGATGTTCTGCAAAGCGGTCCCCAAGCCTCCGCTTGGTTCCCCCAATGTAGAGGAAGCCACACCGGGCAAAGTGGATGCAGTATACAACATTGGCAGATGGGCAGGTGAACCTCTGCTTAATGTGGAAAGTCATCTTGGGGCCTGGGATAGTGGTGAGGGAGGAGGTTGGGCGCAAGTGTTGCATTTCCTGCGCTGGCAGGTGAAGGTGCCAGGTGTGGTAGGGTTGGAGGGCAGTGTGGAGCGAAGAAGGGAGTCACGGAGAGAGTGGTCTCTCCGGAAAGCATACAGGGGTGGGGATGGAAAAATGTCTTGGGTGGTGGGGTCGGAATGTAGATGGCGGAAGTGTCAGAGGATGATGCGTTGTATCCGGAGGTTGGTGGGGTGGTGTGTGAGAACGAAGGGGATCCTCTTTGGGCGGTTGTGGTGGGGGCGGGGTGTGAGGGATGTGTTGTGGGAAATGCGGGAGACGCGGTCAAGGGCGTCCTCGGACACTGTGGGGGGAAAGTTGCGGTCCTTGAAGAACTTCGACATCTGGGATGTGCGGGAGTGGAATGCCTCATCGTGGGAGCAGATGCGGTGGAGGCGGAGGAATTGGGAACAGGGGATGGAATTTTTGTAGGAGGGTGGGTGGGAGGAGGTGGGCTTGAAATGGACAACAGTTACAAGCTGGTTGCCTGAGATGGAGACTGAGAGAACCTGGAAGGTGAGGGATGAACTGGAGATGGCCCAGGTGAATACTTCTCCCCTCCTCAAGCACAGCGCACGTGTGATTGACGGTGGGTTCGGTCCAATAGAACGGATGGGGAAGGCCTGGAGGACTGAGCTGGAGAGGTCAGTCCTCCAACCATTCGGAAACAGCAAGGGGCGGGGCCGTGCGGTGACAGGTGCTCAATCTTAACTGAAACAACTGTGGATGCTGTAAATCAGGAACAAAAACAGAAGTTGCTGGAAAAGCTCAACAGCTCTGGCAGCATCTGTGAAAAAAGAAAAAAAAATCATCTCCGGTGACCCTTCCTCAGAACAGCAACGTTCCGGCTGGTGTTTGCACGCATGCGCAGCGTTATTCTGACCGCCGTAAGCTGGTGATTACCGGTTTTGTCAGAGCTGGTAAAGGAACAAAGAATAAGCTATTGGGGAAACAGTGAAGGTTAGTGTGGTCTGGGAGACTTTATCACCGCTTGTGTACAACTAGATCCGAATTAGAACTTCTTGGTCATGCGTTTTCAGTAAACTGAAAAGGGCTGCAGGTTTCCGGCCACGAGAGGCCCAGGTTACCGCCAAAATATTTATTGGCCCCAAAGCCCCGCGTGTTTCGGACAGAATGGTCCCTGCTTTGCACTGAGGACCTGGGGGTTGGAAGCGTTTTCTTTCTCAATGAACTACCACAGTAAATCTGTACTCCGCAACTTAAAGGGCCCTCGTATCTTTTCTGACCAGAATTGGAGCACTGATTGACTGTGACCTCACCAGAGCTTTATCAAGGTTCAGCATCTTTTCCGTGAGTGTGTTCTCATTACCTCTATTATTTCTTAAAGCCAGAGTCATAGAGCCTTCAGACCCTCTAGAAACAGACCCTTCAGTCCAAGCTGAACAAAATCCCAAACTGACCTAGTTCTATCTGCCTTTTCCTGACCCTTCAAACTTTTCCCATTCATGTAGCTATCCAAATGTTTTTTTCAATATTGTGATTATACTTGCATCCACCACACCCTTATGAAGTTCATTCCACACACAAACCACCCTCTGTGTTTTAAAAAAAGCTTCGTGACCTTTTAAAATGTTTCTCCACTCACCTCAAAAGTATGTCCCCTAGTTTTGAAATTCCCCATCTAAAGACAACTACCATCAACTCTATCTATAGCTCTCATTATTTTATAAGCTTCTATCCGATTGCCTTTCAACCTGCTACACTGCAATGAAGAAAGTTCCAGCTTATCTTTATAGTTCAATTGTTCCATGTCAGGCAACATCCTGGTAGGTCTGTTCAGAACAATGTACAGTTTGATAATATCCTTCCTATAACTGGACACAGTATTCCAGAAAAGGCCTCACCAATGTCCTGTACAACCTCCAAGATAACATCCCAACTCTTTATACTCCAAGGACTGAGCAATGAAAGCAAGAATGCCAAATGCCTTTTAACCACCCTGTGGGTATATGTGATGCAATCTTTTAAAAAGAAATGTACCTGCAACCCTAGATCCCCTGTTCTCAAACACTACCTAAGGCCCTACCATTAATTGTATATGTCCTGCCCTTGTTTGTTACACCAAAATTCAACACCTCACATTTATTCAGATTGAATACAATATGCCATTTTTTGAGCCCATTTGATCAAGATCCCTTTGTCATCTTAGATCACCTTCTTCACTGTCTATTATGCCCCTATTTTGGTGTAACCCATAAACTTACTAACTGTACCTTCTATATTCTCATCCAAATCATTTATCTAAAATGACAAAAGAGGATCCAGAATTGATCCTGCTGGTCACAGGCTCCCAGTCTGAAAAGCAACCCTCTGCCATTACTCGCTGGCTCCTGCTGTTATGCACACACACACCCCTTTTCTATTGTTCCTACATCACCTACAACCTAGAACAGTGAGCTGCCGGTTTTGTGCATCTCTCAGACAAGTTTAATGCCATAGCTATGAGTTCATCAGCTTTAACTTGAAGACTCGTTGCATTGAAAAGAAAAGTTCTTCAGAGTTACAACATACTCTGATTCTCTCGTCTTTCTTTTGTAATTGCTGTGCTCTCCTCACATTCAGAACGTTCCTCATCAATCCTTCTGTTTATGCAGGTACGTATAATTCCCCCACTCCCCATCTCTGTCAGTATAAAGTCTCCTTTAATGGAATGAGCAAAGCTACCTGCTGAGATATTGATCCCTTTCCAGTTTACATTAGACGCATTCTTTGTCTTTTCTACCCCATAAGACATTGCAATTGTCCAAAAACCTGAATCCCTGAACAATACACGAGATCTTCACCATCGATTTGTCTCCTTTCACCTTGTTCTCCCTACCTCGTTTGGCATTGGGAGTAAACAAGAAAGTATGACTCCTCAAGTTTTTTCTTTACATATTTTACCTAACCGGTCCAATTCACTTTGTAGTGCTTTTAATCTTTTCCCTAAAAATGTCATGGCTATCAATGTGTACAATAATTTCTGGCCTCTCAGTCTCGCCTTTGACAAGAGATTTGAAATGTTCAGAGACGTCCTTAATCTGAGCACAAGGCAATTAACAAACCATCCTAAATTTACACTCACTGCTACAGAATTTCCTGTTTAAGCCTCTGACAGGAGAGTCCCCTACAAAAATAATTCTATAAAATCTCCTGAAATTCTGCATAACATAAGAATCATTCCAAGTGTCGAAAAAGTGACTGGCCATTGCGTTTTCCTCAGAGAGACCACGTCCCTCAACAGTTCCAAAAGCTGAATATATGGCAGAGGGATAGCCACCGGAGACATTCTTACTTATCTCCTCACAGTGCTGGGTCGTATAGCCGAACACATGTCGAACTGTGATGAAACTGCAGGTTCCAATAATGAAGCCCAAGATCCCATACAGTCTCCTCAATGCATTTTAGTTATGTTCTCTCTCCGATAAAGATTTGTTCGTAGTAACTCCCCGCTCCCTGCTCTTTGCATCTGTGCCATTCAAATATATATTCCCCTTCCACGTTGTTTCCCTCAAGATGCATAAACTCACTGTGTGTTCTAAAGAAGAGATGTTTACTCAAAATATTAACTGTGGCTCCACTATTCCTGCCACTTGGAAAACAGGACAGTACAGCACCGGAAGAAGCCCTTTGGCCCATCACATCGGTTCTAATATTGATGCCACTCTGAAGTAATACAATCTGCCTGTACATGATCTATACCCCTCTCTTCCCTGCCTGTTCATATGTCTGCCTAAATGCCTCTTAAATGTCGTGATTGATCGTTTCTGCTACTATCACCTCCCAAGAGAGTACATTGTGGCCGCCTATCACTTCCTGTATAAGAAACGTGCCTCATACAACTCTTTCTAACTTTCCCCCTCTAACCTTAATCCATTTGCCCCTAGAATTTGTTATTTTCACCTGAGGAAAAAGGCTCAGACTGTCCACTGTCTCCCTTTCAGGTCGACCCTCAGCCCCTCGCTCTGTGTGGTGATAACGATCCAAGTTTGTCCAAGCCAGGCAAAATCCTGGTAAACCTCTTCTGCAACCTTTCCGAAGCCTCCACGCCCTTCCTGTAATGTAGTGATTGAAACTGCACACGTCACTCCAAAGGTGGCCGAATTACAACTTTCTATTCAGCCCCCTGACAGAAGAAAGACAGCATGCCATAATCCTCCTTTACCACTTTATGCATAGGTGTTGCCACTATCAGAGACCAATGGACTTGGACCTGAAGATCCGTCTGTATATCTTTGCTACTCAGGGTTCTTCCATTCATGGTTTACACTCCCCTTGCAATTGGCCTCCCAGAATGCATCAGCTCACAGTTACGTGTGCGTGCATGTATGGTCTCAGGTCTGATCTTTGTGGGACCACGCAAGCCCTGACCTCCAGTCAGAAAAACACAGTCCACAACTGTTGACGGGTGAAATATCAAACAGGAGTCTTGTGTTCTGTGTTCAGCAGCACGGGCAACCTTTATGTGGAGCTCCTTAGCAATTCATTGTGGGAGATTTTCTGGTGCTGTCTCTCTTCCCCCCAACCAAGTGTAACATTTTTATGCATTTCACATTACAGCAATGACATGGAATGTTATAATGTAATCGTTAGTCACATTTGCCGAAGCGATACATCCAGTCCAGTAAACACATGGTTAATGGCTCTGCAGAACTTGGTGCTCCCACAGTCTGTTGATGTTTACCTGATTCCTTTATTATTTGCCTTTAGAATACCTGTTGTTAAACCACATTTCAATCCTGACAGTTTTATAATCCTTCCCAAATATTTACCAGCTGCACCACATTAATTACGAATAACCTCAATACTCCCTTATCGCTGAGGGCACTTGCAAATTTTGTTGGGCTTTCTTTTCGCTGTTAACCCGAATTCATAAGATTAGAAATGATATTAATTTCTACTACTTATTGTAAGTTCTTTAAAATAAACGCTAACGTTTCTACAGTTCTGTGACAGCTGACAGATTGGGAACAGCCGCTCTCTCACTTGGCCTGAGAAATCAAACAAACAGTCTCTCTAAATTGCAGTTCCAGTTACAAGCCCCAGCACTCAGATGTGGCCAGTGAGTTTTGAATCAGTATTTAACTCATGGATAAATCTTTACTGCCACTTCTCTAAACGCTCGGCATCACTAATTTTCTTTATTTAGTGAGACAGCATCAATTAGAATTCCACAGATGAGAGTTAAATTCAATCTCTTCACAAATTTACCAAGTCACTAAAAGAAACTTGTTTATATTCTTCAAATTTCTAGGCGACATAACCACATCTTCACTCTACTTTGTAATCTGTTTCTGCCACTTTTCCGTTGATCACTGGGTGGTTATCCTTCTGCAGTCCTAATTACTGCGTTTTTACAGCCATCTTTTGTCCCCACTCCTGGCTATGTAATGAGAAGGTTAAATTGTGAATTGTGTGCAGCACATGACCCTAGGAGTGATAGTGATAGAAATGGGCTTCATGGCAGTGTGGAAAGGGAAGGGGTGAAGCTGGCTGTGGCAGGCATGCAGCAAACTGAAATAAGAATGAAAGTGAATTGATTAATATGGACCCCAATAGGTATTACATATAATCAAGCCTGAATTATGGGATTAGGACAAAGGCCAGTGAGGTTTGAATATGAATAATTCCAAGCGGGTGATGGCGGTGGCCACCAGCCTGGAAAGAACAGGAACCCAACACAACTTGCCAAAAGGGTGAACGATCGTGTTTGGACTTTGTGTAACTTCACTTGGGACCACTGCTTCCACTTTGGCCCCCACTTTTTAAATATCTACAAGAGTGCATATCTCAATGTAATAATCACCTAGTAGGGTATGACCCATCGTGGTCACAGTGCCACATGATGGGATAATATTTTCACCAGGACCTGATCTCCTGGATTAGGAATGCCAGCTCGGATGTTGCTATGCTCCCTTTCCCAATCTCTGATTCTCTGTCCGTCTCCAACTTGCCCTCTCAGCTCATGCAGCTGTTTTGCCAGTTCTCTCTCAATTGTTTCACCCTATTATTTCCATCGTACATTTCCAGTCGTTCTCCTACCACACCCTCCCGCAGCTGCATAGCCTGTCTAGTCACAAATTCAAAAGGGGGTCAACCTCAGCGGCTTTGCTCGGGTTAACCTCAGTTTCATTAGAATGGTGGGGTGTACTCTAAACCATCCTTGCCTTGTCTCTGTCAGGGTCTTAGACCAGTTTCCAGTGTTCGGTTAATTTGTTCGATGTGAACTTTGGGGCTGGTACGGGAGATGGAATCTCCGTTCAGTACCTCACAGCACACATACTGTTTAATTACTTTCCCTGTAATTGTGTCCCTTTTTCAGAATTTGCAAGGGAATGTTTCCACCCACCTAGTAAATCTCGGGTGAGGCAGCCATGCAAAATTACTGATAGCGTGCGGGGATGTGCAGGCTCAATCGGTTAACCATGGTAGTTGCGTGGTTACAGGGATAGGGTGGAATGGGTCCCTCTTCAAAGGGTCAGTGTGGACTTGATGGGTTGAATGACCCATCCCAAATGTAGGGATTCTACAATCTACGATCTAAGGAAAGACTAGATCAGCTGGGTTAGAGACCGGATCGACTGGGTGTATCCTCATGGGAAGTTAGTAGAATGAGGGGGGATGGCATAGAAACATAAAATTCTAATGAGCCTGGATGGGCTAGGTGCAGGAAGAGTATTCCAGATGATGTGGAAATCTCAAACTGGGGGTCACAGTCTAAGAATAAAGCCTTCGGGACTGAGATGCAGAACAATCCCTTCACCAAGAATGTGAACCTGTGGAATTCTCTCCCACAAAAAGCTATTGGGGCCAATTAATTAGATATATTTGAGGGGGAGCTGGTCATTTCCCTTATGGCTAAAGGGAGGAAGGAGTATGGAGAGAGGGTAGGAATGTTCTGCTGAGATTACACAATCAGTCATGATCATACTGAATGGTTGTGCAGGCTCAAAGGGTCAAATAGCCAACTCCTGCATCTACGTTTCTGTTTCTGAATGTTTAGACATTCAGCATTTATTTTTCTGGGGTAGGGAACCCGTTGAATCCATCTGCAATTGGTCCCATGAGCCCCCTTGGTTATGTCTCCTGTCTGCATTTAATCTTTTCCCTGACACTGTGTGTCCAGAGTCTTTGATAACACTTTATTATATCATCCCCTACTCCAGGCCACCACCAGCAATGAGGCATCTGATGTTGAATTTTATACCACCCAGCATGGGCCAGCCGATGGTATGTGGTGGCACTGTCTGAACCTCTGTCTTCCTGATTCCATCTTGTCCTTTCATTGTCCCACCCTTTTCCCATTCAAATTTCTCGTGTTGTGGGGCTGTTTCTTGAAATGTCTTCAAACTTTCTTCTCTTACTCCAGTAACTGCTGCCACTGCCACTTCCTCAAATATCTGTACTGTTTCAGTAAGTATTTTAGCTGCCTGACCCGCATACTCATTGCCCTGTTGTTGTGGGGTTTCTACTTTCCTGTGAGCTCTAATCTTCATTACTGCTGCTTCAGTCACAAAATTAGCTGCTTGATCAACTCTTTAATCTGGTCTTCGTGCTATATGTGGCCCCCAGACAAGGTGACGTACCCGCGCTGAGGCCAGGCCTATATATGGTCGTGAACTGTACCAAAGACGTCAGGACTCTCTGTGTATATGTTGACTCTCTGGTTCCTGGCTGATGTCAGGGCTTTTAGTAGTTGTGCCAGTTCTGAACATTTTCTGCATAATTCCTACAATAATTGAACAACCCTCAAGTTTGCCTTACTCCTTATACGGTGTGTGACTGGGTAGTTTAAAATCGCATTCTTTTGTGTTTACGGGACTATTCTGTGTCCCTACCTGACTGATCTCCCAGAAACATCGTTCTCTGTCATTCCAATTTGCTTTCTGTGGTTTAGTTTTAAGCCCTGCATGGCAGATGTGATTCAATACTCTATTGAAGATCCAGATATGCTCTTTCTGACTGACTCAGGTGATGGCGTCTTGGTAAGATCAATTTGGCCAATTCCATGAGCCATACGTCAGTGGAATATGGCCGGATTATTGTGGAATTGCCAGAACAACTGGGAACATGTGTGCTGTTTTCCTCAGAGAGTAAACAACAGCTTATTCTGGGATTCCAGGTACACAGGTATGAACCTGGACTCAGATAGCATCCTGTTGCGATTTCAGCCCATCAAGTACAGTGTGCTTTTGTTACTGTAGGATACTCTTCAGTGACAAATGTGTTCAGGGAGGTATAATCAATAGGGAGGCAATCTGAGTCATCAGGCTTCAGTGAATTAGTTTGGGATGCTGTCGGTCTGACCATTACCTGCTTCAACCAATTGTTCAAGATCACAATTACTGCCTCCTTGGCCCCAGCTTTGATGGGGAACTGTTTTTTTGCGGTGGAATGAGAGGGCCTTTGATCTTTTCCAGGGTTTACAGATAATAGCCCATGTTCCTGCTTGTGATTGGGTCCCAGGTGTCACTTCCCAGATTGCCTGACTGTCTCAATTCAGTGATCATTTGGCTTCTATATCTTTTTCAAGCTACTTGGAGCTGTGTATTTACAATTAGTTCCTGGGGAAAACTATCTCTTGTGTACTCTGTTGAATAAACACATTTTCAACCTGTATGCTCCTTGGTCCAATTATCTTAGCAAAATGTAAATATTTTTAGCCAATTACAGTAATGATCTTTTAAATGGCTAATTCATAACCACAAATAATTTCTAATTATTCCGAGTACAAAACACCTTGTAAACCAAATTAATTTTCTCATCACAGCCGATATTATATATCTTTCCAGTTTACAGTGCAGTCATCCAATAATTGCATTGGTCCATTATCACAGTGAAGCTAAAATTAAAGTCTTTTTTAATTGACATCATTGCTACTGTATTCTTGAATTACAATGACTAGCGTAGTATTTTAGAAGCATTAAACAAGGCTGGATTTTCAATACAAGAATTAGTGCAAATAATCATATTGCTTATTCTATTAATTATTGTTAGCTCCGAATGATATTTTTTGCTGTGATCACAAAAAATATCACTTTAATAATCAGTCTACTTTCAGCTCTGTAGATATATAAAATGAATGTCAATTTATTATTAAGTGAAGTTTAAAATGTCACAGATAATAAAATGTGAGGCTGGATGAACACAGCAGGCCAAGCAGCATCTCAGGAGCACAAAAGCTGACGTTTCGGGCCTAGACCCTTCATCAGAGAGGGGGATGGGGGGAGGGAACTGGAATAAATAGGGAGAGAGGGGGAGGCGGACCGAAGATGGAGAGTAAAGAAGATAGGTGGAGAGGGTGTAGGTGGGGAGGTAGGGAGGGGATAGGTCAGTCCAGGGAAGACGGACAGGTCAAGGAGGTGGGATGAGGTTAGTAGGTAGCTCGGGGTGCGGCTTGGGGTGGGAGGAAGGGATGGGTGAGAGGAAGAACCGGTTAGGGAGGCAGAGACAGTTTGGACTGGTTTTGGGATGCAGTGGGTGGGGGGGAAGAGCTGGGCTGGTTGTGTGGTGCAGTGGGGGGAGGGGATGAACTGGGCTGGTTTAGGGATGCAGTGGGGGAAGGGGAGATTTTGAAACTGGTGAAGTCCACATTGATACCCTGCAGCCATATGGTATCAATGTGGACTTCACCAGTTTCAAAATCTCCCCTTCCCCCACTGCATCCCTAAACCAGCCCAGTTCATCCCCTCCCCCCACTGCACCACACAACCAGCCCAGCTCTTCCCCCCCACCCACTGCATCCCAAAACCAGTCCAACCTGTCTCTGCCTCCCTAACCGGTTCTTCCTCTCACCCATCCCTTCCTCCCACCCCAAGCCGCACCCCCAGCTACCTACTAACCTCATCCCACCTCCTTGACCTGTCCGTCTTCCCTGGACTGAACTATCCCCTCCCTACCTCCCCACCTACACCCTCTCCACCTATCTTCTTTACTCTCCATCTTCGGTCCGCCTCTCCCTCTCTCCCTATTTATTCCAGTTCCCTCCCCCCATCCCCCTCTCTGATGAAGGGTCTAGGCCCGAAACGTCAGCTTTTGTGCTCCTGAGATGCTGCTTGGCCTGCTGTGTTCATCCAGCCTCACATTTTATTATCTTGGAATCTCCAGCATCTGCAGTTCCCATTATCTCTGATACATCTTTAAAATGTCACACTTTGTTCTTCTGTATTCTAATAATCACAGAATATGTTTCATTATTATCAAATCCATGAATCAAAGTAAATATATTTCACTGTACAGTTCTACAGGCATCACGAATATCGACTCATTGTGTCTCGACCCCTCTTTTATGTTTCTCCTCCAACATTCTGCATTGTGAGCAGAATATTAAACCGGTCAGTGATCAGCTGGAGAAACAGAGTTCAAGTTTCAGGTCTGATGTGACTCTCCTTCGGAACAAACAGTGTGGTTAAAATGCAAGTCAGGCTCCAGGTGTGAAATAATGTAAATCTGACTCAGTCT
The DNA here is from genome assembly GCF_030684315.1 of Stegostoma tigrinum. Classification (NCBI taxonomy): domain Eukaryota; kingdom Metazoa; phylum Chordata; class Chondrichthyes; order Orectolobiformes; family Stegostomatidae; genus Stegostoma; species Stegostoma tigrinum. The sequence continues at coordinate 3,772,777 of NW_026728472.1, forward strand.
CTGAAGAAGGGCCCAGGCCCGAACCGTCAGCCTTCCTGCTCCTCTGATGCTGCTTGGCCTGCTGAGTTCATCCAGCTCTACACCTTGTTATCTCTATCTCTGAAATTCTTTTTCAGAGAGACAATCTTCCCGTTTGTTTGATCGTGGCACTGAGAGTGCACTAGTGAAACAGAAAAGACACTTTCTATGTCTTGGGATAAATTAGTGTCTGTTGTTCATCGCTGAGACTGGAGGGGAGTTCTGATACACTGGAATCTTCAATTGAAAATGCTGTTTTTTTTGTTTGAAGATCAGGAAGGCTTTCTCCTACGCAGGGAATCAGGGCATGATCACTGATCCTCAATGACCATGACAGGACTCATACCTAGAGGTTATTTTTGTGATTAACACAGTCAGATGTGCTCGACTGTACTCAAACAGTCCTGTCTTTCCCCACACCCCAGCTTCATGATTCTGAGTAAGAGGATCTCAATGTACACACATTCCCTATATATGGGACAAACCAGCATAGACCCACTATCCACATTTTCCCTCAGAACACATTCCTGACAAAATATTTAGTTATAGTGAAGTCTAGACTGCTTGAAGTGCCGTCACTGTTCTCGCAGAAGTAATTGAACTGTGTTGTCTGGATTGTTCATTTTAATCATTTATGGATGTGCCTGTAGTTTTTATTTCAAGTGGGAGCTGGAATGTATCAGTCTTTAGGGGTGTTTCTGAGGAAACATGTCACTGTTTTCAGGGAGCTCCTCGGGAAATGTATCAGTGTTTTCTCGGAGTTGGGTGGGGGAGCGGAAATGTCAGTGTTTACGGGGACGATCAAAATGTGCCTGTGGAAAGGTGTCAGTGTTTATTGAGAATCTCCAGTGAGTGTATGAGCATTTACAGAGTGTCTGTGGGGAATGAGTATCGGATTCTGGTTTGCAGAACTTTCCTGATGTCTAGGCAGCTTCCAAACCTGTGATTCTGAACACTGGATTTATTTATGGGGATGTGAATGAGGAGACTTTAGACAAGTATTTAAGGGTAAAGGAATCTCTTTTTATTTAGTAGCATAAAGGTAATTAGAATTTAAGAAATGGGTATCTCAGTAAATTCTATGAAGTTAATACAATACACGATGGAAAGAGACCACCACTATGAGACATTTTTTATGACACACAGAAAACAAGCATTTACACTGTCTGCCTGAATTCCTCCCAATAGGGTCCCAATGCACTGCCACTGATGTTGGAATTTGGGATCTCGGGGTTTATACTCCCATCCCAGAATGCGATTTTGAAGTCCCAGTGGTCATTCTGGATCACCACACCAAGAGCCTGGATGAAGACTTGGGACTGTGTGGGTTTTTAAGTTTGGGTTGAGTCAGCTGATGCGCTACGGTGTGTTTTGGTGAGGAGCCGTTTCTCTTCACCTTTTGGGTTTTCACCTCAGGTTGTGACTGAGGACTCGTGGCTTCGGTGAAGTCAATGATTGCTTGTGCTAGTCAGTGTCTGGTTTGGATGGCCTGGGTCAGGTTTTTGCTGTTGGTGTTCTCAGTTCAGAAAGTTTGGATCCCGTGTTCGGAAGCTCTTTGTTCAGTTTCCTCCTCCCATAAGATCGGGGCTGGCAGTTATACTGACTGAGAGTCCCATTATCTTCACACCAGATCTGTAGTTTTCACTCTGCTCTTGATGTTCTTTTCTGAGGTTATTTAGCTTTCCGATGGTTAGAGTGTGTGTGAATGGATTGGAATGTCAAGTATCTCTGTAGGCGCTGTCCCGTCTGTGCTGCGTAGCCCGAGGTGTAAAAGCTGTCTTGGATCAGTTCCTTTTGGATCAGGGTCTGTTGGCTTCGGTTAATTGTCCTTTGAGTGAGGATGTGCAACGTGAGATTCCAGGCCGAACAATAATTTTCTGAAGAAGGCTCTCGGCCCGAAACGTCAGTTTTCCTGCTCGTTTAATGCTGCTTGGCCTGCTGTGTTCATCCAGCTCCACACCTTGTTATCTCAATAAACCCACACAGCAATCTCTGTTCCCAGGCATGATTATTGTGTTGTGTATTTCTCGCAGATTCAGTCCAACTCTCTCTTTGAAAAGTTTGGAAGTCTAGGATTCTGCCTAAAAACGCAGGATTGGTTAAAATGTTTTACTATTGGTGTTTTTTTATATTATTTATTTTAGTGGGTCCTGCTTGAATCAGTACTTGTGCAGGTTTCCCAGTGAGTGTGTCAGTATTCACAGTGAGCCTGTGGTTAATGAGTCAGTATCTATAGACTTTTTCCAGTGATTGGTGTGGAGTGCTATTTACAGAATGATCACTTGGAACTATTTCCGTACCCCAAGAAGGTGCTGGGGAGTTTGTCCTCACTGAAGTGAGTGAACGATATTTAAGGTGTCCTTGGGGAGTGTGACAGTATTGGCAGTGTGTCTGGGGTATTCATTCAGTATTTACAGTGGGTCCAAAGGGATTTTGTCATTATTTACTTGGGGTGCCTGGTAGTGTATCACTATTTACATGGGGGTGTTCGGGGAGATTCTGATGTTAATACAGTATCCCTGGGGAGTGCGTCAGTATTTACAGGGAATCGTTACAGCATTTTGATGGATTCCATGCAGAGCAGATTGAGGGGCAACCCGACAGGTTTAAAAGTCCTGAGCGGTATTGATAAAGTGAATGGCAGATTGCAATTCAAGAGGGTGGGGATTTCAAGGCTGGGTCACACTCTCCAGGGGAGAGGAGAAAGATTTTAATAAATGCATGGAATTTTATTTTTGTTTACACAGGGTTCATGTATGGGATGGCCTTCCGGAGGAAGTACTGGGTGCGGGTACAGTTACAGCATTTAAAAGGCAGTTGGGTCAGTACACGAATAAGAAATATTTGGAGGGGCATGTCCCACCTTCCTGTGCTTGGCCCCAGTTCAGTTTGGGTTTGTGGTCGGCTTGGACTGAAGGATCTGATTCTAGGCGATGTGGCTCTGTATCTGTAAAAGCAGTATCCACAGGGAATCCAGGATCAGTGTGTTAATATTTACAGGGGTTCCAGAGGGGATGCATCAGTATTTACAGCATGCCCTGGGAGGATTTTCAGCATGTCCTGGGTGTTTCTGGGGAGGGCGTTAATATTTAAAGGGCATTCCTGAGAAGTGTGACGGACTTTTACAGGAAATCCCAGGAGAGTGCATCAATATTTACAACAAAACCATTGGGAGTGTGTTAACAATTTCTGGGAACCTGACTGGGAGTGTTTCAGTGTTTACAGGAGGACTGGGGAGTGAGTAATGTTGACAGGGAATTCGTGCACGATATGTTAGTGTGTTGAGGGGTCTCTGGGCAGTATATCAGTATCTGCAGCGAATCCAAAGGGAGCGTGTCAATAATTACTGGGTGTTCCAGAGGGAATACAACAGTCTCTACAGTGCATCTCCAGGGAAGTCTGTCAGCATTTACAGCCGGTCTAGAGTGACTCTGGTGATAACACGACGTGAGGTTAGATGAACACAGCAGGCCAAGCAGCATCCGAGGAGCAGGAAAGCTTGATGTTTCCGGTTGGGACCCTTCTTCTGATGTTGTTTACTTCTGTTCAGTGGGACTGTCAGTATTTTAAAAAGTGTTCCAATGTAATGAGGTAGAGTTCACAAGGAATCACCAAGAAGTGTGTCAGTTTGTAGAGGCTTCTCACAAGGAAATTGTTAGTATTCGCCAGGATTCTCTCAGGGTGTATTTCACAGAATGTTGTTGACAGTGTGTCATCATTTACATAAGATGGTGTCCACGTTTGCATGGGTCCGGGGGTGGTGTGCCTGTGTAACAGACTTGCACAGTGAGTCTCCAGTGACTGACCGTAATTTTCAGGTGAGTCCAAGGGCAGTTTCAGGAATTTGTGCCTTTCGGACTGTGTTCATAATTATAAAGGATTTGTGGGGTAATGAGTCAGTGTGTATAGAGACTCCCCAGTGAGCGTGTTCGTATTTACACAGTGGGTGCAGGTGCAGCAGGGGTTGAAGAAGGCAAATGGTATGTTGGCCTTAATAGGGAGAGGATTCTGGGAGATCTTGCTGTATTTGTGCAGGGCCATTGTGAGACTGTATCTGGAGTATTATGTACAGTTTTGGCTTCTGTTATCTGAAGAAGGATGCTCTGACCATAGAGGCAATGCTTACCAGACTGATATTAGGTTGGACTGACATATGAAGAGACGTTGGATTGATTAGGAGAGCATTCAATGAGGGTGGATCTCATGAAAATGTAAAAAAATTCTAACAGGTCTAGACATAATAACAGTAAGAGCAATATTCCCGGTGACTAAAGAACCTGGAAGCAGGGCTTCCAGTCTGAGGACACAGGATAGGCCACTTAGAACTGAAATGAGGAAAAATGTCTTTGCCAGAGATTTTTTTTTCACTCATTCATGGGATGAAGACGCCTCTGGCGAGGCAGCATTTATTGCTCATCCCTAATTGCCCAGAGGGCAGTTCAGAGTCAACCGCATTGTTGTGGCTGTGGAATCACATGTAGGCCAGCACAGTTCTCCCAGGGCAGAAATGGCCAGCACGAGGGGTCATAGTTTTAAGCTGGTTGGTGGAAAGTATAGAGGGGATGTCAGAGGCAGGTTCTTTACGCAGAGAGTTGTGAGAGCATGGAATGCGTTGCCAGCAGCAGTTGTGGAAGCAAGGTCATTGGGGTCATTTAAGAGACTGCTGGACATGTATATGGTCACAGAAATTTGAGGGTTCATACATGAGGATCAATGGTCGGCACAACATTGTGGGCTGAAGGGACTGTTCTGTGCTGTACTGTTCTATGTTCTAAGTAAGGATGGCAGTGTCCTTCCCTGAAGGACATTAATGAACCTGATGGGTTTTTTCAATGATCAACACTGGATTCATAGTCATCATTAAACCCCAAATTCCAGGTATTTGTTGAATTCGAATTCCACCCTGTGCCATGGTGCGATTTGAATCCAGGTTCCCAGAATATTATCTGGGTCTGTTGTTTAATAGTCCAGTAATAATGCCACTAGGCCATCGCGTCTGAGTCTGTGGAATTCACTGCCACTGAAAGTGGTTGAGGCCAAACCATTGAATGTTTCCAAGAAGAAGTTTAATCTAGTTACGGGAATAAAGAGAGCACATGATACAGGGAGTCAGCTAGATCAGAGGACTGAGTTCGAGAACCAGTCATGGCCATAGTTATTGGTAGCACAAGTTTTGAGTGGGCAGATATCTTCTCCTTGTGCTCCTCAGTCATATTTATGTTCTTACACATGTTTAGGGGCCCCAGTGAGCAGGCCAGGATGTAAAAGGGACCATGGGGAATGTGTTAGTATTTACGGTGGGTCCCATGGTGTCCTGGGGATTGCATCAGTTTTTACTGTGGGTCTCAGGTCGTGCGTTGGTGTTTCCAGTGGGTTCCAGGGGTCCTGGGCATTGCATCAGTATTTATGGCGGGTCCCAGGGGATGCATCGGTCTTTCATGGGTATGTACAGAGTGTAGCACCATGCTGGATGAACTGAAGCTGTTTCCAATTTTTCAAGGGTCTCAGCTCGTAGTAGGTGGGTGTAGTGTATGACTTTAAAAAGGTTATTTTGTCGTTTTTTTTTAAGATTGCTTGTAAAGGCAGAAGTGCGAAGTGTTCAGGGGTTTTAGGAGGCCTTTGGATTTTTTGTTTTAAAAGCAACTTAACAATGGAAGAGGAGTGGCCAGTTCAGGCTCTCTAGTTATATTTCAGCTGTAGCAGCCATGAGATTTGTGCGTCCAGAAGGTTTGCAAGCTTCAATAAATAATTCGTAACTGGCTTTCTCGGAAATCTCTCTCTGGATGTTGTTCCCTCCTGCCTTTAAGAATCTGTGTTTGAAATTACCTTTTAGCCAACGGGTGTGTTTATGGGATGTGACAAGATTGGAGCAGTTAATTTGTAATAGTTACTGTATTGGGTGTGTTCGGCTTTCCGATATTTTGTTGTTCTAAATTCCACTTTCTTCTGTTCATGTTTTAATTGTTGTGTTTAAATAAATTTGTTTTGCTTCAAACCAAGTGCATCATACCTGGAGCACCCACATGACATTTGCCTCTTAAAATAAGAAAGTTAGGGTCGAAAGGTAAGTGTGGAGTTGGAAGAACACAGCAGGACAGGCAACATCAGAGGAGCAGAAAAGTTAGCATTTCAGCTTGGAATAATGGGAACTGCAGATGCTGGAGAATCCAAGATAGCCAAGTGTGGGGCTGGATGAACACAGCAGGCCAAGCAGCATCTTAGGAGCACAAAAGCTGACGTTTTGGGCCTCGACCCTTCATCAGAAACCGCCCCTTTTCTGATGACGTTTCTCGTCCTGAAACGTCAGCTTTTGTGCTCCGAAGATGCTGCTTGGCCTGCTGTGTTCATCCAGCCCCACACTTGGTTATCTTTCAGGTTGGGACCCTTCTGACTATCTCAAAATTAGGGTCTAGGCTACTTTGTTAAAATCATGAGGAAATTCCCGCATGGCCCATAACAGATTGGGCGCTCTTGCTGCAATAATTCTACAATTCCACTTTGGGTTTAGGGTTAATTGACTCCAGGGTGGTGAGTGCTAGTTGTTAGTGTCTTTTGGTTCGGGTGTTGCATTCCCTTGGTTTAAACAGGGCGTGCCTTGTGTCGGAATGGCTCTTTCAGTCATCACTCAGATTTCTGGGGATGGAAGCAGTGACTTTGGGGTCTTTGCAAAAAGTGACCACGGCAAAGCTGTTGGAATTGGCAGACAGGCTGGAGTTGGGGTTACCCTCGTCTGTGAGGAAAGGAAAGGGAGTGACAACACTCTTTGGAAATGGCTAGGATTCAGTATTTACTGTGGAGAAAAACATAGCACCTCAGGAACTTGGTGAAATAAATAGTGATGACTAGAAAAGAGTCCACAATTGAGACAATGAGGTGTTAGGAGTCTTAAAGTGCACAAAGGTAGATAAATCCTCAGGCCTTGATCAGGTTTATCCCAGGACATCGTGGAAGGCTAGGTAAGAAATTGTGAGCTGCTCCAGCAAGATATTTATATCATCAACAGCCACAGTGAGATGTCAGAAGACTGGAGGGTGGGTAATGTTGTTGCATCACTCAAGGGACTGCAAGGCCAAGCCTGGAAACTACAAACCAGTGACACTGACGTCAGTGGTGGGTAGTTTGTTGGGGGAGATCCTGAGAGATTGGATCTTCATGCATTTGGAAAGGCAAGTCTTGATTAGGGCTCGTCAGCACAGCTTTGTGTGTGGAAAATTGTGGCTTTGAAAGTTGATTGATTTTGCTTTGAGGAGGTAGCCAGGAGATAGATGAAGGCAGAGTGGTACTTGGTTCTCAGCAAGTTTAGATCACATGGCGTCCGATGAAAGCTTGCCAGTTGTGTACAAGATTGGCTTGACAGTGGGTGCTGGCAGAGGTTTGTTGTTCTTCCTGGAGGCCGATGCGTGTGCCACCAGGTTCGGTTATGTTATGTGTCATTTATATTGATGATTTGAATGAGAATATAGGAGTCATGTTTAGTAAGTTTGTGGGTGACAGTAAAATTGGTGGTATCATGGACAGTGAAGGAGGTTATCTAAGAATTCAGCGAGATCATGATCTATCAGGTTGTTGGGATGAGGAATAGCAGATGGAGATTGAGGTGGATAAATGTGAAGTGTTGAATCTTGCAAAAACAAACCAGTGCAGAACACACACAGCTAATGTTAAGGCCCCAGATGGTGTTGTCAAGCAGGAGACTTAGGGGTGCAGATACATAGTTCCCTGAAAGCGGTATCACAGATAGATGGGGTGATGAAGGTGACATTTGGCATGCTTGCTTTCATTGGCCAGAGCATTGGGAATAGGAGATTGGGATGTCATGCTGTGGCTGTACAGGATATTCATGAGGCCACCATAAAAGCATTCTTAATTATCAGGAAAGACTTAACTGATTCACTTGTGTCCTTTAGTGAAGGACATCTGACATTCTTAGCTGCTCTAGCCGACATGTGATTTCAGACCACAGCAGTATGGCTGACTCTGAGCTGTGCTATGGCAGTTAGTGATGGGCTATGATTGCTCGACCAGCTGGTGACATCCTCATGCCATGAATGATTTAAATAAAAGTACATATTTCCGTCCCTACCTCTACAGACACCTCCAGATCTGCAATTCCTCCTGGATTTGTAACATTGTTCAGGTCCTTGCCACTTTCCATAACATAGTTATCACCTCCAGCACCTTCAACTTTCCCTGTTCCTATCATCTCAATAAATCCCGACAATGTTTCATGTTCCTACTGCATTCCTCTGCTAGGAAATCCCTTTAATACCTGCGTCCATACTTTCGTAGCCCTCTTTTGCTGAACAGTCTCTTTCTTCTGATTTTGCTCTTTTTTTGTCGTCTTCTAGGGCTCTTTCAATTGAATATATTCCTCTACACCCTGAGTGAGACACAGCTAGGAATTTCTTGCTGAGCTTTTGTCAATGGAATGCCCTTTTTGTTGGATATTTTACAATGTTCTTTCAAATGTTTTCCACTGTTCATTTGCATTTCAGTTAGTTTACTCTGTCTACACTGTTCACTTCCCCTCTCAATGTCATACAATTGGCTTTGTTTCTGTTTCTAATTGTTGATTGTTCTTTGTCTGGTCACATTAAAACTTCATTATACCTTTGAATTCCACTTTTTTTTCATAATTTCCCTTTGGATCTCTGTGTGACATGACTCATTTATTCAGCTTCATCACACAACAGTCGATCTGGGATATTTCCATCCCTAGCCAGTTGCACAACATGTTATTCAAAGAAACACTGACAAAAATATTCTCCAAGCTCCTCTTCGAATGCCACCATTTTATTGCACATACTTTGAACATTCCAAAAAGTAACATTATCATGTACTTTATACTACAATTTCCTGTCACAAACTTATGTATAGTTTCTGTGAAGCTCTGTGCTTCCTGTCCCTTTCTGCTTGTCTTCAGCCACATCACCATGCTGTTCCAATCACATTTTCTGTTTGGATTTGGACATCTCCTTTCCCCTGAACCCTGTCCCTGCATCCTCTCTGTCAGTTTAAAGCCCTGTCCATAAACATTATAACATGATTGGCCAGGATACTGGTCCCAGCACGGTTCCAGTTATTATTTATTCACTTGTGAGATGTGGGTGTCTCTGGCTGGCCAGCATTTATTACCCACCCCGAGCTACCCTTGAACTGAATGGCTTGCTGTGCCATTTCAGAGGCTGGTTCTGAGTCAACCACATTCCTGTGGGTCTGAAGTCACATGTAGGCTTGACCAAGTGAAGGTGGCAGATTTTCTCCCCTAGTTACAATCAGACTCAATCACTCGTCATCGTGGGAGGCCTACTTTCAGCTTTGTGATACTCTACCTTCTGAAGACGACAGAGGAAGTTCACAGTTATCAATCCAGGCCTGTGCCTTCTTTGTGAGGATCAGCCCAACAGAAGTGAAAGCAAATCTCCCTCGATAGGGCGGTAATGCTGTCTCTGATCTTCCTGTGCTGTGCTTTCCATCCATGACTGAGTCTGTGTCATGTCTTGTGGACCAGTGTCTTCAATCATCCTAACTCCTATTTCTATCACCACCTCTCCTCTCTGCAATCCCTCCATAAATTTGAGACATATTCCAATCCTGACCACCATCCTGATCCCTGTAAATTGCTTCAGTCTGTGCAATATGCCTTATCTCAGGCGTCTCCTCCTCAAGTAACTGGAGTCATTGAGTTGTGAAGCACGGAAAGAGTCCCTTTGACCCAACTCGTCCATGCTGACCGGGTTTCCCGAACTGAACAAGTCACATTTGCCTGCATCCTTACAAACCTTTACTGTATGTGTGCCTGCCCCAATGTCTTTTCACTTTTGTAACTGTACATACCTCCACCACTCCCTCTGGCACCTCATTCCATATTTGCACCATTCTCTGTGTGGAAAACGTTACCCCTCAGGTCTGTTTTAAACCTTTCCCCTCTCACTTCAAGCCGATACTCTGTTCTTTTGGACTCCCCTACCCTGGGAGCAAAGACCTGTCTATTCACCTTTTATATGCTGTTCAGGCATTCATGAACCTCTAAAAGGTCACTCCACAGCCTCCTCTGCTTGAGGGACGTATCTGTGCTCGGGTTCCCACAAACTCAGCCCTGGTTTCTCAAACGTCCTCAGATACACTTCATCAAGCTTTTCTTGACCTCCAACAGCACTCTTCTGTCGTGTGGACTCTTTTCAAGACATCGCTCTTTATTTCCCTGAATTTACTGGTCCTTCTGTCTAGATAAGGCAGAGGGTGGTGGGTGCCTGGAACGTGTTGCCAGCGGAGGTGGTAGACGCAGACACTTTAGCGTCTCTTCAGATATATTTGGACAGGTACATGGATGGGCAGGGAGCAAATGGACACAGACCATTAGAAAATAGATGACAGGTTAGACAGAGGATCTTGATCGGCGCAGGCTTGGAGGGCCGAAGGGCCTGTTCCTGTGCTGTAGGTTTCTTTGTTTCTTTCTGCACAGTAAGTACAGATGAGAAACTGTTTAGAATCTCAAACAGCTTGCTTCTCCATATCTGTTCTGGGACCTGTGCACTTTATGAATGACTTGGGTGAGGAAGTGGAAGGGTGGGTTAGTCAGTCTGTTGATGATACGAAGGTTGGTGGAGTTGTGGACAGCATCGAGGGCTGTTGGAGGTTGCAACAGGACATTGACAGGATGCAGCGCGGGATATTGATGATGTACAGCCAGATAGCATCAGTTTCGAATAGTGTCATGGTCATCGCAGAAATGATGGGCTGAAGGACCTGCTCTGGTTCATGACTGTTGTATGCCCTAACAGGTGAAATTAAAGCTTTAAAATTAAACATAGAACTGCGAAATCTGAAGATCTGAAACAGAACAGAAATTGGTGCACAAAGTACGTCGGTTGGCAGCGTCTGTGTAGAGAATTGAGCTCTTCAGAAATGAGAGACATACAGATGCACACACACACAGACATGATGGGAAATGTTCATCCTGGAGACCAGTTACTAGTGGTGTACCACAAGGGTCGGTGTTGGGTCCACTGCTGTTTTGTCATTTTTATAAATGACCTGGATGAGGGCGTAGAAGGATGGGTTAGCAAATTTGCAGATGACACTAAGGTCGGTGGAGTTGTGGATAGTGACGAAGGATGCTGTAGGTTGCAGAGGGACATAGATAAGCTGCAGACTGGGCTGAGAGGTGGCAAATGGAGTTTAATGCAGCCAAGTGTGAGGTGATGCACTTTGGAGTAACCGGAAGGCCAAGTGCAGGGCTAATGGTAAGATTCTCAGTAGTGTCGATGAGCAGACAGATCTCGGTGTCCACGTACACCGATCCTTGAAAGTTCCCACCCAGGTTGACAGGGCTGTTAAGAAGGCATACAGTGTTTTAGCTTTTATTAATGGAGGGATCGAGTTCCGGAACCAAGAGGTTATGGTGAAGCTGTACAAAACACTGGTGAGGCCGCACTTGGAGTATTGTGTACAGTTCTGGTCACCGCATTACAAGAAGGATGTGGAAGCTTTGGAAAGGGTGCAGAGGAGATTTCCCAGGATGTTGCGTGGTATGGAGGGAAGGTCTTACGAGGAAAGGCTGAGGGACTTGAGGCTGTTTTCATTGGAGAGAAGGTGGTTGAGAGGTGACCTAATTGAAACATCAAATAATCAGAGGGTTAGATCGCGTGGATAGGGAGAACCTTTTTCCTAGAATGGTAACGGCGAGCACGAGGGGGCATAGCTTTAAATTGAGGGTGAAAGATATAGGACAGATGTCAGAGATAGTTTCTTTACTCAGAGAGTAGTAAGGGAACGGAACGCTTTTCCTGCAACGGTAGTAGATTCGCCAACTTTAGGTACATTTAAGTCGTCATTGGATAAGCATATGGACGTACATGGAATAGTGTAGGTTAGATGGGCTTGAGATCGGTATGACGGGTCGGCACAACATCGAGGTCCGAGGGGCCTGTACTGTGCTGTTATGTTCCATGTTCTATATAACTGCACCGAGGCCGGTATGCCATCACTAAGTCACCCTTTATTTACTCCTGCGCAGAACTTTGCCTATGCCCAGCCAGCTCTCAGTCATTCTCCAGCACTCAGGAGATTATAAAAGCGCTGTTTTCTTTTTGCTATTTTTTTCTTCTTTTTTTATTTCTTTTTTTCTTCTTCGTTTGTTTTCCCCAACACTGCAGAAGTGGGGAGTGGGTTCACACCAACAAATTGTGTTTGGCTAATTGTGACTAGGGTTTGGGTTTAATCCCTGGATTTTGAATGGTTAGGTGGATCAATTAAGCTGGTTCTCAACCGGTGGCCTGAGAATGGTCAATACTGTCTGGGAAGCTTTTATTTATCTTGCGGACTGTAAGCAGGTAGTTTTGTGTATGGCATTGTTAATCCTACACATTTGTAAATGATCAGTTCTGCCTGTAGATCTTGATTTTATTCTGTGGACTGTCGTCATTTTTGTCTGAAGGCTGCAATTGATCTTGTGGATTCTGGTCAGTTGTCTGCGCAGAGCTGCGTTTAATTTCTCTGCGGGGAACTGAGTTTATTCTTTGTTTTTTTTTTAATGGCTAGACATGTCTGTGTGTGTGTGTGCATCTGTATGTCTCTCATTTCTGAAGAGCTCAATTCTCTACACAGACGCTGCCAACCGACGTACTTTGTGCACCAATTTCTGTTCTGTTTCAGATCTTCAGATTTCGCAGTTCTATGTTTAATTTTAAAGCTTTAATTTCACCTGTTAGGGCATACAACAGTCATGAACCAGAGCAGGTCCTTCAGCCCATCATTTCTGCGATGACCATGACACTATTCGAAACTGATGCTATCTGGCTGCACATAATCAATATCCCGCCCTTCCCTGCCCATTGATGTATCTGTCCAAATGCCTCTTAAACATTGCTCTCCTCTCTGCTTTGACCAAATACCCTGGCAATCTGTTCCAGGCACTCACTCACCATGAGAGTAAAAACTCTCATGCCTGCTTTAAACTTTCCCCTCTCAGCCTAAACTTATTACCGTTGTATTTGATATTTTTTCACCTGAGGGAAGAGACTCCGATTATTCACTATCCTTGCTTCTCAGTTTTATATATTTCGACAAGTTGCCTGCTCAGCCATTGACCCTCAAGCAGAAACAATCCAAGTCTGTCCACCCTGTTCTTTTCGCTCATACACTCGCACCCATTTAACATCTCGTTAAGTTCTTTTTCCCTCCTCTTGAAAGCCTCCCCATCCTTTCACGCCTGCGTCTCGGTAATTCTGCGTGGACTGCTGGTTCGTATGTTGTGAATTACAAATTGTCAGTGATCTGTGGGGAGCTTTTATTTATCCTGTGGACTTCAAATGGCCAGTTATTTATGATCTAATTTTCATCAAATGAATTGTAAATAGTCAGTGTTGTGTGGAGAGCAGGTTTTATGCCTAGGAGTTTTGAGTAGTAAGATCACACACACCTGACATGAATGTGGAGCTGATCTTTATTGTGATTATTCGTATGTGTGGTCTTTGTGTGTTCGGTGAATGCTCCATTTTTGTACTTGTGTTGGCACCTCTTCCTCAAATAACAAACACACCCTTATTACTGTGACTTCATCCAGTCCCTGCAGCATTCCTTACGTCTGTAAATGACAGAAGCCCTAACATTCTCCTGTTGAGACATCTCCTCGCAATATTGAACCTGTTTCATCGCCACCTGCCCTGTTGGTCTCTGGTATATCTCATACCGCTTTGACAGTTTCCATTTTTGAAGTCTGTTATGGATTACACAACGTGCTTTGCATTTGTAATGGTCTCCGTGTTCTGTGACACTCCATATCACTTCAACCAACTCCATTGTGGGGTCGGCCACAGTCTAGTGATAATACCACTGGGCTGTTCATCCAGAGACATTGATAATGTTCTGGGGACCTGGGCAGATTGTGGAATTAGAATTCAATAAAAATAATCACGAATGGTATGTCCGTTGTTGATATTTTTTTTTAAAGAAAAGATAATCTCAATCACGAATGCCCTTTGGGGAACAGCATCTGAACAGGCCTGGCTGACATGTGACTGCAGACCCACAACAAAATGGCTGACGCTTAACTCAAAAGTGCAATAGGCACTGAGTACTGGCCCATCCAGTGATAGCCGAGTCCCAGGAATGAAAAAATAAAAGGGTGTATTTCCTTCCACACCCTTTGCAAACAGTGCAGCAATTCGTACTGGGTTTGTGACATTGTTCAGGCCCTTGCCAAACCCTGCAGCGCTTTCACTACCTTCAACACTCCTTGCTCCTGTCATCTCATGGAACCCCAACAATGATTCCACTTCCTACCATGTTCCTCCTGCGAAGAGACCCCTTACAATCTGTTTAACACCGACTTCTATACTTTGGTAGTCTGCTGTCATTTTTTTGATCCACATTGTTCCCCTTCAGAATTTTAGGGTATTTTTTTGGGTTGTCTTCTCAGCCTGTATTAATTGCATCTGCTCATTTACTCCGCCTGACAAGCACATAGGAATTTCTTGCTGAGGTTTTGCCTGTTTCAGTGGAATATCATGTTTTAAAAAATATTTTACAATGTTCCTTCAAATGTTTTTCTGTGTTCATTTGCGGCCATACATTACAGTCTCTTTACACTGTTTAACTTGGCCGGTTCTCTCCCCCCCGCCCCCCCCCCCCCCCCGCCCAAACTCATGCAATTGGCCTTGTTTCTTTTTGTTTGTAATTTGTACGATCACTTCAAAACTTCATACTTACTTTGAATTCCACTTTTTCATAATTTCCCTGAGGATCTCTCGGTGTGACATTACTCATTTACTCAACTTCATGATACAGCGGTCGATCTGGGACAGTTACATCCCTAGCCTGTTGCACAACGTGTTATTCAAAGGAACACTGACAAAAACAATCCCCGAGCTCCCCTTCGAATGACACTATCTTATTGCATATACCTTGCCCTTCCCAAAAGGAACATCGTAAGGTACATTTTACCAAAATTCCCCGACACATACCGGTTCACAAATGTACTGTTTTTGTGAAACCCTGTTACTTCCTGTCCCGATATGCTTGTTTTCACCAACATCACCGTGCTGCTATAATTCTTCAGCTTTTGCTTTGGTCTGGGAATCTCCTTTCACCTGACCCCAGTCTCAGCATCCTCTCTGTCAGTTTACAGGACTGTCCAGAAACCTGCCGACTTGATTGACCAGGACAGTGGTGCCAGTTATTATTTATTCACTCACGAGATGTGCGTGTCTCTGCCTGGAGAGCACTTATTACCCAGCCTAAACTGTTTTGAACTGAATGAAATGGCACAGCAAGCCAGAAGGTAGTTGAGAGTCTGCCACATGCCTGTGAGTCTGACCTGACCAAGTGAGAATGGCAGACTTCTTTCCCTAATTACTGAGCCAGACTCGTTCACTACTGTCATGGGAGGCCTACTTTAAGCATTTTTGCACTATGCCTTCCAAAGATAGCATAGGAAGTTCAGTTATCATTGCAGGCCTGTGCTGTCTTTGTGAGGTTCAACATAAAAGTGAAAGCTCCAACAAGAGGGCGGTAATGCTGCCTCTGATCTTTCTACTCTGTGTTCCTCCTCCATGACTGTGTCTATGTGGTCAAATGTAGACTCTTGTGGACCAGAGTCTTCAACTGTTCCAACTCCTCTAACTGCTCCTATTTCTGTAACCACCTCCCCGCTCGACAGTCCCTCCATATATTTGAAATATACTCCAATCCTGACTACCATCCCTATCTCTATAACTTGCTTCAATGTCTGCAACTTGTCTCGTCTGAGTCGTCTCTTTCTCCAGTAATTGGAGTCATAGAATTTTGCAGCACAGAAACAGACTGTGTGACCCAATTCATCCATAAGGCCCAGGTTTCCTGAACGGAATAAGTCACATTTGCCTGAGTTTGGCCCCTATCCTTTCAAAACTTTGCTGTCGATGTACCTGCCCCATTATCTTTTGAATGTTGTCGCTTTCTCTGGCAGCTCGTTCCATATATGCACCATTCACTGTGTGGCAAATGTTACCTCTCATGTCTCCTTAAACCTTTCCCCTCTCACCTCAAACCTATGGCCTCTAGCTTTGGACACCCCTACCCTGGGGGAGAGATGTTGGCTATTCATCTTATTGATGCTCCTCAGGCATTAATTAACTTGTAAAAGGTCACCCCACAACCTCCTGTGCTTGAGTGAAATATCTCTGCTCGGTGTACAACAGATTCGTCCCTGGTTCCCCAAAAGACATCAGGTACACTTGATCAAGCTTTTTAAGACATCTAACATCACTGTTCTGTCGTGTAAACTCTTTTCAGGATATTACTCTTTATTTACCTGAATTTACTGGTTTTTCCCCCACAGTGAGGACTGATATGAAACACTGTTTAGCATCTCACCCATCTCCTGTGGTTGCCCATATTGGTGGCCTCTTTGATCTGTATGAATCCCCATTTTCTGCCCAGTTGCTCTTTTGCCCTTAATATCCTTATTGAATCTCTTTGGATTCTCCTTAACCTTATCGGCCAAAGTTGTCTCATGCCCCATCTTTGCTCTCCCGATTTCCTTCATAAAGTTTGTTCCTACACTCCCATAGTCCTCAAGGGATTCATTTGATCCAGCAGTGTCCCATTTTTCTTGATCAGAGCCTCTATATCACAAGTCATTCAGAGTTTCCTACTTCTGTCAGCATCGTCCATCACACTAACAGAAATATGCTGGCTCTGACCTCTCATTTTTGAAAGCTTCCAACTTGCCAGATGCCCCTGCAAATAGCCTCCCCAACCGTCTTTTGAAAATTCCCGTCAAATACCATCATAATTGCTCTTGACCTACTTTATAACTTTATTTTGTGGACCAGGCCAATCTTTTTCCATAGCAATTTTCAAACTAATAAAATTGTGATCTCTTTGCCAAAGTGCTGCCTCAATACCACATCAGTCCCTTGCCCGACCTTGTTTCGCACGTGGAGGTCAGGGTCTGCCCCTTCTTCAGTCGGGCTGTCTACGTATTGTTTGAGGGAGTTATTTTTAAACACACTTAACAAATTCCTCCCATCGAAAGCGCATAACACTGTGCGGTATCAGTCTCTGTTTGGAAAATTATAATCCCCTACCATTACACCCTGATTGTTCTGATAGACAGCTCAGACCTCTGAACATATTTGCTCTTCAATTTCTCACCAATTGTTGGGTTGTCCAATTATATCAAAGCAATCGCCCACTCTTATTTCTCAGTTCCACAAAAATAGTTTTGCTGGGCAAACCCCAGGAATATTCTCCAATTCAAAAATACCTCTTCCCCTCCTAACTTGCCTCTCCTTCGAATCTTCCTGTGGTGTCTGTACCCTGGTACATTGAGCTGCTTGTCCTTATTTTCCCCTCACTGTTTTTTTTCTGTAATATGTTTGCTGTCCCAGCCCCATGTCCTCATCCATGCTCTGAGTTTATCTGCCTTTCCTGTCAGGTCCATTGCATGGAAATAAGTACAGTTCAATTTTATCACTTTTACTTCATTTCTTGCCGTGCTGTTGCCTGCCTTGTCTATTTAAATTGCTGTCTTCAACGTCTTTGCCAGTCTCTGCTGTTTCGGATCCAACACCCCTGCGAGGCTGGATAGATCCTTTCGGGTACCTCTACTAATTCACCTTGTGAGGACGTGGCCCCAGTTCATGTGTCTTCACCACCCTGTCTGCCTGTGCTGATGCCTTCAGGGATCTATGGACTTGTGTACCAAGGTCCTTTTGTTTCTCAGTACTCTGCCTGTACCTACTGTTCATTATGTATGTCCTTCACTTGCCGTAACTCGCACAGTGTATTACCTCAAACTTATTAGAAATAAGTTCTGTCTGCCATTGCGCTGCTCAGTTTATCAGCCGATCAATATCGGACCGTCGTCTGAGACCATCCACCTCACGATGGACAGCGCGTCCAACTTTTGTCATCTACAAACCTACTGATGATACCATCTACTTTCACAACCAAGACATTAATGTACAGAATAAACAGTAATGGGCCTTGCAGCGATCCCTGCAGTCTGCTGATAGTCAAAGGCTGTCAATCACAAAAAAAACTCTCCACCAGTTTAGGATCTATTTTTGCCGACTTGTCTCAATCTCATGGGTTCCTCCCTTTTGAACCAGCCTTCCATGTTCAACATCGTCAAAGGCTTCACTGATTTTCATGCAAACCATTTCATTTGCACTGACCTCATCAATAATTTTTGACACAATTTGAAAGAACTCAACTGAATTCATCAGACAGGATCTCTCTTGACCAAATCTCTGCTGATTAGCCCAATGATTCCTTCATTTGCAAGTGTTGATTTGTCCTTTCCCTCAGAATTTCTTCCAATAATTTTGTTGCGACCGATATCAGGCGATCTCTTCTCCAATTACCTGGCCAATCTTTGCTCCCCTTCTTGAACAAATTAAACACATTAACTATCTTCCAGTCATTCAGCACTACACATGTGGCCACTAAGCGATTTAATATATCTGCAAGGCCTCTGCAATCTCCTTTCTTGCCTCTTATAGTAGCCTGGGATAAGTTTCAATGGGCGCTGGTAATTTATCCACCAGTATGCCTGAAAAGCATTTAATTCTTGCTCCTTATTAATCGGAACATGTTGGAGATCCTCACCATCCTGAGCCACAACAATGCCACCTGAAGGCGGCAGGAACAGTACCTCATATTTTGCTTGGGAACCCCGCAGCCCAATGGTCTCAGTGTGAACTTTGTAAGCTTTAAAATCTCCCCACCTCTGACGTCATCCCAAAACCAGCGAAGCTTGGCCCCTCTTCCTTGACCTCTCCGTCCTTTCTCCCAACTTTCTGCTCCTCCAACCTCACTGACCACTCCCCACTCCCACCGCCTACCTACCAGCCGCATCCACGCCTCTGTGACCTGTCCATCTTCCCTCAACTGACTGTCCCCATCCCGACTCCCTGCCGACACTCACCTTGACTGGCTCCAGATCTGCCTCAATGGCCTGTCCATTTTCTCTCCACTAATCTGTTTTTTTAGCAAACTTCCACCACCACCTCCCCCCAATTTATTTCAGAATCCCCTTCCTCCCCCCCCCCACCTTTTCTGAAGAAGGTTCCAGACTCGAAACGTCAGCTTTCCTGTTCCTATGATGCTCCCTGGCCTGCTGTGTTCATCGAGCTCTACACCTTGTTATTTTATCATGCATTCTCATTGTATCACTTTATAACAGTCCAACTTTCCGAATATAGACTCAAATCCAAGTAATTCCTCCCCCACATCGATATGTGCCAGGTCCTGTCTAATGAAAGTGATAATGCCTAGTGGTAGAGGTAATCTAATAATAAGCTGCATTCCTCGAATTTAGACACTTAACTTCGGTACTAAATTGTCATTTTCCATTATGACATCCAAACGTAGAATTATTATATCTATCTCCAAAAAAATGATGGTAGGAGGAAACTTTATTTGCTTTTTCAGATGCATATTAAAGGTTCCCACTGAAAAAGCAAATTAACAAATTTGGACCACATGGACTTGGAGGTGATGTGCTGGCATGTGTTGAAAATTGTTTAACAGATGGTAAAGCACGTGCTTATAAATTTGTTGATTTGTGAGTTTGCAGGCTGTACCTTGAGAGTTCGAGGAAGGATTCATGTTTGGGTTCCAGCTATTCACAGTATCTGTCGATCAGTTAGATGCACAGATCAAATAAATTTTTTCCATGTTTGTTGATGGCATAAACATAGGATTGTGAGTTGCATAGAGAATACAAAGCTGTTAAAGGGACATGAATTGTCCCTGAGTTCTATCGCATGTTCATGCATGTGATGTGGCCATTATTTACTTCCCATCTTTTATTGCTGAAGCTGGTGGTGGTGGTTCTAAGCAATGTAAACCTTGGTTTCTCTTCACAGATGTTGACCTTTTCCAGTAACTTTTTTTTTTGTGAGCTGCCTTGCTTGGCCCACTGAAATCCTTTGGGTTGCAGACAGCCACAGGGCTGTTAGGAAGGAGCATGGCTTGGATGGGACCTTGTAAATGCTGCTGGTGTCATACACCTGCTGCTGTTTTCCTTCCAGGTTGTTTATGGTGTTGTGAAATGCTGCTGCTGATGATCCTCGTAGATTGTGGACACTGCTGTCACGTTGCGTTGCGAGTGAAGTGAGTTAATATCGTTCCAAACATGAGGCTGCTTTGTGCTGGATGGTGTCAAGCTTATTGAATATTGTTGGAGCTACATTCACCCAGACAAGTGAAGGGAATTCCAAGACAATGCTGACCTGTGCAGTGCAGATGGACAGCACGTATTCTGTGGGATGCTGTTGTTTTTAAAACTCCTTTTCATTGCAAAATATCGGTTCGGTGTTTGGGAACATTTATTTTGTCCTGTCAATGATGAATGGCCAGTTCTGTCCAGAGAACTGTGCTTTATTTTCTTGCAGATTGAGAGTGGCCAGGCCTCTGCATGTTCAGTTGTGATTGTTTTCAATCTGTGTTCTCCCAGCAATTGCTAACGTGTGCAATGAGAGCAAACAGTCAGTTTCCTGAGTGGAACGAGTCTTTTTTTTTAAATGTTCTGTGGACTGTGATTGCTCACAATTGTATGTGTGCAAACTGCACTTGCTCAGTCCTGTGTGAGGAGTTGTTTCCAACCTGTGACCTGCAGTTGGTCAATCCTGTGTTGCAAACTGCTTTTGTCTGTGTACATGAGAGATAACTGCACAGAGGCCGGTGTCCTATCATCAAATCACCCTTTATTTACCCTTGCTCAGTACACTGCCTATGGCCAGCCAGCTCCGAGTCATTCCCCTGAACTGAGAAGATTGTCAATCCACTGTTTTATTTTTCCTTTCGAATCCCACTGTGGCAGATAGTGGAATTAGAATTCAATAAAAATAATCTGTAATGATGTGTCCATTGTTGATTATCAGTTGAAAAACAAAATCCCAACTCCTTACCGAATGTCCCTAAGGGAAGGAAAACTGACCACATCTAACCAAAATGTGACTCCAGACCCACCACAAAATGGTTGACTCATAACTGTCCCTTAGCAATTGCCCAGTGCAATTATCAATGGGCACTAAATGCTGGTCCTTCCAGTGACACCCTCATTCCACGAATGAAGAAATAATAGGGTATATTTCCCTTCCCACCCTCTGCAAGCATTGCAGCAATTTGTACTGGTTTTGTAACATCATTCAAGCCCTTGCCACTCTCTAACGCTCTCACCACCTCCAGCTCCTTCAACTCTCCCTGGTCCTGTCATCTCATTGAGCCCCAACAATGTTTCCTCTTGCAAGGAGCCCATCTGCAGTCCCTTTAACACCTACTTCCATATACAATGGCCCGTTGTCATTTGCTGGAACACATTCCTTCACTTCAGAATTTTTTTTTCTTTGATTCTTTCTTTGGTTTTCTTTGAATCCGATACTTGGTTCCCTGAGTGAGAGAGAATGGGAATTTCTTGCGGAGGTTTTGTCTGCTCCAATGGAATGTCCTTCTGTTGAATGTTTTACACCGTTCCGTGATTATTTATTCACTCGGGATGTGGGTGTTTCAAGCCGGCCAGCTCTTATTTGCAACCCAAGCTGCCTTTGAACTGAGTGCCTTGCTGGGCCTTTTCAGAGGGAGTTGGGTGTCAGACATGTTGCTCTGTGTCTGAAGTCACATGTCGGCCAGACCAGGTGAGCAGAGCAGATGTCCTTCCCTGAAGGATATCATGGAATCAGATGGGTATTTCAGACATTGTCATTAATTTATGGATTAATAGTCTCGTGAGAGTAACACACGGCCATCGCCTGTCCCACTCGAAGCTCGTGTATCCCTGAGTACTGATACCAGTGCACCATGAATCAAAACTCCTTCTTCCTGACCATTGGGTGATCCTGACACCTTCCTGGTGATATCAGCCAGTATCTCTTCAAACAGTAACTGTCACAGTGTGGATCTAATGATTGCCGCTGCAATGAGATCCTGAGCCAGCAGAATTCTCCACTCCAGAGATGTGGCAGCAGAGGCCAGGGATGGAGACAGGGATTGTCCAGATATCTGCAGTGCTCAGCCCTCTTCCACATCTGTAATCCTCACTGCATCAGTCTAATTTCTCGGTCTGTTTATGCTTCTGTCTTCGGCAAATACTGAAAGTTGCTGACTGAGCAGAATTCCTGACTCCAGTCTGGTCCATCACCATGTTGAAGTCAACTGGTCAATGCAAGCGACAACGGACAGGGAGATCTGGAGCATTCGTCAGATCTTGCAGTCAGGTAAGATACTCACAGTGAGCAGAGCAGAGCAGAAGGCTTAAAACATTGACCCATGAGGTATGATGTAGCTACAGTGCAGAAGGGGGCGCACAGTGCAGAAAGACCCCAGACTCAATCACAAACCTGCTGATGTTGTAGGCTTGCTCACCGAGCCAGGAGCAGGTAGACAAACATATAGGCTAGCCAAAGAACAATAACGGAAACTGAAATACTTCATGGACAACACTATCCACCTAATACACTCTTCCCTAGAATTCCTCAACATCGTCAAGGACACCAGAACAGAAGAGGAGGAGATGATGATATTCTTTGATATTACGGCACGATTTACATCCATAAACACTGACTGAGCCAAAGAGACAATGGCCACTCTGCTGGATGAACCAGGATGGCAGGCGCTGCAAACTAACAGAATCAACAAGGACAGCACCCTGAAAATGCTGGATATGTGTCTCACCTCCCGAAATTCAAACAAATCAATGGAACACCAGTGGGATCCCTATATCAGGACAGCTTGCAGAAGTGGTAATGCAAAGATGAGAATGGAAAACGCTCCCCACTATCTAACCCAAACTCTGGGTCCCCTGTGGTAGATGACACCTTGATGATCACATCTAGAAGACCAGAAGAAACCCACTGACGGATAAACAACATCCTCACTAGAATAAAATTCATAAAAGAAGAGAACAATAACCCTTCCTCAGCTGTGGTGGAATGTAAGAGCAACAGGGAACTCCAGATCATCGTGTACGGAATGTGTACAGCTCATACGGACCAGATACTTTACAGGTATTGGTGGATAGTTGCTGGTGTGATAAACGGAGATACAACAGGACAAAATTCAAACGAGCCACAACACACTGCAGCAACCTGGAACTGCTCATATCAGACGTGGAGCACTTATACGGAGTTTTTAAAGGAAATGGATACCCAAAAGGCACAATCCACTGTTACCCACAGGACAGACCACAACAATAAGGCACAATACAGCCACATACACCAGTCATCCTACCACAAATCAGAGACCTATCAGCGGTGACCACAAGACTATTCAGATCCTGAGGTATCAGGCTCGCCCACAAACCAACAACCACCTACGACTGCTCTTGACAAATGTCTGGGATCCCACACCCAAAACCAATACGAAATACCACGCAAGGACAGTGAGAAACATTATGCAGGCCAAACTGGAAGAAAACTGACAACAAGGATGCACAAATACCAACTATCCACCAAGAGACATGACCAGTTCTCACTGATTTCAGTACACACTGACAAAGAAGGACACCAATTTGACTGGGACAACACATCCACAATAGTACAAAGCAAACAGAGACATGCTAGGGAATTCCTGGAGGCCTGGTATTCCGACTGGAAATCCATCAACAAATACGTTGATCTGGACCCGATATACAAACCACTGGAAAACAAAACTGGAAGTGATGCCAACCACCCCAGCAAACCGAGGCACATAAATAACAAGTGGGACAGAACACCAGCCCTTCACTGGAGGCACACTGACAACGTAACCTAGCAGGGTGATGAAACATCTGCAATCAAACACACTGTCTCGGCGAGCAAGTCTAAAACATCATACACAACCTGAGCTGCAAGTCTTCTCAAAAACCTCACCACCCTACTTTCAGCTCTGTACTAAAGCTTCCGAGGATTGCATAGGAAGTCCATAATTCTCAATCCAGGCCTGTGCTGTCTTCGTGAGGATAAGAACAGCAGAATTAAAAGCGGGCCTCTCTCAAGACGGTGGCATTGAACCCTGGGATGTTTCCGTTCCATGTTCTCTCTCCAACAGTCAGTCATATAGTAAGTCTACAGATCCTTTGTTGCAACTCATCATCTTCAGTGCATTGAATCCTTCTAACTCCTCGAACATTTGATATCTCTGGCTCCTCCAGTCCTCGCTAAAATCCCTCTGTATATTTAAAACCTCTGCCAATTCTGACTCCCCTTCCCATCTTTGCAAATTGCTCCAGTCTTGATAACGTGTCCAATCCTGGTATTGTCCTCCTCCTCAAGTCATAACAATAATTTTGACACTTGTCATCTTATCCACTACTTACAGTCCACCATGTCTCTGTAATATCCTCCAGCCCCAACTCACCTCCCCGTCTGGACGACATCCTCATGCCCCTGCAACACATGATATCACTGTAACCTTCTCCAGTCCCGAGAACACTCCTGCCTCCCGTAACACAGCACCACATGACCTCTGTGACAATTGACCATTCCTACAGACCTCCCTATCTCTAAATTTCTCCAGTCTGATAGCTCTTCCTGCCTGTGTAAACTGCTCCAATATATTGCATTCTGAAGCCATTTTAATCCTCCTCATGTTTGCAGCCTCGTTCAGTCTGTACAATCTCTCCTATCGCGACAATGCTCCTCATTCTCCATCCTTCAGGCCTTATTAGCCTTACTAACTCTTTAACCTCTTGAAGCCACTAAAACCATCCATATACCTGTAAAATCCTCTTGATTGCTGTATCCAACTCCAGCCCCTACATCTCTCTGTTTCTCTAACGTCCTTCAGTCCGAAGATCCGTGCAAACTGTCACCTCATCCAGTGTCTACAATACTTTGTATTACTAACTTCATCCAATTGCAAAAACCATCCTGAACTCTGTAACCTGCAACATGTGAATCCCTCCCTATCTCTGGAATTGGTTGCAGCCCCCATAGCCCTTCACATTCCTGGAACCTTCTTTTGTTCTTGTAACCTTATCCCATTCCAAACCGCAACTTATCTGCATCCTCCTCCTCCTCCTGTTCCTATAACCCTTGTGAACTTCTAGATCTTGCCCAAACTCTGTCATGCTCTGTATGTTGCATCATCTTCCAAAGCTGTCAACTGTCTTTCTCTCTCAAACCTTATCTAGTTCCTGCTCATCGCCCTCTCTCTGTCAAGCCCCTCATTCTCCAAAGTGCTACTTGCCAATGTAAACTTCTCCTGTCCAAACAAAGGGCCATATGACTGTCACCTCTTTTCGCCACTGAAATTCTCCGTGAATGTTACCTTCTCCATTCGTTATAGCATTCCCTTTCACAGTTAGTTCCTCCAGCCCTGAGAACCATTCCTGTCTGTGTAAACTCATATATTGCCTGTACAAACCTCTCTTGTACTGTAACCTGCACAGATCCTCTCTATGTCAATTACGCCAATTGATCACAATCAGTGCCCCCCATCCTTACAACACCAACTGTCTTTCTAACCTCTTCCCCACCCTACAACCCTCCCTTTGTCTGTAATCCCCTCTAGACCCTGTAATCTTTGCTCTGTTCGTAACCATCTTTAGTCTGTAGAATGCATAGTGGCTCTGTCAGTTTCTTCCAATCCCTAACATTGTCTGTACCAGTGTAACCTTCTCATGGAGATAGACAGGGAGAGTTCTATGTAAACCCCTACAGATCACCCAGGTACTGAAGTGACTCATGAATGTGAGGCAGGTAACCAAGACACAAAACTAAGAAATGGCCCGACAACAGTCCCTATCCCTGTAGCTTCTCCCATCAACACAACCCTCCATGCCTGTGTATTCGACTTGACTCCTTCAACCCTCTCGATCCTCGAAACCTTCACCAGCTCCATTGACTCTCCGTATCTGTGAAAAAAATCCAGTCGCTTGAACCATCGCCATCCATGTAGTCTCTTCCATTCAGGAGAAACCTCTCTACCTTGATAACTTCTTTTTTCATCCCCCAAACCCCTCGCTTTTGATGTAACCATCCCACACCGCCACAAACTCACTATCGCCATCACCTCTTGCAGCTCCTCCCTATCTCGGTACCACCATCAACTCTCTACTACACTTGCTGTCATGTCGTTTCATCACTACAACCCTCACGATCACAATAAACTCATTTTGTATCGATAACACATTCCATCTTGCTCCACGATAATAAAATGTGAGGCTGGATGAACACAGCAGGCCAAGCAGCATCTCAGGAGCACAAAAGCTGACGTTTCGGGCCGAGACCCTTCATCAGAGAGGGGGATGGGGGGAGGGAACTGGAATAAATAGGGAGAGAGGGGGAGGCGGACCGAAGATGGAGAGTAAAGAAGATAGGTGGAGAGAGTGTAGGTGGGGAGGTAGGGAGGGGATAGGTCAGTCCAGGGAAGACGGACAGGTCAAGGAGGTGGGATGAGGTTAGTAGGTAGCGGGGGGTGCGGCTTGGGGTGGGAGGAAGGGATGGGTGAGAGGAAGAACCGGTTAGGGAGGCAGAGACAGGTTGGACTGGTTTTGGGATGCAGTGGGTGGGGGGGAAGAGCTGGGCTGGTTGTGTGGTGCAGTGGGGGGAGGGGACGAACTGGGCTAGTTGAGGGATGCAGTAGGGGAAGGGGAGATTTTGAAACTGGTGAAGTCCACATTGATACCATATGGCTGCAGGGTTCCCAGGCGGAATATGAGTTGCTGTTCCTGCAACCTTCGGGTGACATCATTGTGGCAGTGCAGGAGGCCCATGATGGACATGTCATCAAGAGAATGGGAGGGGGAGTGGAAATGGTTTGCGACTGGGAGGTGCAGTTGTTTTTTGCGAACTGAGCGGAGGTGTTCTGCAAAGCGGTCCCCAAGCCTCCGCTTGGTTTCCCCAATGTAGAGGAAGCCGCACCGGGTACAGTGGATGCAGTATACCACATTGGCAGATGTGCATGTGAACCTCTGCTTGATGTGGAATGTCATCTTGGGGCCTGGGATGGGGGTGAGGGAGGAGGTGTGGGGACAAGTGTAGCATTTCCTGCGGTTGCAGGGGAAGGTGCCGGGTGTGGTGGGGTTGGAGGGCAGTGTGGAGCGAACAAGGGAGTCACGGAGAGAGTGGTCTCTCCAGAAAGCAGACAGGGGAGGGGATGGAAAAATGTCTTGGGTGGTGGGGTCGGATTGTAAATGGGGGGAGGGGATGGAAAATGTCCGCCATTTACAATCCGACCCCACCACCCAAGACATTTTTCCATCCCCTCCCCTGTCTGCTTTCTGGAGAGACCACTCTCTCCGTGACTCCCTTGTTCGCTCCACACTGCCCTCCAACCCCACCACACCCGGCACATTCCCCTGCAACCGCAGGAAATGCTACACTTGTCCCCACACCTCCTCCCTCACCCCCATCCCAGGCCCCAAGATGACATTCCACATCAAGCAGAGGTTCACCTGCACATCTGCCAATGTGGTATACTGCATCCACTGTACCCGGTGCGGCTTCCTCTACATTGGGGAAACCAAGCGGAGGCTTGGGGACCGCTTTGCAGAACACCTCCGCTCAGTTCGCAAAAAACAACTGCACCTCCCAGTCGCAAACCATTTCCACTCCCCCTCCCATTCTCTTGATGACATGTCCATCATGGGCCTCCTGCACTGCCACAATGATGCCACCCGAAGGTTGCAGGAACAGCAACTCATATTCCGCCTGGGAACCCTGCAGCCATATGGTATCAATGTGGACTTCACCAGTTTCAAAATCTCCCCTTCCCCCACTGCATCCCTCAACTAGCCCAGTTCGTCCCCTCCCCACACTGCACCACACAACCAGCTCAGCTCTTCCCCCCCACCCACTGCATCCCAAAACCAGTCCAACCTGTCTCTGCCTCCCTAACCGGTTCTTCCTCTCACCCATCCCTTCCTCCCACCCCAAGCCGCACCCCCGCTACCTACTAACCTCATCCCACCTCCTTGACCTGTCCGTCTTCCCTGGACTGACCTATCCCCTCCCTACCTCCCCACCTACACTCTCTCCACCTATCTTCTTTACTCTCCATCTTCGCTCCGCCTCCCCCTCTCTCCCTATTTATTCCAGTTCCCTCCCCCCATCCCCCTCTCTGATGAAGGGTCTAGGCCCGAAACGTCAGCTTTTGTGCTCCTGAGATGCTGCTTGTCCTGCTGTGTTCATCCAGCCTCACATTTTATTATCTTGGAATCTCCAGCATCTGCAGTTCCCATTATCTCTGATACCATCTTGCTCCACTCCTCCTTGTGCAAGTAATCTCCTGAGTCATTCAAAACCTTTGTCTGTTATCTCTTTCAAAAACAAAGAAGATAATTACTTTTATAACCAAGAAAAGCTTCTACCATCCTCCCTGTCACAGTAACCTCCTCTAACCCCTACATACCTCCAGTTTTGTCACCTCTTTCAGCCTGTACACTTCTGTGTAACATTGTAATCTTCTCCAGGCTGAATGACTCTCCCTGTGTCTTTAACTTTGACAGTGCTCCACAGCTCTCTTTATCTCTGTAACTTACTCCACTCACTCCAACGCTCCCGATCGTTGTAGATTGCTCCAGTCATGACCGTTTCCGTATGGCAAGAAAGCAGGAAGAGGGAACTGAGCTAAATGATCAGTCGTGATCTGATTGAAGAGTGGAGCAGGCCCATGGGGCTGAATAGTCTACACCTAACCCATTTTCCTATGTTTCTGTGTAACACTGCCTCTCTCCATAACCACCTCTGGCTCCTGCTATCCTCCCTATGTGTAACTTACACAGCCTCTTATCACTGGAACTTTCTTACACTGCAGAGTATTGCGTATATCTCAAACCTGCTCCAGTACCTGCAGTACTCACGGTCTGTTTCCTCCTGCAGCCCAATAGCCTTCCATGTTTTCTTTCCCTTCAGATGCTGGAATTCTCCCTATTGTGTAACATTATATCCTCCAGTGTCCCGACCTCCGTGTGCTCCTCCAATCCCTATAGCCACCCCTGCCTCTGTGACCTCGTCCCACACGCTCATACCTCTTACAACATTGAAACTTTCCCTATCTCTGTTACCGTTTCCTGCTCCTTTAAACCTGTCTGATGCTCTGTAGCTCATCAGCCCACCCTGTGTATGCAATCTGAACCAGCCTCTGTTGCCCTCCTTTATATCTGTAAACTCCTCATTTTCCTGCAAACATCTATCTCCAGTAAAGGCCTCCAGCCCCTGTCTCACTCCCCATCTGTCAGGCCTCCTCCAGTCCCTGCAAACTCTGCAGTCCACAGTCTTTCTAACCTCCCCTCGGCCCAATAAATCTCCCTACACTCTGTACATTTTTTGTAGCCGCTGCAATGTTCCATTTCTCTGTTTGCTCCTCCCCTGCCTAGAGCCCTGCCATTCTTTGTAAACCAGCATCTCAAACACTGTCTCTTTGTGTAATGCTGCAATATGTTTCCTATTACTGTAGCTTAAAAATGTCCCCCTCTCTGTAAATAGCTCTGCAAATTTCACCCACCCCTACAACTCTGTGTCTCAGGATCACATCCGGTTTGTTCAATGCTACTTTATCTGTATAACTGTCTCCAGCCCCTATTGCTGTTTCTGTCTCTTTGAAGACACTTTTGGACTCCAGCCTTCCCATCTAAGTCTTGCTCCATCTCTACATTGCATTTCTTCAGTCGCTACAGGTGTCCATTTCTGTTTTGGATCCTATTTTCTGTGTACAATGCACCATTCCATAAAACATTCCCTGTTTTTGTAAAGCACCCCCATCCTGTAAGCGTCCTTATCCCTGCAAACTGCTCCAGCCCTCCTAACCTCCCCCTCTCGATGAACTCGTGCAGCCCCTACATCTCTTTGTCTTGACGTGAACTCCTCTTAGTTCTAAGATCCTGTCTACCTATGAAATCTCGTCCACTTAGCACAGCCCTCCCAATCTTGACATCTATTGACGTCTGTGTAATCTCCTCTACTCCTGACAACCCTTCCTATTTGTATTAACGCATTCAGATCACATGCTTTGTAGCTCCCTGAAACCCCTTCCTGTGATTGCAACCCTCCGTATTTATGTAAAATTCTCATGTGTACAAAATCATTCTGATCTCAGTCACCTCCATTTACCTCCGGTGCTGTTCTGGGGATGTTTCAGAGATAGGAAGGTTATAGAACCTGGACATGTTCCAGAGAAAGGGACATTTGCAGACATGGGAGAATAGTGCAAATGTAGGAAAAGGTGGGATCCTGCAGAATGTTAGAGATCGGGGGATGTATATTACCTGTCGGATGGTACCGAGGTAGAAAAGGTGTGGAATGAGAAGGAGGTTACATTTTGTGTCATAGATTTTCCTGATTGCATCATGAAATTGTAAAACAAAATCGTTTGTATCTGCAAATGCAATTGTGAGATCTTGCTGAGCTGATATTGAGGCTCATTACTTGAATGTCTGAGCGCCGCCTCAGATTCCCAGGCTGGGAGATGTGAGCTCTGATGTAAATCTATTTGCCCAGTCTGTCTGTGTATCTGACACTCATCTGCTGCAGCTCTGGTCAGAAAGCATTCTCCATGCATCAGATGATACCCACGTCTGCATGACTGGCCAGAACTCCCCTCATCAATGCATTCATTTGGACTTTTTTTTTGATGTTACTTTGAAGTAGCAGTTTTGTGAGCTACAAGAATTGTTCTCCAAAGGGACAGAATGAAAAATGTAGTCTAAAATTTTGGCAAAGTTCAATAGCTTGGGTTGTGGATAAGACTGTTGACTTGCTCACCGAACTGGCTTGTATTTGTTCAGGTGTTGTGTCACCGTGCCTGGAGACAGCCTTTGAACCGATGTTATTCTACTCTGCTGGGAATTTATGCTGTCCGGTCCGTTATGGTGAGTACTGTCATTTTCAGTTTTGATCTGTATGGGTTTGTAAGTAGCGTCCGATTCTATGTATTTGTTGATTGAAGCATGGATGGAGAATCATGCCTCCAGGAATTCCCATGCGTGTGTGTGTTTGGCGTGGGCTACTATGGCCACTTAGCCTCAGTTAAATTGACGGCCTTCATTGTCTGAATGCACAGATATCAAGGAGAATTCATCGTGCCATTTTGCTGCTAGCTGACGTTCACATATTCTGACGGCTAATTTCCTTTCTGTCTGTCCACTGCCATGTTTTGTTGTAGGTGTGGCATGGTATTACGTTTTGGAATAGACAACAAGACTGGATGTAAATTTGCTCACTGAGCTGGAAGGCTCATTTTCACACGTTTCGTCACTTTTTTTATTTGAAAAAATATACTTTATTCATAAGATGTACAAAAAAAAACATATTTATACACCTACCCAGTCATGCAAGCCGCTCCAGGTTACCCGGGGGTGCATACACCAACTAAAGGAAAAAAACAAAACAAAGAAGAAAAAAACAAAGCAAAGAAAATACCCCGGCAGTTGTCTCCCCACGCAGTCCCATTTGGCCCCCTGACCAGTTGGGGGAGGTGCCAGCTGGGCCCAGTTACCAGATAGGGCTCTTTTTTTCCTATTCTGGACGAGGGGTTTCACACGGTGGTCTTTCCCCACAGTGCCTCGGCGGCGGCTGCCCCAGGCTTAACGCGTCCCTTGGAGTGCACCAGTCTGCAACACTCAGTCCGTGTCAGTTCTTTCAGCTGGCAGACCAGCAAGTTGCGGGCAGACCAAAGAGCATCTTTGACCACATTGATAGTCCTCCAGGCGCAGTTGATGTTGGTCTCAGTGTGCCTCCCAGGAAACAGCCTGTAGAGGACGGAGTCCCGTGTCACGGAGCTGCTCGGGACGAACCTCGACAAATACCACTGCATCCCCCTCCAGACCTCATGCGCATAGGCACACTCCAGAAGGAGGTGATCGACAGTCTCGCGGCCCCCCCCGCCCCCGCAGCCGTCTCGAGGGCAGCGTGCGGTGGTGCAAGAGATTCTGGGCATGCATGAAGGATCTCACTGGCAGAGCCCCTTTCACTGCCAGCCAAGCAATGTCCTTGTGCTTGTTTGAAAGTTCTGGTGATGAGGCATTCTGCCAAATGACTTCGGCAGTCTGCATGGGGAACCACACGATGGGATCCACCCTCTCCTTTTCCCGAAGGGTCTCGAGGATACTACGTGCTGACCGCTGCCTGACGGCCTTGTGGTCAAAGATGTTTCCCTCCAAAAATTTCTCCATGAAGGACAGGTGGTACGGGACAGTCCACCTACTCGGAGCATTCCGCGGCAACGAGGCTTAGCCCATCCTTCGCAGCACCGGAGACAGGTAGAACCTCGGTAAGTAGTGACACTTGGTGTTTGCGTACTGAGGATCTATGCACAGCTTGATGCAGCCGCACACAAAGGTAGCCGTCAGGGCGAGTGTGGTGTTCGGAACGCCCTTTCCCCCATTTTCCAGGTCTTTGTACATGGTGTCCCTGCGGACCCGGTCCATCCTTGATCCCCAAATGAAGTGGAAGATGGCCCAGGTGACCTCAGCGGCGCAGGTCCAGGGAATAGGCCAGGCCTGCGCCACGTACAACAGTACCAAAAGCCCCTCGCACCTGACAACCAGGTTCTTAACCGTGATGCAGAGGGACTGGAGCGTCCACCTGCCCAGCTTCTGCTTCAGTTTGGTGATACGCTCCTCCCAAGTCTCAACGCATGCCCCAGCTCCACCGAACCAAACACCCAGCACCTTCAGGTCGTCTGTCCTGACGGTGAAGGGGATGAAGGAGCAGTCGTCCCAGTTCCCAAAGAACATGGCCTCGCTCTTACCCCGTTGACGTTGGCACCCGAGGCCAGTTCAAACTGGCTGCAGATGTCCGACAGCCTACTCACCAGCCAACAATCGGTGCAGAAGACGACGACATCGCCTTGACCTGAAGGCCTCCGCTGCCTGGGATAGTCACGCTCTTCAGGCTCATGTCCTTCCTGATGGATGTGGCGAAGGGCTCCACACAGCACACGAACAAGGCAGGAGAGAGCGTGCCTGACTCCAGATCTGACAGGAAAACTGTCTGATTCACACCCGTTGATCGAGACTGCACTAACAATGTTTGTGGAGACCTACCGGATCCAATTGCGGATGCCCTCCCCGAACCCCAATTTGGCGAGGACGTCCCTCATGTCAGCATGAGAGACCCTGTCAAAGGCCTTCTCCTGGTCCAGGCTGATGAGGCAGGTGTCCACCCGCCTGTCCTGCACGTAGGCGATCGTATCCCTGATGAGCGTGAGGCTCCCAACGATCTTCCTGCCCGGCACAGCACAGGTTTTGTCAGGGTGAATAACCGACTCCAGGACAGACCTGCCCCGGTTGGCTCTGACCTTGGCCAGGATTTTGTCATCCCCGTTTAATAGTGAAATGGGACGCCAATTCTTAATTTCTTCCCTCTTCCCCCTTCCTCTTGTAAATGAGGGTGATGATGCCCTTCCTCATGGACTTGCACATTTCCCCTGCCCGAAGCGCACTATCGTACACCTCCAGCAGGTCCTGGCCGACCAGGTCCCACAGAGCAGAATACAGCTCGACCTGTAGTCTGTCGCTCCCGGGAGCCTTATTCTCCTCTCCAAGGACTTGAGGGCTCTGGTCAGCTCCTCCAGGGATATCGGCCGGTCCAGCTACTCCATCGTGCCATCGAATAAGACCACCGTGATAGACAAGAGAAACGACTCGGAGGCCGTGCCGTCCGTGGGCTTCGCGTCGTACAGTCTGGCATAGAAGAATCTGCTGGTCCTCAAAATGTCGGGCCGAGATGACGTCACCGAGCCGTCGTGCTCCTTGAGCCGGCTGAGCACAGAGTTCTCTTTGTGCACCTTCTGAAAGAAGAAACGCGAACACATCTCGTCCCGCTCCACAGAGCGGACCCTGGACCGGAAGATAATCCTGGAGGCCTCCGCGGCGAAGAGCGAGGCTTGCTGGCCCCTCACCTCGCGGAGGTCCTCCGTGACATCGACCCCCATCGACTGCAGGAAGAGCAGGTTCTGCATCCTTTTCTGGAGTTGCGACAGATTTCCCCGCCCCTCTCTCGCCTTCCGAACACCCTCGAGGACAAAGAACCTCTCGATGTTCTCCTTCATCGTCTCCCACCAGTCGCCCCGAGACTCAAAGAGGGGTTTCAAGGCTCTCCAACCAGCGTCCTCCCTCTTCAGCTCCTTGACGTTCTCTGGGATCAACAGTCGTGTTGAGCTTCCACGTCCACTTGCCGGCCGGCTGGTCGTCCTGTAAGTGACAGTCGGCCAGCAGGAGGCAGTGGTCAGAAAAAAACACCGGTTCGAGGCCGGTGGACCTGACCGAGAACGCCCGTGACACAAACAGGAAGTCTATCCTTGAGCGGATAGACACGTCTGGCCGCCACCAGGTGTATCTCCGCTGCGCTCTGTCTGCAGGGGTGCTGAAGACATCGAGCAGCTTCGCGTCCTTCACCGTGCCCACCAGGAATCTGGGACGTGACGTCCAGTTGACTCCCCCCACCCGCTGTCCCCAGGCCGGATCTTCCATCTGCATCGATGATGCAGTTGAAGTCTCCGCCGAGCATGACCGGGCTGGACATGGCCAGCAGAGGTGGAAGCTGCTGCATGACGGCGAACCGCTCACTCCGTACCGCTGGGGCGTACACGTTGATCAGCCTCAGGGGACCGTTCCTGTAGGTGACATCAGCCACTAGGAGGCGCTCCACCACCACCACCTGAACTTGAGAGATTATGAAGTTGCACCCGCGCAGCAGAATAGCCAGGCCCGAGAAGTGACAGTCGTTACGCCCCCCAGACCAGATCGAAGGCCCACAGGTCCAGGCACCCAACCATTTCCCGTACCTGCTGAGCTGCGGTATCCCGCACTCCTGCTGAAACAGGAGGTCTGCCTTGACGGTGGTCAGGTCGGCCAAGGTGGACACACATCTTGCGGTGGACTTGACCCTGCGCACATTAATGCTCGCAACTCGTACCCGCAGTGACCGCAGTACCCTCCCCGATTCCAAGGTCCAGCCCCCTCTATCTGTCCCTTCATGTCCATTGCCCGGGCTAACTGCCCGACGCTCTCCGGGCTCAGGAAACCATCCGTGCTGCCTTCCAGACGGCACCCCCCCGTCGCGGGTATGGAGTCAGGAGAGTCTGGCTCTGGGTCAGACTGGGGACATGATGTTTCCTGCTTCCTGCCTGAATGTTCCGGGGGTGGTTCTCCAGGGTCCCAGCAGCGCGTGGCTGGGTGTCGGACAAAGCCTCATGACGCTTCCCGTCACCTGGAATCGGGGTGCTGCTTTCCTTCTCCCTTGAGATCTTTAGCTTCTGCTTTGGGCGGGCCTCCTCTGAGGAGCTCTTATAGCCCTTCATCAGAGGAGCTCTCACAGCCCCTCTGTAGCTGCCTCTTCCTGCCTGATGGCTGCGGGGCCGTGCCCCGCTGGCGCGCCATCCTCCTCGCTTTCCGGATTGTCGTCCACTCCCCTGGGTCACCTGTCACCTCCTCCATCAACTCCGGGTTGTTGGGGGGAGCGGAATCTGCAGGGGCGCTTTGCTGGCCTCGGGTCCATCCTGCGGGGCTTGTCCCTCCTGCACGACCTGGCCCTCCTGCACATTAGGGGGGTCCTTGCAGGGGCCTGGTGCCTTTCTCTCCTCCAGGGAGGCTTGCCCCGCATTGCCCCTGCCAGCAACTTGGGCGTAGGTGGTCCCCCGCCGCGGCATGCCCTATAGAGGTGGCCGGCTTCCACGCAATGGTTGCAGCTTTTTTTCTTGTGAGCAATCCTTTGCAAGATGTCCCTCTTCCCTGCAGATCCAGGGAGATTCGGAGGAGGCCCGCCCAAAGCAGAAGCTGAAGACTTCCACTGAGAAGGAAAGCAGCACCCTGCTTCCAACCAGAGGACAAGGGCAGGGCACAGTTCCAGGGAAGGATCACCAGACCCGAAACGTTAACTCTGTTTACTCTGTCACAGATGCTGCCGGACCCGCTGGGCTTTGTTTTTGTTCATGTCATTCGTGCTGCGGGTGGGTTGGGGTTATTCTTCCAACCAATCGGGGGAGATAATGGGAACCGCAGATGCTGGAGAATTCGAGATAACCCGGTGTGCAGCTGGATGAACACAGCAGGTCCAGGAGCATCAGAGGAGCAGGAAGGCTGGCGTTTTCGGGCCTAGACCCTTCAGAAATGGGGGAGGGGAAGGGGTTTCTGAAATAAACAGGGAGAGTGGGGGAGACAGGTGGATAGGAGACAGACAAGTTAAAGAGGTGGGGATGGAGCAGGTAAAGGTGAGTGTAGGTGGGGATGTAGGGAGGGGATATTCAGTCTCGGGAGGACGAACAGGTCGAGGGGTTGGGATGAGGTTAGCAGGTAGGAAATGGGGGTGTAGCTTGAGATGAGAGGAGCGGATAGGTGGGAGGAAGAACAGGTTAGGGAGGTGGGGATGAGCAGTTGTTTAGTGCGAACTGAGTGTAGATGTTCTGTAAAGTGGTCCCCAAGCCTCTGCTTGGTTTCCCCGATGTAGAAGACGCCACAACGGATACAGCGGATGCAGTATACCACATTTGTACCTGCATTCCCCATACAGATGGCCTCAAAGCCCTATGCTATTTCCTGTCCTGCAGGGCTAATCAGTACCCCTCCACTGACACCCCCCCCCCGCCTTATGTGCTTAGGCGAACTCATCCTCACCCTCGACAACTTCTTTATCAACTCCTCCCACACCTGACAGACAAAGAGGGTGGCCATGGATACCCGCATGGGCCCAAGCTATGCCTGCCTCTTTGTTGGAACAAACCCTCTCCCATAACTACACTGGCCCTGAACCCCACCTCTTCCTCCGGTACATGGATGACTGTATCGGCGCTGCCTTGTGCTCCCACGAGGAGCTTGAACAGTTCGTCCACTTCACCAACACCGACCACCCCAACCTTAAGTTCACCTGGACCATCTCTTAACACCTCTCACGTTCCTGGGCCTCCGTTTCCGACTTGGGCAACCATCTAGTAACCGTACACCACCTCCCACCCACCATCCTGCAAAAATGCCATCTACTATTCCCAATTCCTTCACTTCCGCCACATCTGCTCCCAGGGTTCCACTCCCGTACATCTCAGATGTCCTTGTTTTTCAAGGACCGCAACCTCACACACCACTTCTCCCCCCGCCCACGCAGTAATCGAGAACACCCTTGACTGTGTCTCCTGCATTTTTCCACAACTCCTCCCTCACAGCCCGTCCCTGCGATAACCGAAAAAGAATCCCCCTCATCCTCACATACCACTCCACCAATCTCCGGATCCGACGCATCATCTTCTGACACTTCCATCAGTAATCCTACCCCGCCATCAAAGACACTTTCCCCTCCCCACCCTTGTCTGCCTTCCGGAGGGACCGCGCTCTCCGTGACTCCCTTGTCCGCTCCACACTCCCCTGCAGCCCCACCACACCTGGCACTTTCACCTGCACCTGCAGGAATTGCTACACTTGCCCCCACACCTCCTCCCTCACCCCCATCCCAGGCCCCAAGATGCCATTCCACATTAAGCAGAGGTTCACCTGCACATCTGCCAATGTGGTATACTGCATCCACTGTAACCGGTGTGGCCTCCTCTACATTGGGGAAACCAAGCGGAGGCTTGGGGGCCGCTTTGCAGAACACCCCTGCTCAGTTCGCAACAAACAACTGCACCTCCCAGTCGCAAACCATTTCCACTCCCCCTCCCATTCTTTAGATGACATGTCCATCATGGGCCTCCTGCAGTGCCACAATGATGCCACCCAAAGGTTGCAGGAACAGCAACTCATATTCCGCCTGGGAAACCTGCAGCCTAATGGTATCAATGTGGACTTCACCAGTTTCAAAATCTCCCCTTCCCCCACCGCATCCTGAAACCAGC
Organism: Stegostoma tigrinum; assembly: GCF_030684315.1. NCBI lineage: Eukaryota > Metazoa > Chordata > Chondrichthyes > Orectolobiformes > Stegostomatidae > Stegostoma > Stegostoma tigrinum. The sequence continues at coordinate 3,810,529 of NW_026728472.1, forward strand.
CCAGTTTGTCCCCTCCCCCCCCACTGCACCACACAACCAGCCCAGCTCTTCCCCTCCACCCACTGCATCCCAAAACCAGTCCAACCTGTCTCTGCCTCCCTAACCGGTTCTTCCTCTCACCCATCCCTTCCTCCCACCCCAAGCCGCATCCCCATCGACCTACTCACCTCATCCCACCTCCTTGACCTGTCCGTCTTCCCTGGACTGACCTATCCCCTCCCTACCTCCCCACCTATACTCTCTCCACCTATCTTCTTTACTCTCCATCTTCGGTCCGCCTCCCCCTCTCTCCCTATTTATTCCAGAACCCTCACCCCATCCCCCTGTCTGATGAAGGGTCTAGGCCCGAAACGTCAGCTTTTGTGCTCCTGAGATGCTGCTTGTCCTGCTGTGTTCATCCAGCCTCACATTTTATTATCTTGGATTCTCCAGCATCTGCAGTTCCCATCATCTCTGACATCAGCTTCCCTGCGTCCCTGATGCTGCTTGTCCTGCTGTGTTCATCCACATCAACGCCTTGTTACCCCCCATTCTCCTTTGTTTGTGTTTTCTTGCTCTTCCTCCCTCCCTCTGATTCTCACCCCCTCTCTCACCTCTGTTGGCTCTAATTTCACTCCCTTGTCATGTTCCCTTATTTCCATCTTTCTGGCCCTTCTCTCTCTCTCTCTCCGCCCACAAACTCACTCTGGCTTTATTCACAGGGGGAGAGAGTACAAGAGGAAAGGAAACCAAAGCACGCAGCGCCTTCGGCTGAGAGAGAAATGAAGAACTGCCGGAGATTTTCCAAACCCTGACACAGGGGTTGCCTCTCTCTCTCTCGACAGTCTCTGCGACTGTCCCATCAAACCCCACACCCATTCCCGTCCCATGGTGTCTCTCCACAAACCCACCTCCGGGTGGAAATGCAAACACAAGTTGCTGGAAATGCTCAGCATCTGTGAAGAAAAAGTCCCGAGGTAGCGTTTTGGGTGCGATGACCCTTTCCCTTCGAGCTCTGGCTAGAAATGCTCCAGCCTCTGAGACAGGGTCCCCTTGAGGTCGGAGAGCTGCGGGTCGATCTCGGCTGTTCGCTTGGCGTCAGGAGCTCCCCTCAGCCCCAGGAAGGGGTATGATCACCCCCTAACCTTATACTGACAGTGGTTGTGTCCTTCCCTCATCCCCGGGAGCCCCTCCTGCCTTCTCACCTTGTCGCCGGGGTGCTATTCGACTACGGAGGGCTGTGCGATAAAGATCCTACTTCCCACAGCAGCAGGGGGAGGGGGCATCCCTTCGCTCCTAAAACACCCCCTCCCATCCAATCTTGTGGCAATGGCTGTTCGGCTGCAGAAAGCGGCGCTGCCCGTGACCCCAAACCTCCCGACAACACCCCTCTCCTAATCCGACCCTTTTGCAGTAGCTGTAGGCCACTCAGTCACTGGGCTGCACAATAGTGACTCTCCCCATGTCCACTCACTTCCAGGGCGGCTATCCTCCAACCCCGACCCCATCCCATCCGCCTCCTTCCCTTTACCATGTGGTACGAGAGCTGCAGGCTGGTCGGCTACGGAAACCCGCGCAGGGCTGGATAATAGACACCCTCCCAATGTCCCCAGCCTTCCCCTCACCCGGGGAGGGGAATTCTCACCCCCAAAACATCCATTCCCAACACCTCGCTTTGGGATAGGAGCGGCGCAGGATGTGAAACAGGGACCGTGCTCATGTCCCCAATCCTCCCTTCACCCCAAACCACCACCCCCAGCTTACCTTGCAGTAGGAGACAGTTGTACGCTGCTCAGCTACGGAAGGCGTCGCGGACCCGCGGCCGGGTGCGCGGGTTCGGTGCCAGGCAGCTGTGCCCAGGCGCCGGGCGAAGAGGCCTTCTCCCACCTTGGATCCCCGCTCCCGGCACAGGCGGCGCAGGGCCGAGCCACTGAGCAGCGAGCACTCCAGCAGCCCAGATGCCTGCTCCCAGCCCCGTGGTCATGTTGGAGGCCGCTGGAGAACAGGAGGTTGTAGGGGTCCGGGAGCATGGTGCGATGATCCCTAGTGCCGAACAGCTGGGTCCTCAGAACCCTCCCGGGAAAAGGGTTCCAGACAGCGGACTCGTCGTCGAGGGAGAGGGGAAGAAAGGCGTGAGTAGGAACAGGAGAGGAAGGGGATTGACTGAGAGGGAGAAAGAGACAGATTCTGTGTGTGTGTGAGAAAGAGGGGATTAGAAATGCAGTCTGATTGCGGATGGGTTGGGTTTAAACAGAGATTTTTAAACTTTGTTCAAAAAAACTCAACGCTCCCTGCTGAGCAGGTGGAGAGGCTCGGACAGAGAGGAAGAGAGGCACAGGGAAGTGGGGACAGACATGTTCACAGGGAGAGACGGGAGAGAGAACGGCAGAAGCACACACAGAGGGAGCCAGATACCAGACGAGAGATGGAGAGGGGCGCACACATAGACCAAAGAGACAGAGTGAGAGAGGAGAGAGACAGAAGTGCACAGCGAGGTGGCAGAGACAAGACGACAGAGAGAGACAGAGACACAGAGTGAGGCACATACAGAGAGATGGAGAGACAGAGATTGTGTGTGTGGCGGGGGGTGGGTTTGGAGGAAATGGGAGAGAGAGAGACAGAGTCGCGAGTTGTACAGCAGGGAAACAGACCCTTCAGTCCAACTCCACAAGGCCGACCAGACACCGTAACTGACTCGTTCTGTTTGCCAGCCTGGAGCCCACATCCCTCCAGCCCCTTCCTATTCATGTGTCCCTGCAGGTGACTTCTAAATACTGTGAGTATAACAGCCTCTGCCGCTCCTCTGGCAGTTCATGCCACACACAAGCTACACTCGGGAGAACACGTTGGCGCCAAATCCCCCTCCCATCCGCTGAGAAAAGGAACCGGAAATGACATCACCAACCCGAGGAAACCGGAACACTTAAAGAGAAGGCGGGACCTAACTCCAGCGCTTCCCCGGATGCTCCCTGATGATTTGACCGGGAACGGAGTTGAAACGTCTGCAAACTAACCTTCCAGCTCAGTGAGCAATCTTACACCCAGAACCTCAACCCTGAGCTACAAATCTTCTCAAAACTCGATAATGCTTTGCCACTTGATTAACAGGTGCATCCCATTTTTTGAAAAAAATAAACTTTTTTCGCTGGATGTGTGACTGACTGACCAGTGTTTATTGTCCTTCCTTAACTGAGCCTGGGGAGCTCTGCAGACCAATGGTATCAACGTGCATTTCACAAGCTCTAAAATCTCCCCTCCCACCAATGCATCCCAAAACCAGCCCAGCTCGTCCCCTAATCTGTTCTTCCTCTGACCGATCCCCTCCTCCCAGCTCAAGCCAAACCCCCATGCCCGACCTCCAAACCTCTTCCCACCAGCTCGAGCTGTCCGTCCTCCCCACACTGACCTATCCCTTCCCTACCTCCACACCCACACTCACCGCTAGTGGCTTCATGTCCGCCCCTTTTACTTAAGACCAGAAGACATCAGAGTGGAAGTAGGGCCATTCGGCCCATCAATCCATTCCACCATTTAAATCATGGCTCAGGGGCATTTCAACTCCACTTCCCTGAACTCTCCCCGTTGCCCTTGATTCCTCGTGAGATCAAGAATTTGTCGATCTCTGCCTCGAAGGCATCCAACGTCCTGGCCCCGACTGCACTCCGTGGCAATGATTTCCACAAGCCCGCCACTCTCTGGCTTTACAAATGTCATCTCATTTCCGTTTCAAATTTACCCCCTCTAATTTTAAGGCTGTGCCCACGGGTCCTAGTCTCCCGGCCTCACGGAAACAACTTCCTAGCGTCCACCCCTTCTGAGGCAGACATTATGTTGTAAGTTTCTATTAGATCTCCCCTCAACCTTCTAAACTCTGATGAGTACAATCCCAGCATCCTTAGCCGTTCATCATATGTCAAACCTACCACTCCAGGGATCATCCGTGTGAATCTCTGCTGGACACGCTCCAGGGCTAGTATGTCCTTTCTGAGGTGTGGGGCTCAAAATTGGACACGGTATTCTAAATGGGGCCTAACTAGAGCTTTATAAAGCCTCAGAAGCACGTCGCTGCTTTTATATTCCAACCCTCTTGCGATAAAGGACAACATTACATTCGCTTTCTTAATTACGGACTCTACCTGCAAGTTAACCTTTCGAGAATCCTGGACCAACACTTCTAGATTCCTTTGTACTTGAGCTTTACGAATATTCTCACCATTCAGAAAATAGTCCATGCCCGTATTCTTTTTACAAAAGTGCAAAACCCCACATTTACTCACATTGAATTTCATCAGCCATTTCCTGGACCACTCTCCTAAACTGTCTAACTCTTTCTGCCGCCTCTCCACCTCCTCAGTACTACCTGCCTGTCCACCTATCTTCGTATCATCGGAAAACTTCGCCAGAATGACCCTGCTCCCTTCATCCAGATCATCAATATGTAAGGTAAACAGCTGCGGCCCCGACACCGAAACCTGTGACACCAATCGTCACCAGTTGCCATGCCGAAAAACAGCCTTTTATCCCAACTCTCTGCCTTCTATCAGACAGCCAATCCTCAATCCAAGCCAGTCGCTCATCTCGAACACCATGGGCCCTCACCGTGCTCAGCAGCCTCCCGTGAGACACTTCTGTAAGGCCTTTTGGAAGTCTAGATAGATAACATCCACTGGGTTTCCCTGGGCTAACATACTTGTTACCTCTTCAAAGAATTCTAACAGGTTTGGCAGGCACGACCTCCCCTTACTACATCCATGCTGACTTGTTCTAATCTGACCCTGCACTTCCAGGAATTTCCAAATCTCATCCTTGACAATGATTCAAGAATTTTATCAACTGCCGAGGTCAGGTTAATCGGCCTGTAATTTTCCACCTTTTGCCTTGATCCTTTCTTAAACAAGGGGGTTACAACTGCAATTTTCCAATCATCTGGGACTTACCCTGACTCCAGGGACTTTTGAAAGATCACATCCAAAGCCTCTGCTATTTCCTCAGCCACCTTCCTCAGAACTCTCGGATGTAGCCCTTCGGGGCCAGGAGATTTAGCAATTTTTAGACCTTTTAGCTTTTCTAGCACTTTCTCTTTTGTAATGCCTACCATACTCAACTTTGCCCCCTGACTCTCCCTAAGTGTTGGCATACTACTCATGTCTTCCACGGTGAAGACTGACGCAAAGTACTTATTAAGTCCTTCAGCTACTTCCTTATCTCCCATCACTAGCCTTCCAGCATCAATTTGGAGCGGCCCACTGTGTACTTTTGCCTCATGTTTGTTTCTTATGTATTGAAAGAAGCTTTCACTGTGATTTCTAATATGACTAGCTAGCCAACCTTCATATTTGATCCTCTCCTTCCTTATTGCTCGTCTGTCTCCTCTGCACCTATCTTCCCCTCTGTCCATCTTCAATCTGCCTTCCCCCTCTCCCTGTTTATTTCAGAACCGTCTCCTTCTCCCTCTTTTCTGATGAAGGGTCTCGGCCCGAAATGTCAGCTTTTGTGTTCCTGAGATGCTGCTTGGCCTGCTGTGTTCATCCAGCTCCACACTTTGTTATCTTGGATTCGCCAGCATCTACAGTTCCCATTTTCTTTTTATTTTGGGGGCAGCTGCTGTCAATACCCACCCAAACAAAAGCTTCATTTGTAATTTTCAAAATTGGTATAGCCCACAATCTGCTGAGTGAACAAAAAAAGTACCCATTTGCCTGTGACTCTCAGATGGATTTCTTTCCGATTTGTTTATTCTTTAATGAGACATAGCTGTTGCTGATTGTCCAGCATGAACTGACTTCTTGAACAGCTTCATGTTGCTGTACAGAGACCCACAATGCTGTTCCAAAAGAGATTACGAAGATTGACTCAGTAACAACCATTCATTTCCAAATAAGTTTGTGAGTAGCTTGGAGGTGAATTTTACTGGGGTTAGTGCTACCATGTCTGATGTCCTTGCCCTTGAAGATGAGGTTTCTAAGTCTGGAAAGGTGTGTGTCAGAATAGTGGGTAAAAAATGTGGCAGTGCATCTTGTACAGGGACACATTATTGTCTCTTGGGGTTGGCTGTGGAGAGAATGGATACGGTGCCAATCAAGGGGCTGCTTTGGCCTAGACTCAAGATTGTTTTCAGTGTTGTTGGAGCTGCACCGTCATTGACAGACTTTTGACTTGAGAATTGGAGGAGGGCTGCAGGCTTCGGAGTGTCAGCAGTTTCTACATCAAATCGCAGAGTCGTCTTGCTTTTTCTCTGAGTCTGTGGTCCCGAGTGATATCCAAAACCAGGTCATCTCTCTTGTGAGCTTGTTATTCTAAACTGGACATTGCGCTTTCTTTACTCAGAGAGTAGTCAGGGAATGGAACGCTTTGCTTGCAACGGTAGTAGATTCGCCAACTTTCGGTACATTTGAGTCGTCATTGGATAAGCACATGGACGTACGTGGAATCGTGTAGGTTAGATGGGCTTCAGATCGGTATGACAGGTCGGCGCAACATCGAGGGCCGAACGGCCTGTACTGCGCTGTAATGTTCTATGTTCTAATGGTCTCTTCATTATAGAAGAGAGGTGATTGCATTTGAGCATGTGTGGAGGACATTCATCAGGATGTTCTGAGGGGGTGAAGCATTTTAACTCGATGGAGAGTCTGGATAAGTTTGAGATAACAGGAACTGTCAATGCTGGAGTCTGAGATAACACAGCGTGGAGCTGGAGGAACACTGCAGGCCAGGCAGCATCACTGTTTTATCTGGATAAGGTTGGCTTGTTTTCTTCCGAATAGAGAAGGTTGAAGAAGGTCCTGAAAAAATGGTTTGCATTCTGATGGGTCTAGGCGAGGGAAGCAGAACGACCATTCATGGGGTGGGAGGTCACGGGGGTGCGGGGGGGAAGAGGTACATACATTTAAGCTAAAAGGCTCAGAAGGAATTTCAGGAAAGAAAAGACACCCAGAAGGTGCTGGGTGTTTGGAATTCATTGTCTGGGACTTTAGTTGAGGTGGTGGATAATCTTTTCACATTAAAGAAAAAGGGTTGGTACAGCACTTAAAATGAAATAACATTCATGGCAACGGGCCTATTGCAAAAACATGAGCCGAATGTGAACTTAGTGTGGCTTCAGTGGTTACAGACACAATGGAATGAAGTGCTTGTTCAATTCACACGGATGATCCCTGGAATGGTAGGCTTAACCTATGATGAATGGCTGAGGGTCCTGGGATTGCACTCACTGCAGTTTAGAAGGTTGAGGGGAGAACTCATAAAAACTTACAAGATAATGTATGGTTTAGAAGAGGTGGACGCTAGGAGGTTGTTTCCGTTAGCAGGGGAGACGAGGACCCGTGGGCACAGCCTTATAATTCGAGGGGATCAATTTAAAACTGAAATCAGACGACATTTCTTCAGGCAGAAAGTGGTGGGCTTGTGGAATTCATTGCCGCAGAGTGCAGTGCAGGCCGGGATGTTGGACGCCTTCAAGGCAGAGATCGACAAATTCTTGATCTCAAAAGGAATCAAGGGCTACGCGGAGAGTGCAGGGAAGTGGTGTGGAAATGCCCATCAGCCATGATTTAAATGGTGAAGTGGACTTGATGGGCCGAATGGCCTTACCTCCACTCCTATGTCTCATGGCCTTATGGTCTAAATCTGGAGAATTCTCTTATTCTATGATTCTGGAGCAGGGGACAGTGAGTGGACAGCACAGGACAGTTCACTTAACTTCTCCTTTACCAATCTTCTATCTGCCTCCCCACTTCCCCCTATTTTTTTCAGAATCCCCTTCTCCTCCCCCATTTTTGAAGAAGGGTCTCGACCCGAAACGTCAGCTTTCTTGCTTCTCTGATGCTGCTCGGCCCGCTGTGTTCATCCAGTTCTACACCTTGTTCTCTCAGATTCTCCAGCATTGGCAAGTTCCTACTATCTCTTGAGGAAGCTTACTTGTTTTTGCACCCAAACTGTGGTGAGAATGTGGAACGCACCGACTGTGTGGGTGGTAGAGGCAGAAACCGTGATAACATTTAACAAGTCTTTGATTGGGCATTTGCGATGCCAAGGCATACAAGGCTCTGGGTCGAGTGCTGGGAAATGTGATGAGAATAGTTCGGGACTTGCATCTTGTGAGGGCACATACAATTTGCTGAAGGGTCTGTTCCATTGCCACCGCACTCTATTATGCTGTCCCTCAATGATCCTATAACAAGTAAGTGAAGGTTTACAGAAACAGATAGTTTTCAAGGACAATGCCAAGAGGAAAAGTGATGCGCAGGCAAAGTGCATGTAAGAATTTAACCAAGGATTAACACCATTGAAGAACTGGAATTTGTGCTAATGCACCAAACCTGCAGATGAAAATGCAGTGTCCAGTTTGATTGCAAACTGCAACAACCACCAGTTAGTAACATGATCAATGGAAATATCTGAATGCCTGTTGTTGTGATCTCAAGCATTTACCTGCGTCGAGTGAAATCCACCACCATAGTTCTGTTGCATCGTTGGCCACCTCGCAATCGGTGTTGCGTAGTCAATGTCATTCCTTGACAATGCTTGAAGCAAGGCATAAGCAATGGTTTCCACAGTCATCGCAGAAGCCTGTGCTGCTTCAATTGGATACGGCTTCTCGTCCTCCAACAATGGAGGCTTTCCAGGAACCAACATCAGAATCTGTCATTTGACAAAGGGATTAGCTGACAATAAAGTTTACATCATATAGATTTTTGTTTGCATTTCACCAACACAACAGTGGTTTTGCTGGTCAAGATCCAGCATTATCTCACCACTGATGTCTACAACATTCTCCATACTTCCCGCTCAGTGATGGGTCCTTTTGTTTGGGAAAAATAGGCACCTTCGAATGCAAATGAATCAAGATGAGCTTTAGTTTCTCATCAGGCTACATGGCAGTTATTACAAGATGTTATGAACAAAAGGTGTAGGAGCAGATGAAACCATTCACCAGTCTGGATGATCTTCTTGCCCTCATCCTGAGGAGGCATCACAGATCTTAACTTACACGCAATTCAAATTATTTCATGCAATGACAAGACTGAATGTTCCGGATACTGCAAATGCCATGGCACCTGGCAGCATCCCACAAACTGTACTGGAACAATGTGCCCCAATTCACCACACCAACAGTAAATGTTCTCCAGTACATTTTTAAACACTTGCAACACTCACATTTCAGAGAAAGATGACGTGTCACGCAATCGGCAGACAAATTGCCCTGACCAATTATGACCTCAATGTATTCTCAATCATCAGCAAAGTAATGCAACATCTGGATGACAGTGCTGTCAAACAGCTGCACACTTCGGCTCAGTTTACTTTTCGTCATGCCACACTTCTCGTAACCTCTTTCAGGATTGACCACAAATATGATCAGAGACACTGAGCTTGAAAAGGAAGGAAAGTGCAATCTGTCATTTCCACCAAGGCAACTTCTGATTGAATGTGGTGTGAAGCAGAGGAATGGAAAATTGAGTCAGTGGCATTCACTGGATACCTGCACTGGTTGAAGTCATGTCTTCATTTGAACCAAAGTGGAGACATGAACGTTCATTGAATATTGTGCAGTTGTCCAGATCCAAACTGCTATATCTCCCACAATTCCATTCCTCTGCATTTTGTACAATAGTCTGTTATGGGGAACCTTCTCGAACGCCTTGCTGAAATCCATATACTCCACATCAACCGGTTTACTCTCATCTACCTGTTTGGTCACCTTCTCAAAGAACTCAATAAGGTTTGTGAGGCACGACCTACCCTTCACAAAACTGTGCTGACTATCCCTAATCAATTTATTCTTTTCTAGATGATTATAAATCCTGTCCCTTAGAACCTTTTCCAACACTTTACCAACAACTGAGGTCAGGCTCACTGGCCGATAATTACCAGGGTTGTCTCTACTCCCCTTCTTGAACAGGAGAACCACAATTGCTATCCTCCAGTCATCTGGCACTATTCCTGCAGACAATGACGAGTTAAAGATCAATGCCAAAGGCTCGGCAATCTCCTCCCTGGATTCCCCAAGGATCCGAGGATAAATCCCATCTGGCCCAGGGGTCATAGCTATCTTCACCCTCTGTAGGATTTCAAATACCTCTTCCTTGTGAACCTCAATCCCACCTAGTCCAGTAGCCTGTATCTCTGTATTCTCCTCGACAACATTGTCGTTTTCTCGAGTGAATACTGTTGAAAAATATTCATTTAGCGCTTCCCCTATCTCATCTGACTCCACACACAACTTCCCACTACTATCCTTGATTGGGACTATTCTTACTTTTCTCATTCTTTTATTTCTTAAATACCGATAGAAAACCTTATGGTTTACCCTGATCCTATCCGCCAACAACTTCTCAAGTCTCCTCCTGGCTCTTCTGAGCTCTCTCTTTCGGTCTTTCCTGGCTACCTTGTAACCCTCAAGCACCCGAACTGAGCAATCACATCTTATAGTAACAGAAGCCTTCTGCTTCCTCTTGACCAGAGATTCCACTTCCTTCGTAAACCACGGCTCCCGCGCTCTGCAGCTTCCTCCCGGCCTGACAGGTACATACTTATCTAGGACACACAGGAACTTTTCCTTGAATAAGCTCCACATTTCTATTGTGCCCATCCCTTGCAGTTTCCTTCCCCATCCTATGCTCCCAAAATCTTGCCAAATCTCATCGTAATTGCCTTTCCCCCAGATATAACTCTTGCCCAGTGGTGTACACCTACACCTTTCCATCACTAAAGTAAACATAACAGAATTGTGATCGCTGAGGTTGGCATTTTATTATCTTAGAATTGTGATCGCTATCACCAAGGTGATCACCTACTTCCAAATCTAACACCTGGCCAGGCTCATGACCCAGGACCAAATCTGATGCGGTCACTGCACTCCAATTCCATTAGTCACTACATACCACTTACCTCAGTCACTGCATCCCACTTCCCACAGTCACTGCATCCCATTTTCCTCAGTCACTGCAACCCACTTCACTCAGTCACTGCACCCCAAGGCCCGTCAGGCACTGCATCCCTGTTACCTCATTCACTCCTTCCCATTACGTCAGCCACTGCGTCCCATTTCCCTCAGTCAGTGCAACCCAATTCCTAAAGTCACTGCAACCCATTTCCCACAGTCACTGCATCTCTTTTCCTTCAGTTACTGCAGCCCACTTCACTCAGTCGCTGCATCACATTACCCTCAGTCACTGCATCCCATTACACTCAGTCACTGCATCCCATTGCACTCAGGAGACTGCATCCCATTACACTCAGGAGAATGCATCCCATTACACTCAGTCACTAAATCCCATTACACTCAGTCACTGCATCCCATTTCACTCAGTCATGGCATCCCATTTCACACAGTCACTGCGTCCCAGTTCACTCAGTCAGAGCATTCCATTTCATTCAGTCACTGCAACCCATTTCCCACAGTCACTGCAACCTATTTCCCACAGTCAGTGCATCCTATTTCCCTCAGTCACCGCATCCCATTTCACTCAGTCACCGCTTCCCATGACCCTCAGTCACTGCATGCCATTCCACTCAGTCACTGCATCCCATTTCACTCAGTAACTACATCCCATTTCACTCAGTCACTGCATCTCATTTCCGACAGTCACTTCCTCCCATTTCACTCAGTCACTGCCTGCCATTTCACTCAGTCACTGCATCTCACTTCACTCAGTCACTGCCTCCCACTTCACTCAGTCACGGCCTCCCACTTCACTCAGTCACGGCCTCCCACTTCGCACAGTCACGGCCTCCCACTTCGCACAGTCACTGCCTCCCATTTCAGTCCGTCACTGCATCTCATTTCACTCAGTCACTGCCTCCCAATTCACGCAGTCACTCCGTCCCATTTCAGTCAGTCACTACCTCCCATTTCAATCAGTCACTGCATCCTATTTCCCTTGGTCACTGCGTCCCATTTCACTCAGTCACAACATCCCATTTCACTCAGTCACTGCATCCCATTTCACTCAGTCACTGCATCCCATTTCACTCTGTCACTGCATCCCATTTCACTCTGTCACTGCATCCCATTTCACTCAGTCACTGCATCAAATTTCACTCAGTGACTGCATCCCATTTCATTCAATCACTGCTTCCCATTTTCCTCAGTCACTGCAACCCATTTCACACAGTAACTGCAACCCATTTCCCACAATCACTGCGTCTCCTTTCCCTCAGTCACAGCATCCCATTTCACTCAGTCAGCGCATCCCATTTTCCTCAGTCACTGTATCCCATTTAACTGAGACAGTGAATCTCATTGAACTGAGACGGTGCATCTCATTTCCCTCAGTCACTGCATCTCATTTCCCTCAGTCACTGCATCTCATTTCACGCAGTCACTGCATCCCATTTAACTGAGACAGTGAATCTCATTCAACTGAGACAGTGCATCCCATTACCCTCTGTAACAGCGTTCCATTTCCCACAGTCACTGCATCTACTTACCCTCAGTCACTGCATCCCATTTCACTCAGTCACTGCATCCCATTTCACTCAGCCACTGCATCCCATTTCACTCAGTCATTGCATCCCATTTCCCTGAGCCACTTTATCATATTCACTCAGTCATTGCATCCCAGTTCACTCAGTCACAGCATTGCATTTGACTCAGTCACTACATCCTATTTAGCGGAGACAGTGAATCCTATTCAACTGAGACAGTGCATCCATTTCCCTCAGTCACCGCTTCCCATGACCCTCAGTCACTGCTTCCCATGACCCTCAGTCACTGCTTCCCATGAACCTCACTCACTGCTTCCCATGAACCTCACTCACTGCATCCCAGGTCACTCAGTCACTGCATCCCCGTTGAATCAGTCGCTGCATCCCCGTTGAATCAGTCACTGCATCCCCGTTCAATCAGTCACTGCATCCCATTTCACTCAGTCACTGCATCCCAGTTCACTCAGTTACTGCATCCCATTCCCCTCAGTCAGTGCATCCCATTTCCCACAGTCCCTGCAGCCCATTTAACAGTCAATGCATCGCATTCCAATCTGTCACTGCATAGCATTTCCCTCACTCACTGCAACCCATTTCACGGAGTCAATGCATCGAATTTCACTCAGTCACTGCATCCTTTTTACCTCAGTCACTGCATCCCATTTCCCTCAGTCACTGCATCCCATTTCCCTCAGTCACTGCATCCCATTTCCTTCACACACTGCATCCCACTTCACACAGTCATTGCATCCCATTTCACACAGTCACTGCATCCCATTTGCATCAGACACTGCATTCAATTTCCATCAGTCACTGCATCTCACTTCACTCAATCACTGCATCCCATTTCCCACAGTCACTGCATCCCATTTCACTCAGTCACTGCATCCCATTTCCCGCAGTCACTGCATCCCATTTCACGCAGTCACAGCATCACATTTCACACAGTCACTTCATCTCGTTTCCTACACTCACTGCATCCCATTACCCAAAGTCGCGGCATCCCATTTCCCTCAGTCACGGCATCCCATTTCACGCAGTCACTGCATCCCATTTCACGCAGTCATTGCATCCCATTTCACGCAGTCACTGCATTCAATTTCCATCAATCACTGCATTCAATTTCCATCAGTCACTGCATTCAATTCCCATCAGTCACTGCAATGCATTCCACTCTGTCACTGCGTCCCGTTTCACTCAGTCACTGCATCTCACTTCACTCATTCACTGCATCCAATTTCACGCAGTCACTGCATCCCATTTCCTCAGTCACTGCATCCCATTTCCCTCAGTCACTGCATCCCATTTCCCACAGTCACTGCAACCCATTTCCCACTTTCACTGCGTCTCATTTCCCTCAGTGACTGCACCACATTTCACTCAGTCACTGCACCACATTTCACTCAGTCACTGCACCACATTTCACTCAGTCACTGCCTCCCACTTCACTCAGTCACTGCCTCCCACTTCACTCAGTCACTGCCTCCCATTTCAGTCAGTCACTGCATTCCATTTCCCTCAGTCACTGCATCGCATTTCACGCAGCCAGTGCATCCCATTTCACGCAGCCAGTGCATCCCATTTCACTCAGTCACTGCATCCCATTTCACTCAGTCACTGCATCTCATTTCACTCAGTCACAACGTCTCATTACCCTCAGTCACTGCATGTCATTTCCCTCAGTCACTGCATCCCATTTCACTCAGTGACTGCACCACATTTCACTCAGTGACTGCACCACATTTCACTCAGTCACTGCGTCCCATTTCACTCAGTCACTGCGTCCCATTTCTCTCAGTCACTGCATCCCATTTCACTCAGTCACTGCATCCGATTTCCCACAGTCACTGCAACCCATTTCCCACTTTCACTGCATCCCATTTCCCACAGTCACTGCATCCCATTTCACTCAGTCACTGCATCCCATTTCACTCAGTCACTGCATCGCATTTCACTCAGTCACTGCATCCCATTTCCCTCAGTCACTGCATCTTCTTTCCCTCAGTCACTGCATCTCCTTCACCACAGTCACTGCATCCCATTTCATGCAGTCACAGCATCACATTTCACTCAGTCACTGCATCGTATTTTACTCAGTCACTGCATCCCATTAAACTCAATCACTGCATCTCCTTCACCATAGTCACTGCATCCCATTTCCATCAGTCACTGTTTCCCTTATCTCACAGACACTGCATTCAATTTCCCACACTCACTGCATCCCATTTCCCATCATCACAGCATCTCCTTTCCCTCAGTCTCTGCATCACAATTCACTCAGTGATTGCATCCCATTTCCCTCAGTCACTGCATCACATTTCACTCAGTCACTGCATCCCATTTACTCAATCACTGCGTCTCCTTCACCACAATCACTGCATCACATTTCCATCAGTCACTGTTTCCCGTATCTCACAGACGATGAATTCAATTTCCCACACTCACTGCATCCCATTTCCCTCAGTCACTGCATCCCATTTCGATCAGACACTGCAGCTCATGTCACTCTGTCACTGCATCCAATTTCCATCAGTCACTGCATCCCATTTCACCCAGTCACTGCATCCCATTTCACCCAGTCACTGCATCCCATTGCACTCAGTGATGCATCCCATTTCAAGCAGTCACTGCATCACATTGCACTCAGTGACTGCATCGCATTTCACTCAGTCACTGCATTCCACTTCACGCAGTCACTGCATCCCATGTCCGTGTGTCACTGCATCCCATGTCCGTGTGTCACTGCATCCCATGTCCCTAAGTCACTGCATCGCATGTCCCTAAGTCACTGCATCGCATGTCCCTCAGTCACTGCATCGCATGTCCCTCAGTCACTGCATCGCATGTCCCTCAGTCACTGCATCCTATTTCACTCAATGGCTGCATCACATTTCACACAGTGACTGAATCACATTTCACTGAGTCACTGCGTCCCATTTCACACAGTCACTGCGTCCCATTTCACGCACTCACTGCATCGCATTTCACTCAGTCACTGCATCGCATTTCACTCAGTCACTGCATCGCATTTCACTCAGTCACTGCGTCCCATTTCAGACAGTCACTGCATCTCCTTTCCTCAGTCACTGCAGCCCATTTCACGAAGTCACTGCTGCCCATTTCACTCTGTCCCTGCGGCCCATTTCCACAGTCACTGCATCCCATTCCCCTCAGACACAGCATGCTATTTCCCACAGTCACCGCATCTCCTTTCCTCCGTTACTGCATCCCATTTCATTCAGTAAGGGCAGCGCATTTCACTCATTCACTGCATCCCATTGCACTCAGACACTGCATCCCATTTCCCTCAGTCACAGCACCCCTTTTCCCACAGTCAGTGCATCTCCTTTCCTCAGTCACTGCATCCCATTTCACTGTCACTGCAACACATTTCGCACAGTCACTGCAGCCCACTTCACGCAGTCACTGCATCCCATTTAAGAGTCACTGCATCCCAAAACCGTCAGTCACAGCATGCCATTTCTCTCAGTCACAGCATGCCATTTCCCACAGTCACTGCATCTCCTTTCCCTCAGTCACTGCATCCCATTAACCTCAGTCACAGCATCCCATTTCACTCAGTCACTGCATTCCATCTCCCTCAGTCACTGCATCCCATTCGCCACAGTCACCGCATCCCATTTCCCAAATACACGGAATCACCTTTCCCTCAGTCACTGCCTCCCATTACCCTCAGTCACTGCATCCCATTTCACTCAGTCACAGCATCCCATCTCCATGAGTCACTGCATCCCAGTTCACACATTCACTGCAGCCCATTTCACTCAGTCACTGCATCCCATTTCACTCAGACACTGCAACCCATTTCCCACAGACACTGGATCCCATTTCACTCAGTCACTGCATCCCATTAGACATAGTCACAGCATCCCAGTTTACTCAGTCACTGCAACCCAGTTCAATCAGTCTCGGCATCCCATTCCCCTCAGTCACTGCAATCCATTACCCTCAGACACAGCATGCCATTTCCCACAGTCACTGCATCTCCTTTCCATCAGTCAACGAATCCCATTTCCATCAGTCACTGCATCCCATTTCCATCAGTCACTGTATCCCATTTCCCTCAGTCACTACAACCCATTTCCCGCAGTCACTACAACCCATTTCCCGCAGTCACTGCATCCTATTTCACTCAGTCACTGCATCCCATTTCCCTCAGACACTGCATCCCATGACTGTCAGTCACTGCATCCCATTACACTCAGTCACTGCCTCCCATTGCACTCAGTCACTGCCTCCCATTACCCTCAGTCACTGCATCGTATTTCACTCAGTCACTGCATCCCATTACCGTCAATCACTGCATCCCATTACCCTCAGTCACTGCATCCCAGTTCACACAGTCACTGCATCCAGTTTCACTGAGTCACTGCATCCCGTTTCACTGAGTCACTGAATCGCATTTGTTGTTCTCACTTGAATGCAATGGTCATGAATCTCCTCCAATGGCTTGTCATGTATTTCCAATGCAAAATTTTACCAAGTTTTGATTTTCAATTTTGATTACATGTGTTTCCTCTATTCTATAAGATGCTGCAATAAACTCAAATTTGACAAATCATAATTCAACCACCATTACCTACAGAGTTAATTTCATCAAACAGATCCAATTAGAATTGTCACATTCCCAAATCCTGATTCAAGTTTTTCTAATTGTGGCCACGTGGTTAAGAAAAAAGACACTTAGAATCAGAGACATGTACAGTCGGGAAACAGATCCTTTGGCCCAATTTGTCTATGTTGACCAGATATCCTAAATTAATTTAGTCCCATTTGCCAGCATTTGGCCCATATTCCTCTCAACCCATCCTATTCATATACCCATCCACATGCCTTTTAAACGTACAAGCCTCCACCACTTCCTCTGGCAGCTCACTCCATACATGCACCACTATGAAAAAAATCCGGTCCATTTTAAATCTTCCCTCTCTCATTTTTAACCTATTCCCTCCAGTTTTGGATTCCAGCAACCCGGGGAAAAGATCTTGGCTGTTCGCTCTATCCACGTCCCTCGTAATTGTATAAACTTCTTTCTGGTCAGCCCTGAACTCCAAAGTTCCAAGAAATAGCTGCCTGTTCAAGCCCACGGTATACCTCCAACCTCTGGTGCTCGTAACATCCTTGTAGATCTTCTCTGAACCCTTTCAAGTTTACAACATACAACAATACAGCGCAGAACAGGCCCCTCAGCCCTCAATGTTGCGCCTACATCCTTCCTCTCGCAAGGAGACCAAAATCGATTGCAGTATTCCAAAAGCAGCCGAATCAACGTCCTACATGGCTGCTAAGTGATCTCCCAACTCCTATACTCAATGCAATGACCGATAAAGGCGAGCACACCAAATGTCTCCTTCATATCCTTTCGACCGGTGGCTGTACTTTGATGGAACTACGAAACTGCACTCCAGCGTCTCTTTATTAAGCAACACTCCCCACAACCTTCAGTGTAAACGTGCTGCCCTGATTTGTCTTTCCAAAATGTAGCACCTCACATTTGTCTAAGCTCAACACCATCTGCCAGTCCTCAGTTTATTGGCCCTTGTCAATGCCCCATTGTATTCTGAGGTGACCTTGTGGGCTGGCTACTACACCTTCAATCATTGGGAAACTTACTAACCACACCTTCTATTTTCATATCCAAATCATTGCATCACTTCAACTCCCCCTCCCAATCCCTGAATGACATGTCCATCCTGGGCCTCTTCCAGTGTCACAACCAAACCACCCAGAAACTGGAGGAGCAGCACCTCATATTCCGCCTCGGGAGATTCCAACTCAATAGCCTCAATGTGGACTTGGCCACCCTCAAAATCTCCCCACCCGCCAGCCTCATCCCAAGACTCGTTCCTCCCCTCATCCCCGCCTCCATGACCTGTCCGCCTTCTCTCCCACCTATCCACTCCTCCCACCTCACTGACCAACTCCCACCACTGCTTGGAATTATTATTCTTTTCACACTTCATCAGCTCGATGTTATTTCTAAAATCTATTTTCCAATTGTTGGAAAAAGTGAGATAAAGAGAAGTGAAAGAAGTTACATTCTTACCATTCGTGAAATCTCTGAATATTCTTCTGTTGAAAGGCCGCCAAGGAACGATGCAAATCTTTTGTCACAAACGCTGTGAGGGAGACAACTTTTTCGGTTCCACTAACTCCACCCTCAGGAAGACAAACCCACGTAACATATCTAGTCACTTAAAACATACTCTATTGTTGCCCAAGGTGGAGAGCTGGATGAACGCAGCAGGCCAAGCAGCATCAGAGGAGCAAGAAAGCTGATGTTTCGGGACGAGACCCTACTTCAGAAAATTGGCGCTGGAGAATCTGAGATAACAAGGTGTAAAGCTGGATGATACTGCTTGACCTGCTGTGTTCATCCAGCTTTACACCTTCTTATCTCAGATTCTCCAGCATCTGCAGTTCCTACTGCCTCTATTGTTGCCCTTTCACTTTACGGAACTAATATGAGCCAGTAGTTTTGTTTAGGCTCGTGTAATCTTACGGTTATTGGCCTGTACAAAATCCTGAATTAATTTTGATCGACTGACGGGAGGAGATGAATTTTATAGAAATTTTTGTTTTCTACCAATTTGCAGAGGGCATCGTGGGCGATTGAAGGACAGTGTTATTATCCTCCAGGTCTGCGGACTGCATCGTTACCAACTTGCCCATTTGCATATACATACAGTATTCATTATGTACCAATGAAACATAATAAACCAATACTGCGTACTAAAAACAACCCTCAAATATCAATGGAAATTTAATATTTATCATAGAGTTTGAAGGATTGAATTCAATGATACAAAGCAAAAACCAGTGAAGATGAGTGCAGTTGGTCAGCACTTTTGCCACTAAGTGGAGGTTGGCAGTTTGAGGCCACCCAGGAACAAGCAAGCTCTGTCTAACTCCAAGGGCAGCACGGTGGCTCAGTGGTTAGCACCGCTGACTCACAGCGCCAGGGACCCAGGTTCGATCCCACCGTTGGACGATTTTCTGTGCGGAGTTTGTATATTCTGCCCATGCCTGCAAGGGTTCCTGCTGGGTGCTCTGGTTTCCTCCCACAAGATGTGCAGGCTCGGTGTATGGGCCATGCCAAACTTGCCCATTGTGTTTAGGGATGTGTAGATTAGGTGTGTTAGTCATGGGAAATGTAGGGTTACTGAGGAAAGGGTCGGGGGATGAGTCAGGGTGAGATGCTCTTTGGAGGGTGGCCGTGGACGTTTTGGGTCAAAAAGGGCTTGTTTCCACACCGTAGGGATTCTATGACATGGAAGTATCTTTTGAAGTGGACATTCATGGGTATGCTATAACAGAGACCTTGAAATACTGCACAACAAATATTTGGAACTAGACTGTCAATTCAGACATAACATCAAAAAAGGTCATGGAAGTTGTCACCGATATAAAGCAGGATTGATGAAAATCCAGCAGGAAATGGTGTCAAAAGGCACAGTATCTTTTATTCATCTCCAGTTATTTTGTCCAAGGCACTGGATGCTGGCAGGATTGAAACATTTAAGAAATGCTTCACAAATCACATATAAGGACCTGCACATCTTTGAACAATGGGAGGAAACTGCGGCACCTGGCAGAAGCCCCTCGCAGACGCGGGGAGGACATGTCAGTTCCACACAGATAGTTACCCAAGACTGGAATCTCAATTGGCTCCCCAGTGCATGAGCAGCTCTAACCACTGAGCAACTACTTTGCCCAGAAGGGGTTTTATAAGCACATACATTATTTCCATTAAGACAGATCCAATCCTCTACGTCCAATCAAAATAACATCTTGTAGATATCATGACAACAATCATAAATGATTTTGAATAAGTAAATCAAAAAAATTGAAATAGTTTCCAAGCCTAAATACTAGATATGGTGCAGTTAAAATGAATAGTGCAACAACAAAAAGGCCATATTTTATGTGACGATCGGTAACACTTGAAAACTTGCAACAATTCGTCGCCAGTAGTGCTCTGAAGTGGCTTGATGGTGCACTCCTTCAGACACTGGAATGAAACTCCAAAGATCACAAATTCTCCTTCAATACCGTGTTGGAACAGTGACTGCATCAACCTGTGTTTATGGGCCTGACTGGAAACCCACACAACATGCATAAACAAAAAAAAACTAAGGTGATAGGAGAAAAAAATGTATGTATGCAACGTCTTTGAAAAGCGATTATTTGTAGCGGCTGCAAGCCCATAAGGAATCTCGTTTCGCAGATTATATTCATTTGCACTGCAGGTCATGCCAGTCAGAATCAGTTTTCGTTTCATGACAGATAACTAAAATGTCCATTACAATGAACTTTGGTTGATCAGAAGATTTTAAGTAAGGACTATGTCTTGTGTGAGCTGACAGCATGAGGGGATGGAGAAGGTACATGCACTGCTGGCATCTTGACACCATTGAATGAGCAAGCGTGGATGCAAAGGTTGTAACAGGTAACAATTGTACAGGCAATATCTTTTGAGCTCCTTCCGAGCAGGCCTGGAATACTCTAAAGCTGTGCTGGACCCTCACTTCCTCCACCTTACGTATGCTGCCTTTTCTTTTTGACAAGAAGCACCTCTGTACCCGTCATCCAAGGCTCCTTAATCTTACCCCTTCTTACCTGTCTCAGAGGAACAAATTTATACATCACTCGCAACAACTGCTCCTTGAACAGCCTCCACATGTCTGCCGCGCCCCTTCTGTGGAACAATTGCTCCCATCTGTACTTTCCAACTCCTGTCTGATAGCATCATAGTTTCCTTGACCCCAGTGAAATGTCTTCCCCTGGTAACTGCTCCTTTCCTTTTCCATGGCTATGGTAAATGTGAGGCTCTTGCGGTCACTGTCGCCAAAGTGTTCTCCCACCATGCGATCTGACACCTGTCCTGGCTCATCGCCGAGCACCAAATCCAAAATGGCCTCCCGCCTCGTCGGCCTGTCCACATACTGATTCAGGAAACCGTCCTGAACACACCTGACAAAAACGGCTCCATCCAAACCATCTGCACTAAGGAGGTTTCAATCTATGTTGGGAAAGTTGAAGTCACCCATAACAACAACCCTGATCCGTTTGCACTTTTCAACAATCTGCCGGCCAATGAGTTCTTTGATCCCCCAACTGCTATTTGGGGGGTCTGTAGAAAACCCCCAGTGAAGTGACTGCTGCCTTGCTGTTCCGAACTTCCACCCATACTGACTCAGTCGACAAACCTTCCTTGGCAACCTCAGCCCATACCACCTCAGTAGACGAGTCCTCAAAGGTTCTTTCAGCCACCGTTGTACTGTCCTTGACCAACAAAGCCACACCTCCCCCTCTTTTACCACCTTCCCAGACGTTAATCAAAGATCTAAACCCGAGAACCTGCAACATCCATTCCTGACTCTGCTCTATCCGTGCCTCCGAAATGGCCACAACATCGAAGTCCCAGGTACCTATCCTAGCTGCAAGCTCACCTACATTAATCCGGATACTCCCGGCATTAAAGTCGTCACACTTCAATCCAGCTTACTGTCTGCCAGCACAGTCCTGTGACAGTGAGGTCCTGACCATGTCCTCCCTACGCTCATCCTCCTGTGTACTAGGACTACACCTCAGTTTCCCATCCCCCTTCTGAGCTCGTTTGAATCCACCCGAATGGCACTAGCCAATTTCCCACCCAGGATATTCGTGCCCCTCTGGTTCAAGTGGAGACCGTCCTGTTTGTACAGGTCCCACCTTCCCCAGAATGAGCCCCAATTGTCCATCTACCTGAAGCCCTCCCAACTGCACCATCCCTGCAGCCACGTGTTCAGCTGAAATCTCTCCCTGTTCTTTGCCTCGCTATCACGTCTACAGGTGACAAACCAGAGATGTTCCAGCTCTCGGCTTCCACCCGAGCTCCCTCAAATCCTGCCTGACATCCCTATCCCTCTTTCTACATATACCATTGGTGCCTATGTGGATCACGACTTGGGCTGGTCACCCTCTCCCTTCAGGACCCGAAAGAGACAATCCGAGACATCACAGACACTGGAACCTGGTAGTCAACACACCAATCGTGAGTCTCTTTCGTTCCCGGCAAATCTTCTATCAGTCCCTCTAACTATTGAGTCCCCAATGACTATCACTCTCTTGCTATCCCCGCTTCCCTTCTGTGCAAGAGGGACAGACTCTGTGCCAGAGACCTGCACCCTACTGCGTACCCCTGCTAAGTCGTCGCCCGGAACAGTATCCAAAATGGTATCGTTGTTTTTCAGGGGAACGACCACAGGGGAAGGTTAGTCAAGCTACACCGGGTAAACGTGCATTTTTGGCTGAAGAAACATGTGTTTCAATGTGAGCTGATGGAAGAAGCTAATGGAGTCAAAGCTAAACATTTCGACAATAAGACAACCATTCTTAAAAGCAGCAAACAGCGTGAAAAAGAAATGAGCTGCTTTAATATCCACTTAAAATTTATGTGGAATATCAGATGGAATTTTCTTATTGACTCCATTGTGCAATCATGTCGAGCTAAAAATGTTCACTGCATTAATTAATACTGACCAGAAACAGACTTTGTAGTAAATGGTTTGACGATTTTCTGTATCTGGAACATCCCTTTTCTTTCTCGAACGAAGATCGTACCAACCGATGGTCCCAAACTGTGAGTCAAACGGATGGGACACATAATCTTTAAATTCCTCATCAAAACAGTCTAATCATATGGTTCTGTGCAATAAAAGAGAAAGAATAAACATGTTTCCCACAATTTTGCTGATGTTTACGAACAGAATGCTCAAATTCAAAAAGTTTGGGCTGGCATGTCTGCTTCCTCCAGCCTGTTTAAACTGTTCCATTCAATGTGAAATTTGTCATAAGTTTTCGCACACAGGTCTATGTGATCTGCGCCACCACCTTCTATTAGTCATACATGCTTTCCCCATCTTCCTGTAATACATTCCTTGAAGTGTTCAATGGGATTTTGATTTGAAATCTTATCGTCATATTCTTTTGATTCTCAAGCATCAATGAATCTGATGTTGCCGCCATTCCGTGCAGTGCACAGCACGTCAAACGGGAGTCTTACTCTTGCCATGAGCACTGAGGTAGTATGGGGTCACAACTGTCTCATAGTTCAGAATGAAATTCTACATATAGGGCTATGAAGAGTCATGCAGTTAATTTTATTTGACATGCTATTTCTTTTCTTCACAAATATGCTGGTTTTAAAGTGATCTTCACCCTCATTTAAAATGAATTCAATATCCAACCATCTGTAAAACTAGCAGATCCAAATTTTAATTTGAGTTCAGTGTTACACAAATATATGACTTTTTTAAAAATTAGTTCGAGTCAACATTAACATTTCATTCCCTGACAGCGGGTGAACTTAATTTTAAACTCCAATTTTCCTTCGGTATGAACGGAGAGGTGAGCCTTTTTGCAAGCACCGAAAGTCTCCACCAGTTTATGCTGAAACTTACGGAACTGGAAGTTTCACAAATATGTTCCTATTAAACACTAATTCCTATTGAAGCAGTATGAAGCTAAATTCATTCAACTGGACAGCAAAAACGGTCAAGATTTTAAAAGCAAGCAACTATTTTGAAGTCACTCTCTGAACTAAATTCCATCTTGGTGTCTGAGAGTCCATAGGTTCCTCATTCTCAACGAATCATTCAACTGTCATGCAAATACTGAAACACACAGACAAAAAACATCAATGTTAACGGTCATTAAGATTTTGAGAGTGATTTGGAATTCGTACTCAATACCCGCTGGGGAAAATCTGTTCCAATCTGGATAGTACTCACTTATTACCATCCCACCTACCTTCCCCAGCACCTCCTCCCCCTCCACGCTATTTGTTTCTGAGCTCCCTTCCACCCTCCATTTCTCAGGAAGGGTCCTGACCCAAAACCTCAACTTTCTTGAGCCTCTGATGCTGCCTGCCCTGCTGTGTTCCTCCAGCTCCACAATGTGTTATCTCAGACACCAACATTGGCAGTTCGTACTATCTGGATAACTCATTCTCACCTTGTCACAAGTGATTTATACTCATTATCTTTTCAGATGACGCATGTACATGTATATACATAAATATACATCTTGCACTTTTATGCCTGAACCACTAACCTAGAGGATATTTTAAAAGAGTCTCTTCATGTCTGCATGAAAGAGAAATCATCAAGGTCATAACTTTCATTTTCGGAATAACTCGAACATTCAAAGTACTCACAGTCAGTGTCCCATTTCCTTGGCCAGTCAATTTGATGTGAATCTTTCTTCCAAGTGGAAACTGTAACAGCAATTATATTTGAGAGTCAAACACTTCATTGCATCATCAATATTTCCTTGTCTGTTTGAAGCATAACATAATGAAATAATCATGGACAGATTGGCCAACAGTGTAATTTAATGTGTGTTATGGCAACTCAAAATCACAACCATTGAAGTGATCTTTAAAAAGCTGTTGTCATACAACAGAGCACTTTTTGAGATGCAGTGATGAACATACTTCCTGAGATGCAAATAATATATGCCAAATTAATTCCAAAGAATATCTTTACAATGAAAAAGAAGCTAAAAATCTCTTGACATTGCGAAGCTTGTCAGATTGCTATTAGTCAATGGAAATCGTTCAGAACAATTATTTATTCCCAGATGAAAAGGAAGTGTGTACATTTCATGACAACAAAATGTGAGGCTGGATGAACACAGCAGGCCAAGCAGCATCTCAGGAGCACTTTTGTCCTCCTGAGATGCTGCTTGGCCTGCTGTGTTCATCCAGCCTCACATTTTGTTGTCTTGGAATCTCCAGCATCTGCAGTTCCCATTATCTCGTATACATTTCATTTTCACATCTTCTCCAAGAGAGAAAAAAAAACACCTTCATGAATGCATTGTCAAACAAGAAGACTCACAAAAAAAAAGTCATTTGCCCCATTGAATATTCCTCCATCATTCGGTGAGATCATGGTTGATCTCATTACATTTATCATGACACAGCATTTCCACCAAACCCTCCTTATAGCTAATACATTCCGATCCAAGTAACATCCTGGTAAATCTCTGTTTCTGTGCCATGCCTTGTCTTTCTAAATAATTTTTCAGTCATCTACAAATTTAGCCACAGCACATGCACCTCTTTCCTCCAAGTCATTAATAAACAAGCACAAGAGCTGTGGTTCCTTCAGCGCGACCTCATTTCTTACCGACAAGCCAACCCTGGCATCTCTGTCCATTTGTATCGGAGATAATGGGAACTGCAGATGCTTCAGAATCCAAGATAACAAAGTGTGGATCTGGATGAACGCAGCAGGATGAACACACAGAAGTAGAAGGGTCTCGGCACAAA